>NC_062968.1:14749808-14868305 GCF_023119035.1 Salvia hispanica
AAGTAACACCCAACGGATTAACCTTGGCTTCGACTCCTTCTTAGCCAGTAAGTACTTTATTGCTGCGTGATCCGTGAAGACTATAACCCTTGACCCAAGAAGGTAGGGTCAGAATTTTTCAAAGGAATACACGATAGCCAACAGTTCCTTCTCCGTGGTGTCATAATTCTTCTGAGCTTGATTTAGCGTTTTGGAAGCATAGAAGATCACATAGATTTTTCCATCAATTTTTTGTCCTAGGACAGCTCCCACAGCGAAATCGCTTGCATCACACATTATCTCGAAAGGATGGTTCCAGTCTGGTGCCCTGATTATTGGTGCTGATACTAACCTGTCCTTAAGCAGCTGGAACGCCCTCTCACATCCTTCGTCAAAGACGAATTCAACATCATTTTGTAACAACCGAGTGAGTGGTTGCGCGATTTTTGCAAAATCCTTTATGAACCTCCTATAGAACCCTGCATGGCCTAGAAAACCTCTCACCTCTTTTTGATTCGTAGGGTATGGTAATTTTGATATCACATCCACCTTCGCCTTGTCTACCTGGATACCCCTCTCAGAAACCACGTGACCTAGGACAATGCCTTCAGTCACCATGAAGTGGCAATTCTCGAAGTTCAACACTAAATGCTTTTCTTGGCATCTCTGCAGCACCAGATCAAGGTTGGCTAAACAAGTGTCAAACGAGTTCCCGTAGACGGTGAAATCGTCCATGAATATCTCAATGCACACTTCCAACAGATCCGAAAAAATGCTCATCATACATCGTTGAAAATTCCCCGGTGCATTACACAATCCAAACGGCATTCTTCGGTATGCATACGTACCAAAAGGGCACGTGAATGTGGTCTTTTCTTGATCCTCTGGATTAACATAGATTTGAAAATAGCCGCTGTATCCGTCAAGGAAACAAAAATACTATTTGCCTGTCAATCTCTCCAGCATTTGATCAATGAACGGTAAAGGGAAATGATCCTTCTTCGTGGCTTCATTCAACTTCCTGTAGTCGATGCACATTCTCCACCCTGTCACTAATCTGGTGGGTACCAATTCATTCTTCTCATTTTTTACAACTTGTATCCCAGACTTCTTGGGCACCATATGGACAGGACTGACCCACTCACTGTCAGGAATGATAAATACGAGTACCTTTCGTGCCATTATAATTGATGCGGTTCTTTTCGGCTGTTGTTTTGTAAAAATGATATAAATACGTTATACGACTTTTTTCTATATTATTCTCTCTTTTACTTTACTTTCTCTCCACTTTAACTATTTATTACCATCTTCGCAAAAATAGCGAGCGAAAAGAAACGTAATCTTAATTAGTATAAAAAGTTTTAAGTTTACATAAACTATATTCCCTCTGTGTAAGCGACTCACATTCTTTTTTTTGGGAAGTTCCAAGACAAGTGAACAATTTCTTTTTTTTTTTTTGGTATTCTCTCTACTTTGTTAACTCTCTTACTTTATTCACTTTCCACTTTACTAACAGAACCCCAATTCCTTAAATCCCGAGCTGAAAAGTTTTTGCTCACTTATCTTGAGACGGAGGGAATACAAAATTTTTCGTTCTTGTTTGAGTTTAATACATTTCATCATATGTGTTTAAACGACGATTATTTTTTACTTATGTGACGTACAAACCATAAAACAATGAAGAAATTTTTTGTACCAATATGAAATAATAATAAAAGTTTTTGTACTGTACGAACATGAAACAATTATGGAATATTTTGTACTTCACATAGATAAAGAATTAATGATATCCAAATAAAAATAGCAGAATGTATTAAATTGAAACACAAGATCTGAAACAAAGTTGAAACTAGGGGTGGCGAAACGGGTTACCGCGGGTACCCGCACCCGATAAGTCGGGTACCCGTACCCGATTTTAGCCAAATTAGTTGTCCCAATACCCGCCCCGCGATATACCGGGATTACCTGATACCCGTGTCGGGTATCCCGCATCCGACATTGCGGGTACCCGTACCTGAAATCCTAATAAAAAAATTGAAAACCATAATAACCGTCAATGTTCTCTAATTTACTTTATTAATATCAATGGTAAATGTTGGATAGATTGAGAATAAAAGTGAGGGGACACTCTATAGCTAGTTCCGGTGAGTTTTCAATTGTATGTTCGTTGGAATATAAAAATATATTAAAAGAATTCTTAGATTATATAAAGTACTCCCACCGTTCCACCTTAATTTCACTTTCTTCACTCATTTTGGAAAAATAATAATATAAATACTCTTCTCTACATTATTATCCCTCTTACTTTTTTTTTCTCCGTTCTAACTATTTATTTTTTTATTTTTCAAAATGAGTGCATATATGGCTATTATTATTTAACTATTTACTTTTTTTTATCCATTTTAACTATTTGAAACACCTCTATTAATATGGAACGGATGAACTATTAAAAGATGAAATATGACTAATACTAATACTAATACTAACAGGTAATATCGGGACTAATGGATATACCCGCGCGGGTAGTGGGTATACCTGCTACCCGCAAAACTCTAAAACACTCTACCCGATCCCGCCCCGTTTCTCGTTATCGTCGGGTAACGGGTACCCAATACCCGACGGCGGGTCGAGATGGGAATTACCCATTGCCCGCTACCCAGTTAGTTGTTAGTAACATTTTGAAATGAAAAGATATAATGCAAGTGGAAAAATACATCTCAAGACATCAATATATAGTTACTTGCATCAGTATTTCTCAATTAGACAAGAATAAACAATTTTCATTATATTATTTTTTACTAGTAGGATTTTTTAATATATATAGAACAAAAGAGTATACAAATTAAGCATTTTAAGACATGTAAATAATGTGATCGCATGATCTCTAGTCGTCGCAACAAAATCTCTACTCTCAATGTGACTATTTGCATACTGCACAAATTAAAAAAATCATGGCTGTCTTTATATTACTGAAAAAATTTAAATTGCAATACATGATAATGTTTATCAAAAGCTAGGAAAGAAACAAACCACAGAGACTGAACTTATTCATTTTGTATTATCCAAAATTCTACTATTATTATCTTTTGAAGATATTGATTCATCCATTTTAATGAAGCTTTATTCTCTCTTATACTCATACACCTAAATGAATTAAATATAAGAAGAAACATCAAATGCAGTGAAATGATTTGTGGGCTGCTAATACGTCCATTCTTCAGGAAGAATAATTTCTGGCGAAAAAGAAATATAGTCTTCCTTTTGTTTCTCCAATTTTTCATCAATTTTCTTGGTTTTCTGACTTTGCTCTGCGTGGAGGAAAAATAAACCAATTTTTTCATTATTATTGTATAACAATAAAATAGAAAATAAAGCATAATACTACAATTGATGAATTGAATACCTGAATGGGGTTTAATTTCTTGACCAAGTTCGTGGACGTTAAGGTTAAGTGCTTGAATCACTCGAGAAGGCAACAGAACTGGAGAGAAAGCTGTTAAGAAGCCAATAAAATTAATTTAGTAATGATTTCATATCCATATATATGAATTATGATCATGGACAAATTTCATATACTACTATTAATTAAATATATAATCATAAAAATATGATCGTTTGACTTATTGAAAAATCTTTACTGAGAAAAATAATTATCTATATATTACATTTTAAAAATAAGCAAATACACGAGTATCATAAGAAATAAGAACATTAAAGAACCCAAAATTTTCTAAAGGTAAAATACCAGCATAAAAATGTAAAATACTACTCCCGCCGTCCCAAAAAAATATGCACTTTAGGTTCGGAACGAGTTTTAATTCAAAATTGGTAAAATAAAAGAAATATACAGAAAAAAAGTAATTAAAGTATTGTTAATGAATAACATGTCTCATCTCGTTAGATATAAAAGAGTTTCTAAATTTAGAAAGTGCATGTTCGGTAATACTATGATTTTATAATTGAGTAGCGTACCTGGCTTATTCGTGACTTTAGGGTCAGTGCGAGTGGATTGCCCACGCGGAATGAAAACTCCAGTGCCACAAGATTTTCTCTTTGGGCCCAAAAATATAGCCTGCATTTGGGGCCCACTTTTGGCACAATTAAAATGATTTTTTTGCCCCGATCTCAGTTGTCCTTGAATCTGTATTAAATAGATAGTAAACCCGTTAATATATATCAACCAAAGAATATGTTGATGAACTGAAATTTCATCAAACATGATCTGTTCTGTTGATCAGTTAAAATAATCATCATGAGATGTGGTATCTTCAGAGTTACTATTACTTATAAATCATAAACACAAACTAACATGGCAATTATATAGTACTAGGTTTTAACATAAACATAAAGCTCTGGCAAGTTCAACTTAACAATTCACATGAATATTTGAGACAGAAAAGAAATAAGGAGTATTAAAAAAATGAAGAAATGGGACACTTAAAATAGAATTAAATGATAAAATTAAGAACAAAGTAAAAATAAAGTAAACAGATATTATGCATGTATGTTTTCATATAGTTATTCCTAGAGTGGGCAATGACTTAAAAATCCACATTTCCGGCCATTGCACTAATTTAAACCCTACCATGAAATTTCTTAGGAATAGGCCGAGGTGAAAATTAATCAAATAATATTGCTAAATTATTGGTAAATATTCTAGTACTATTAATAAAGTAAACAAGTACTCCTTTTTGTATGTAAAAGAGTTAGAACATTAGAATAAACAAGTACTCCTTTTTGTATGTAAAAGAGTTATAACATTAGTACTATAAGACTTCTTATTTTTAAATCAAATTTCAAAGTGAAATCATTATTGCAGCCCCTCGCCATTAGAAATACCAAGTGAATCAAACAATTCGTATTCAATTTGACATTCAAAGTATAATTATATATTCAATTTGAATTGTATTCAAACTCAAATGCGGAAACAAAATAATATTTGACTAGATTTAGTTACAAACCTAATTAGATTCTTATTGTAACTTTTTCTAAAAAGATCCTTCATTTAATGTTATTACATTTTTTTATCATTTAATGTTATTACATGCCGAATAATAATCTTGCAAAATATAATTAATTAAATTCCGAAATTCGCATGACGTTCTCAAAATCTTCTAATCTGTATATTCTAAATTTATTGCACACGCTCCATATAAAATAACCAACACATTAATTAAAAGGGAGAGAGAGAAAAGGTAAAGGAAGAAACACAAAATCCAAACCACTAAAACCACATTTCCATTAACATTTTTTATATCACGGGAAAACAAAAAAATTAATAGTACTCTAATAATTGATTATTGTGATTGGAAAAAAATAATGGAACATGGATCTCAGGTTTATATATTAGTTTTATAATAAATTGTGAGTTGAGTTAGGAAAAATGCGTGACCTAATTACCATTTAATTATTTATAATAAAAAATAAAAATGGACAATGATGGGAACCGACAAAAACAGCAAAACTGGACAATTAACGGAGATAAGATTGGAATAAAGAATTACTTACCACCGGTGCAGGTTTCATCTCGAAAAAAGACTGAGATTTAATCCCGTACGCTCCAAATCCAGGAGATTGCTCCTGCAGCAAGAGCGACATGCATTAAGGAGTTGTACATTTATTCTGTAATGTACAAACAGTAAAGCACGGGGAACAACCCTCTCCCTACCTTAGCGTGTTTGTGATCGTGGGGAAGCAGCCAAGGATGTGCTCCATTTTCGAGTACATCGGAATGATTGTGCGCCATGCTGCACCAGATAACTGGGGAATCTAGAGAGAGAAAGTGAGGGTGAGTAATTTGTTGTTGAGCAAACTGAATTTTGAGGGAGAAGATGTACAGTTCAACTTCAAACCTACAATATAACTACTTATATATACTACTTGAAAATGAAGGGGTGAGGTGGTTCATGGTTGGGGTGATTATGTTATATTTAAAGCGTTAAATGTGTATTTGCCAATATTAGTTATCACTCATGCCCTTGGTTAATTGACTTAATTACTAGGGCGACCAGATTTATTATTTTCTAATTGCTTGTTTTTGTAATTTGGTTAATTATTGGAAGTAATATAACGTTCATATGAATTCATAAATAGTAACTAAAATATACTACTACTACTAAATTTTAAATTGTATCAAAATGAGTACGAAATTTATACTTTATTTATTCAAGTTCTAATTCAATTATTTTCTTAATTTGATCTCATGTGACAATCAATATTCTACATAAACATTTCCTAATTAACCATAGTATTAAAATCAAATCTTTTTATTTCTGCATTTTTGTGTTACAGTCTTTCTGATTATGTCTGCATCAACTGTTAACACTGTTAGTCATTAAAACTAATTTCTAGTAATTTACGCAACTTAAGTTTAAAAATATTCTTTTTCCATTGCATATTTGCTTGTTTCTACGGCTCTTCTTCTCTTAGAGATGAATCAATTACATTAGAAGTTGTTTGCCTAAGAAGGTTGACGAACTGACTGTGGTGGTATCCAGAGATTTTTGGTTTGGTTTTAAATATACTAGTAGTATACTTTAATTTTCTTATTGACTTTATTTTAAATATAGAAAGATGTGTAAATAGATTATAAAAATAGGATTATGGGGTATTTTAATGATTATGTATAATAAATTAATTAGAAAAAAATTTAAATCTCAAATGATATAAAGTGTAGTAGTACTATAAAGTTAATTTAGTGGAAATTTTCATTTGATTTGCTTTTGCAATTACAACTGTTATCATTGTAGAGTATGTTCCAGACAACGCTTTCTATTGTAATTATAGGGAAAAAAAGTATTGAAATAAACAGGGACCCAGACTAGACTTTCAAATAAGCTGGTGTTGAAATTATAAAAAAAACAATATTAATAATACTAAAAAATTCAATTCAAATATTACGTCCTTACAATTTTTATGAGGCTTTAGATGATACTCCCTCCGTCCCAAGGTATTAGACCAACTTTCCCTTTTGGGATGTCCCAACATATTAGACTCATTTCCTTTTTTAGCAAAAAGCATCTATCTTATTTTATTCTCCACCTACTTTTTTCTCTCTTCTCTCCTCTACTTTTTCCCTCTCTCATACTTTACTCTCTCCACTTTAACTATTTAAATATCAATTCCTTAAATCATGTGCCCAAAAGAAGTGAGTCTAATACTCCGGGACGGAGGGAGTAATTGTTTTCGACGTGTCGCCATTTCTTGAAACCGTCGTAGAATGGCCCCATTTTCAATTTTGTTAAAAATTTCCCTCTCAGTATGTACAACTAAGATATCATTTATCCAACCGTCTCCCATTCTATTTCGCAAATCAATCTTGATAAATTTCATCGAATAAAATACTCTCTCGACAGAAGCGGTCACAGCAGGAAGGATCAGAGTCAACTCAATCAAACGGTACACCATGGAAAAAGCCTTATCTCTTGTGGTAGCGACCAAAATCTTTGCAAGATTTTTCCAAATCTTCAATATTGGAGAACTCGACTTTATCAACTATATCACCGATATAAGTTTTAAGTTGATAGGGAGAGTCATACATTCAGTGCACGAGAAGTCATCCGGATAAAGTTCTGCAAGACGGACCAACTTGTCGATATTGAAGCTAGCAAAGGAGTTTCTTGGACTAAGGCAATTCATGCAAATAAGCAATTTTGTATTTGTTTTTGGGAAACGATTTTCCATCTCTTGAATAACTAAATCAAGAACCTAAGAATTATAATTAATATGAAATTAGAATACAATGAAATACTCCCTCCGTCCCAAGGTAGATGTCACACTTGGGGATTGACACGAGATTTTAGGAAGTGTTGTTTTGTGTGTTAAGTGGAAGAGAAAATAATATATTTATATTAATGTGAGAGAGAACTTTTTCCAAAAAAGGAAATGTGACATCTTTTGTGGGACAAACTAAAAAAGAAAGTGTGACATTTATTATGGGACGGAGGGAGTATTTAATAATAACTAAGAAATAAAATAGAAATCATACTTGAAAGTAAACCACCACCTTGTAATGGTGATAATTTGTAACATGTTCATCTCGCTTCATTCGCACACCAAACTTGACGATATCATCCATATTGATAACATCAATGGAATTAGTGACACAAAACTCTTCAACTTGTCTCAAATTGGTTCCATCCATTCTCCCGAAAGTCTTTCAAAGTCCTTTTTAGTTGTATCAGTCAAAGATATAGCTTGAACTATATTTTGATCCCGAAGTTGCAAAACTTTTGACAAATCATTTGTTGACTCAAACAACTCTATCATCAAGTGTAAAATAAATACAAAGTCATAGCTTCCAAGCCTCATACTCAATGTTTTTGATATACCTCTATTATCTGGATTAGTATCATCTTCATACACATGTTCAAGCACTTCACTTATCAATGACCACATACCTTTTAGACGAAGCAAAGTAGTTAAGTGTGATCCCCATCGAGTGTCACCCGACCGCCTTAAACTCATCTCTTAATTTAAACTTTTTCCACTTTTAATCTCTTTACTTTCTAGAGATTGATAATTTTCTCATCCTCAGCTTGTCGTAGTTTGTCTCTCCTTTTGCAAGATGTTCCACATGTGTTTACAATCATAGTGACAATGGTGAAAAAATCTCTTATAGTACCATGTTGTTTTGTAACTTTTACCACCACTAGTTGGAGATTATGAGCAAAACAATGGATGCACTTCGCAGATCCATTTTCATTCAGTATAAGGGTTTTCAGACCATTATACTCACCCCACATATTTGATGCACCGTCATAGCCTTGACCTCTTAACCGTGATAAATGTAAAACATGCTTAGAAAACACTGAGTCAATCCTTTCCATCAATGACATTGTTGTAGTATCAGTGACATGTACCAAGGCTACGAATCTTTCTACAATCTCTCCATTATTGTTCACGTATCTAATAACCAATGTCATTTGCTCTTTTATCGATGAATCTCGCGCTTCATCAACCAATAGAGAGAATTTGTAATTTTTAATATCTTCCAAAATAACTTTCGTAGTCTCAACGACACAACAATTTGTTAATTCCTTTTGAATCAAAGGACTAGTCATCTTATTATTACCTAGAGCATTCTCCAATGTAACTGCAGCTACCTCCTCTTTATGCTCACAATACCATTTAAGTATCACTAGAAAGTTTCCCTTGTTTATAGACTCAAATGATTCATTATTCCCACGAAATGGCAATCCATGTCTTAACAATAATCGAATCACATCTAATGTAGCAGTCAAGTGAATGCGGTAGTTGACTTCATCTTCCTTGTCATATTTCCTCAAATTGTAATCAACACTTTGTCTTTGATTTTTAAACCCTTCAAAAAGTATTCTAGCCTGATCATGTGTGCTATTTGTTGAACCCTAAACCTTCATGTTCTCTAAAAATAGCAAGCGCCTTTTTCCAAATTTTCAAGCCCGTACTCACGAATGCGTCATCTCCAAAACGATTGGCATTAATAGGCTTGAAAAGATAACACAAAAACAAAAATGCCGCTTCTTTTTCAACACTATATTCCAACCATACATGTCTTTCAAATCAATTAACTTGGAAGCTCATTTTCTCTTTACCATACGAAGTTTTCCTAAAGACGTGACCTTTCGGTTGGCAAGGTCCCTTAGAGACGTATTCTCTTCGAATGCGATCACTTATTTGAACATCATAGTTAGCAATAGGACTCTGTAGCCCCGAGTCACTAACTATGCTTTCCGGATTAACTTCAACACTTGCAACATTGATTCTTTCTTGATTCAAAATCGCACTCGGGTCACTAACTATTTTTTCCGGATTAGCTTCAACACTTGCAATATTAATTCCATCCTGATTCACAGTCGGATTTGGGGTTGCAATACTTGAACTAGAAGTTGAATCATTCCTTGATTTTTAAAATATCGATGCATAACTATAATCAAGAACAAACAAGATTTATTAGATAATATGTATTCCTATATTAAAAAATTTTAAATCACTGTAATGTGCAATCTATGTATAAGAAACAAGAAACTACATTAAGAAAATATTTATGTCAAATTCATGTCACAACTACATATTTTTATAATATCAAATTGTAATTATTCAAAAACTTTTATTATCTCAATTCTCAAAAGTTAATTAGGTTTTTCCTATTCAAGAAACAAATAATTTCAAATCTCATGCCATTAATTCAAAATAAAAAGTTAAATCAAAATTAAAGAATCAAACCTTTAATTTTTCCGCAAGTACATGTTGTATAGTGTATTATGTATAGACTATAGTCCAACTCTAGCGGCTGTAATCTGTGCGATATGATTTTAGTAGGAGACGAAGAAGAGACGTTAATTTTGTATTCTAAATTTGGGCTTCAATGTTCTAGTAGGGCCATTTTTAGTTTTTCTATTATTATCATATATTAATGTGACATCCCTAACCTGAGACATGCATCATTTTGCATATTGATATTTTTTTAATTATCATCCTAAACTGTCACACCCCAACCCTTATGACATATGCACTACTATAAATAAATTCAAATTTTCAAAAGCACACATATTATATCATTTCAAAAATAAACATTCATCAAGTACATATTTCAAAACATTCTAATCCGTAGTGGGACCCTCTCACCACTCTATATACTATACATTTATCTACATGCAAAAATGATATCTACCGGAATTTAGTGCTGGATTCGCTGACAGGAGTGATGATGACATCTTATTAGCTGCTGCTTTTCAATGAATCCAACGAATTTGATTTGAAGATTTTGCAGCTGCAGATTCAACAATTAAAGATGAGACAAATTCAATACCACCGCCAGATTATGGAATTGGATGAACTGATTTCAAAGATTGATTCATCAAAATTTGCTTTTGTTATAAAATTTGAACTTTTTGCAAGCTTGATTATTAATTCGTTTATGGAATTGAAAGTTTTAGGTTTAGATTATCAATTGTGTTGGAGTGAGGAATCAAGCTTAATCATAATGCACTCTAGGTGTTTGGTGATATTTCCTAATTGGGAATTAGTTGCTAAGAGTTAGATTCTCAATTTTAATGTCAACTACGCACCTATAATGTCAACTACATATAGGTGATCGGAGAAGGTGAAATGCTGATCGGAGATGGTGAACTTTGGGAGTATTTCACAAAAACAGGAACCCGAAAGCTCACTCTGCATGTCTGTTTAAATTTGGGAGTAAATCGTTTGATAGGGTGAGATGCACTTCAATTTTTGTTCTCATTTCACCGCATCTCTCATACTCTGTTTCTACTTTTCTGGCTAATTCTATTTTCTTTTCATGTTTTGATTGTTTGAGCTAACACTGTGTGGTTATTTGGGGAAAGTAGATCAGGTTTAGGTGAATTTCTTTGTTCTCTTTTCCATTTTTATTTATTTGAAACAAGCATTTTTGTTGTGGTTGTACCATGTTTTAATTCGAATTCATCTATTTTCTTTTCATGTTTTACTGATTTCTGTAAAATAGAGGCATTTTGATACGTCTCTGTTTTTTTTTTTGCCTTGTAGTGCTTGCTGTGATGACTGTAGACTAAGTAGTTGTTTTTCCTTGATCATGATTTGATGAGTTGCTATTAACTTGTGTTTTTGCTATCAACATTTTTATGAGATTTTTGCTTCTGTTGCAACCATATTACCATATTTTTGCAGTAGATGATTCAATTGTATTAGATGTGAACTCATTTGAGAGATTGATTTTCCAATATTTGCTTTTGTTATAGGATTTGAACTTTTTGCAAGCTTAATTGTTGATTTGTTTATAGAATTGGAAGTATTATCAGGAATTGGATGTCAACAAAACTTGGATTTGGGTTGCAGAATTTACCCCAAGAGAAGATGCCTCAACTTGTACAGATAATCAGGAAGAGGGATGAGCATTTGGCACAGGATGTCAATGAAATTGAGCTTGATATTGAGGCTCTTGATACGGAAACGCTGTGGGAACTTGATCGGTTTGTGACCAATTCGAAGAAGATGGTGAGCAAGACAAAGCGGCAAGCGTTGATGATGAACAACAATCCAGCTGCTGGAGTTTCTATTCCCTCCAGTCCTGTTACTGATGCTGATGTGGTAAGTTAAATTTGCATCAAGATTTTTGTCTTTTTTGTGGTGTTTTCACTGTTTATTCATGTTGTTGGTAATGTTGTGTAGGGCGCATTGAGCGACAAGAATGATGATTGTGGCAAGATGATGAAACAAAATGATGAAGAAGATGTAGATATTGATGACGATATGCCAGCAACGAGTTTCCCTGTTGTTGTGGAGATTGAGTTTGTGAAAGAAGGTGTTGTTGGGCAGGAGAATGATGGTGTTGTTGGACAGGAGAATGATGGTAGAGGCAATGGCAGCAGTAGCTCAAGCAGTTCTGGCAGCTCAAGCAGCGATTCGTCATCCTCGAGTGGTATTGATACTGATTCTTCTTGCGTTTCTACATTGTGTTGGGGGTGAAAGTATGGAAAACGGAAACAGAAACAGATGTTCATTCGTTTGAGCTTGTTTTTTACAGATTCTGATTCAGGGAGTTCCTCTGGTAGTGAGTCCGACGCAGATGATTGACCAATTTGATGATTGAACTTTTATTTGATGATTGAATTGGATGTCTGGCAGTTTTATTGCTTTTTCTTGCCTGTTAACTGTGATATCTCAACTTTGTTTTAGTTCATTTGATATTTTGGCTATTGATATGTGAATTATAAGTGTTATTTTTTAGTTGTTGACATTCGATATTCTCGGTATTGATATGTCAATTGTAAGTGTTATTTTTTAGTTGTTGACATTTTAATACGAGTTGTTGACATTCGATATTTTCGGTATTGATATGTCAATTATAAGTGTTATTTGTTAGTTGTTGACATTTGATATTCTCGATATTGAAGAAATGTTAAATGTACAATTTTTTTATTGTTGTTGGATGATTTATCAAGTATGAAAGGAACGGAAAATACGTAAAGAATTCTGCTTTTGAGGCAAATGTTACGTGTCTCTCTCTTTTATTTCTCCAAATTAAAGCATGAAATATTTTGCACTCTGATTGTTTGGTAATATTTCTCATTTGAAAATTAGTTGCTAAGATTTAGTTATCTCCCCTTTTTAATATCAACTATGCATGTCAACTACCTATATAATCTATGTCAACTACATATACAATTAATGTTAACTACACACATATAATGTCAACTACATTTACAATTCATGTCAACTATGTGTACAATCCATGTCAACTATATATACAATTCATATCAACTACACACATATAATGTCAACTACATATACAATTCGTGTCAACTATACACATATAATGTCAACTATAAGTTGTTAACATTTGATGCAGGCTATTGACATTTGATGTGCAAGCTATTGACGATAATACCCCTAGTTGACATAAACTACACGCTGTTGACATCGCACGAAAATTATGAATGAGTGGCTGCATCAAATGTCAACAACTTATAGTTGACATTATATGTGTATAGTTGACATGATTATGCCAACTAGGGGTATTATCGTCATTTCATTTCTAAAATGGCGGAATATCGAATGTCAACAACTCGTATTAAAATGTCAACAACTAAAAAATAACACTTATAATTCACATATCAATACCGAGAATATCGAATGTCAATAACTCTTCCTCCTCTCCAACGGCTTCACCGTCCCCCCTTAGCTCGATCCCCTCAAATTTGCCATGGAAATCCTCACCGACCTCCAACCACTGGAACAGCCGGAGCAGTAGCCGGAAAAATCAATCGAATCCATCTCTCCTCCTCCAATTGAACACAAAATCAGATCTGGAAGCTCGAGAATCCACGAAATCACACTCCTATCCTTCCGATTCTGGAAATTGATTTACAGAACGAAGCAATTGCTCGTCAGCAACACATTGCAAGCCATAGGAGTCGGAATCGTGCTCGGCACGATCTACATCAACATCGGATTAGACAAATCGGGGATCGAGAAGCGATTAGGTCTCTTCGTGTACACACTCACCTTCCTCCTCTCCTCCACCACCGAAACCCTCCCGATCTTCATCAACGAGCGACCAATCCTCCTCCGAGAAGCCTCCAGCGGCGTCTACCGCCTCTCTTCCTACCAATCCGTCTTTCAGATTTTCCTCTTCATTCGTCATTTAGATCAGCGAGATTTTGAATGTTTACGTTTTGAATTTTGAAGATCAGCGAGATTTTGCAGATGAAGATTTGAAGATTTTGGAAGAGAGATTTTAGAGAAATTTTAGAAATTGGTTTGAAATCAGTTTGGATGTTTCACGCTTTTTTTATTAAAGAAATTACAATTTTACCCCCTTGTTGACATAATGTTGTATTTGTTGACATTTTGTTTAGCTTGTGGATTAGTGGCCCATATTGCATCTCATTTCTCAATTTAGCTAAATAATCTCAACCTAACAAGACCCTATATATATATATATATAGAGAGAGAGAGTTGTGATCAATGTCGAACCAATTTTAAAGACCGAACTAGAGACCAAATCTGGGCCATTAGATCTAGTTTTTTTGATGAGATGTGCTGCTGTGAAAATTTTTTCGGCTTCATTACAAGCCCATTTTACTTCATTGTATAGGTTTATTACTTCATTCTGTACGTAATACCTTGAAACTACAACATGTTTTTACTTGCTTCTAGTAGGCTTTGAAATGATTCAACATATGCTTCATTCAAATTCATTGACGTGGGTTTTTGCTTGATTAACATTTAAAAATGCAATTTATTCAAGTGAGTTTATTACTTCATTCAGAAACATTATTACTTCATTGGATAAGATTTTTACTTCATTCCAGTAGGACTTCAAATGCTTCTACACATACTTCATTCCAATAATTTATTACATTATTCCATGTGATTATTAAACCATATTAGCGCTATGGCGGTGGTGATAGATATTGTAGAGAGAAAGAACGGCACGCGACGGCGAAACCACATTTACGTACTGGAATGAAGTAAAAACCTACTGGAATGAAGTACAAACCTACTAGAATGAAGTAAAAACCTACTAGAATGAAGTAATATATTCTGGAACGAAGATAAATCTTCGTAGCATGTTAGTATGACTTATTTACCATCGGATGAATTAAAATAGGCTCGTGATGAAGGCGAAAATAATTTATAAATTTATGTATCTTATCCATAAAAAACTAGATCTAAAAGCCCTAATTTGGTAGGGTTCGGTGGTTCGGTCTTTAAGAGTGGATTTGTGGATAATGAGACTCTAAATATATATATATATATATATATATATATATAGAGAGAGAGAGAGAGAGAGTTGTGATCATTGTCGAACCAATTTTAAAGGCCGAACTAGAGACCAAATCTGGGCCATTAGATATAGATTTTTTGATGAGATGTGCTGCTGTGAAAAAATTTTCGGCTTCATTACAAGCCCATTTTACTTCATTATATAGGTTTATTACTTCATTCTGTACGTAATACCTTGAAACTACAACATGTTTTTACTTGCTTCCAGTAGGTTTTGAAATGATTCAACATATGTTTCATTCAAATTCATTGACGTGAGTTTTTGCTTGATTAACATTTAAAAATGCAATTTATTCAAGTGAGTTTATTACTTCATTCAGAAACGTTATTACTTCATTGGATAAGATTTTTACTTCATTCCAGTAGGACTTCAAATGCTTCTACACATACTTCATTCCAATAATTTATTACATTATTCCATGTGTTTATTAAACCATATTAGCGTCATGGCGTTGGTGATAAATATTGTAGAGAGAAAGAACGGCACGCGACGGCGAAACCACATTTACGTACTGGAATGAAGTAAAAACATACTGGAATGAAGTAAAAACCTACTAGAATGAAGTAAAAACCTACTAGAATGAAGTAATATATTCTTGAACGAATTTAAATCTTCGTAACATGTTAGTATGACTTATTTACCTTCAGATGAATTAAAATAGGCTCATGATGAAGGCGAAAATAATTTATAAATTTCTATATCTTATCCATAAAAAACTAGATCTAAAAGCCCTAATTTGATAGGGTTCGGTGGTTCGGTCTTTAAGAGTGGATTTGTGGATAATGGGACTCTATATAGGGTAGTGATAAAATGCAAACTTATATATTGTACAAACTCAAAACTCCCCAACACAACTTCAATACGGTTTCAATACAATATCAACACAGTGTAAAATTTCAAGATTTTAATGTCAACACAATATCAAAACAGCATCAATCATTGACTACCGTTGAAATTCTGTTGACATTTTCCTGTTGATGCTTTTTTGTGATCTGTTGACATTTTTTAATGGTCCAGATCATAGTTTTTAGTTTGTACAATATTTAGAGTTTTCATTTGATCACATTCATATATATATATATATATATATATATATATATATATATATATATATATATATATATATATATCAATTTATGGTAACTAAGTTGTGTGATCAAATACTAACTAAGTTATGGTAATAACTAATAACTAATATCAATTTTGTAGGTTAAAAACATCAACACAAAGACATAAATTTATCAATCTTCTTGTGCTAATAAACTTATGTCTTTGTGTTGACATTTTAAATTTACATGTTGTATTGATATAATTATGTCTTTGTGTTGATAATTTTAATGCACAGTATTGAAAGTTATTAGTTATTACTGTAAATTATATATATATATAGGGGCGCACTGTGGTCCATAAGGCAAATTCTGTCAAAAATTAAAGCAAATCTCAGCCCTTGGATCCTTAGATTTGATGGTTGTGATCATAATATCCGAGCTACATTATTATAGTAAAAGCGTTACATTATTAGTCTAACTACATTATTAGACTACACAATCTACATTATTAGACTAAAACTCGTTACATTATTAGCCGAGCTACATTATTAAACTACACAATCTACATTATTAGATGACACGTGGCATTAATCTAACGGTTACATCACAAGATCCAATGGCTGAGATTTGCTTTGATTTTTGACAGAATTTCACTTATTGATCTGATCACATCCCTATATTATATATATATAGGGGCATGTTAGGGTGCCACCACCCCTTAAAATACCACCATTCCTAGCCAATCATTTGTACATGTGGACGAATAATAAGCTGCCACGTGGCAAAAAAATCTGAAAAAGACGGCCAGCAATTTTTTGGTCTCTATACAACAATTTTTCTTGTCCAGCAATATCCGACACGCTATACAGTAATCTATAGATTGCTGTGTAATGTTTGTAATATTGTTGTGTAGCGTTTATAATATTGTTGTATAAGTAGTGTCATTTTAACAGGGGTTGTCATTTTAACACAAACCTATATGTATGTTTATATATATATAAACCCTAAACAATATTTAAATCTACGCATGATATTGTTTTGCGCATGACCTAAAAATACACTAACCATGACCTAAAAATACTCTACGCATGATATTGTTTTGCGTTTCTTTATTTATATCTAGTTTTGCATATATGGACTGAGTGCTTCAACAATACTCTCATGGAAAGCACACCAAGTAGTCTACCCACCACAATTGTCCAAACCTCAAATAGGAAGAAGTAAGCCACTTAGTTCCAGATCTGCACCCATGCAAATTCTACCATAATCACAACCAAGCCTAGACATAAGAAAAAAACAATACAGAGCATAAACCAATTTACCAAAGCGGAACGCCATCGTGAATGCGCATCTGTTTTTCCTCGAAGCCTATACCGGAGGTTTAACTTTCACACACCAGCGATACCACGAATTTCACAACTCAGCATTCTTGTGGATCCCCTTGTGGCTATGATGCTGTTGTGAGTGAATTAGATCCGAAGTATAATAACTAAGACCTCTTTTACAACTATGAGATGACCAGTCTCACACTAACAGACCTTACAAAAGCAAATACTCCCTCCGTCCCTCTTTAGATGAGTCGTATTTCTTTTTGGGTTGTACCACTGTAGCTGAGTCATTTTTTTTTTGGCAAAAAGTACTTTACTCTCTCTTCATCTCTCTACCTTTTTCCATTCTACTTTATTCTCCTTTTACTTAACTCATTTAAAACAATTTTTCTTAAATCCCGTATCGAAAAGAAATGCCTCTACTACATAGGAACGGAGAGAGTATAAAACAATATAACTCAAAGTTACATATCTACTTCGGAATAGATATGCAATAGAGATGCAAGCATGATAACACAAAACCTACAAAAAAAATCGCAAACAGTTACAATCAAAGAGGTTAAAGATCGAAGATCAGTTTTGCCCATACATCAGTTACACACAATGCATACTTTTATCAAAGATCTCAAGGTAATGTAAGTGAGGGACCAGCACACACAACCCCAACCCCAATCCAAAAACACGGAAAACCTCTTTGACTACCCTACTCGAACCACGAAGATTCACTGAACAAACCATGAGAAAACTCACAAATTGCTAACAAGAAATTAAACTCCTCCTGCCTATCAAGGTCAAGACTCGAGGAGTCGAGACCACAACCGATACACATGGTTAAGCAACTGGATGTTACAACCACTAAGAATTCTATATTGATCATACAAAGGCGAAGAATCACATATATTCTAATAGAAAGAGACTCTTATAGAAAATAAAATTGACGAAGAAAATAAGAATATCCTAATTTCAGGAAGTGAAAGAGCGTCAAGAAAATATGTGGACAATGGATGAAGGGTCATGTACAAACAGGGACCATCCTATCTCAAAGACGACACAAAGCCCCACAATTGAAAAACGGGTAGGAGCGATTCAACATGGTCATTAAATAAAGATAGTGGAATAAGCCAAAATAAGTGATTGAATTTCAATATTGAACCACAAAATATTACATAAATCATACTCAATTATAACTCATTATTTACCATATGGTCATATTTATCAATCGAAATATTTATTATGTATGCAATCTAAATCAAATGTTGCATATTAAATACACTCCAGATATATAATTGCGATCTTTCTTACAAGGTTCATTCAAAGCCAAAAAGCGTATAAATTTCTTACATCAGTCGTTTAGTCAACGCGCATTCAGGTGGAAACGACGACTGTGGCGGTAAAGTCGAATTCGATTCCATTTTCCTAGGTGCTGACCTCTTCCTGCATATTTTCGTCACCACATCCTCATGTATTTGTTGCTTTAGATTTTCTCTGTTTCTGGATTTACTTCCATTTCATTTTACGAAGAAAACTTTTCAGTGATTTCATTGGAGAATTGCTTGCTCAGCGTTATTGTTGATCGAAAAAAATTGGAGTGGCGGAGATGGTGAAAGAGACCGAATACTATGATGTGTTGGGTGTGAGCCCCACGGCCTCTGAAGCTGAGATTAAGAAGGCCTATTATGTCAAGGTGTGTTTGATTTTGATTTTCAGCCGTGCCCTAGTTTGTATGGACTCATTTTTGGGGACTATGGTTTTTCGATTCACCTGGCTTGATGGTATGAATTGTTTTTTCTGATTATTGATTGGATGTGGTTGAATGAATGTATCAGTCTGATTTACTTTATGCGTGATTTTAGGAATTGGAGTGTTGGATTTCATTTTTATGCGTCTAACTGGAAATGCTTTTTTGTAGGCTAGGCAAGTTCATCCAGACAAAAACCCAAATGATCCTAATGCAGCACATAAGTTTCAGGTGAGCTTATTGATTTCCAAGTTTTTATCTTTTGGTGTTTTATTTGAACATGTTATTAAGTAGGTGAAATGCTCAACTATATGTGTGCTCTTTCTTTTGTAATTTTTCTCAGATTTTGGGTGAAGCTTATCAAGTTCTGAGTGACCCATCACAGAGACAAGCCTATGATGCTCATGGGAAATCAGGAATTTCTACGTAACTCTATTTGCATTCTTGCATACATTTAACTTTGGACATTATAATGATGCTTTGTCCTAGTTGTTTTCACATCCATTTATGATAATATTCTCCGTTGATCATTTCAGGGATTCAATTATCGATCCTGCTGCAATTTTTGCTATGCTGTTTGGAAGCGAGCTTTTTGAGGAGTACATTGGCCAGCTTGCCATGGCATCGATGGCTTCTATGGATGTTTTCACAGAAGGAGAAGAGTTTGATACTAAAAAGTTGCAGGAAAAAATGCGGGTAAATCTTTTATATATTGCACATTATTGTATTCTGACAATTTTTTACTCGAAGGTCTGTGTAGTTAGTAGAATTGCAGAGCCTAGGGGGAAGTGGGGTTACATGTGCTAATTTTATATTTTCTGATTTCTATATTTTACCAATTTCATCTGATTCTTACTCAAAATTGCGTCTATGTTAGTTTGTGGTTCATTTAGTTGATAGTTAGCTATGTTGGTGCAAAAAAATGTTGCTCAACTTTTAGTAAGCTATGATAGTAGTATTATATTGATACCTTCCGTGCACTTACTGGTAGCCAAGGAGTTCAGCCTAAATGTGTTTTGACTTTTGATTTGATCAGTCCTACTTCCAGCACCTGCATAAATCATTTTATCCTTTCAAAATACTTACTAGTGTGATGGGAAGCATCATTCCAGCCTATTGTTTAAGCCTTATGATATTCTGGTGGCTAGATGTGCCTTGGTTATCCTGTCAGCTAATAAATGTAGAATGTACGTACTCCTTGACAAGCTTTGGACCTTCGGCACAAAGAAACAAAGTATCATGTTATTTTTTACCATTATTCTTACCGTAGTAATTTATGACTGCTGGGCATTCCTTTTATTATGGAGATAAAACATTTAGTTTTTGATGTGGTAGTTCATTGTAGTTGCAAAAGTCCTCTGTTGGTTTCTGTTTAGCAAAATCCCCTTTTTCGTCAAGTTTTGACTTTCATTTTAAAATTAGAGTATCCAAAAGGAAAGGGAAGAGAAGCTTGCTGGCATACTTAAAGATAGACTCAACGTGTATGTCCAAGGAAATAAAGAGGAGTTCATCAGCCATGCTCAGGCTGAAGTGTCGAGGCTCTCTAACGCTGGTGAGAAATCCGTTGCAAATTCCTTTATTTTTCTTTGTATAGTAGCTTTTCTTCTGCTATATTTTTGTTTGAGGAGCTACAAACTTGCTAATTGATGAAACAATGTTCTACATAGCTTATGGCGTGGATATGCTGAGCACTATAGGCTATATATATGCAAGGCAGGCAGCAAAAGAGCTTGGGAAGAAGGTGATGTACCTTGGTGTACCATTTGTTGCCGAGTGGTTACGCAATAAAGGACACTTTATCAAATCCCAAGTAACAGCTGCAGCAGGTTAGCTTAAACTCTTCTGATGTCATAAGTTGCTTTACTTGGTCTTAAAGTCTGATTAAGCACTTGCCGACTTCTCATCTTAGTCTGTCCAGATCAAATTCATGCTTTTTGAGCTGCATTATTCTATTTACAATTCTAGACGCTGTTGGACTTCCGTCTATTTGTTGTTTTGTGACCAAGCAAACACATTTGGTAATGATATCAGTGTAGATTTGAGTTTCACTAATATAACCCACTCAAAACCCTCACTAATAATCTTGGAAAATTGCGCTAATTTCTTGTTGTCAGGCTTCTTCTTACTTTCCTTGTACATCAAAAATCAAACAAACACAAGACTACAAAGAGTTAAAAAAATGAGGAACTAGATTACTTTCTTAGGTAGAATCCTGCCAAAGCCAAACAAACAGGCCCGAAGGGTTGTTCTTTTAGCTTTGCTATGAGAATGAGAGATAACTGGAGCTAATTTTCCTCCTGATTTCTTTATGCCTCTTTAACTTCCTTGTAATCTTTGTCGTCATGCCTTGTAGTGATAACATAAATGAGATTCTATGTCAGCACCAGTTCATACTGTAGTAGGATAGATATATCAAGAGTGCTAAGAGTCAGCCATCAATAGAAATGACTAATTTGTTCTGTTGAATGACTATTTTCTGGATTTTATTAGTTATTTACTGTATCTTTAATGCATTTTCATTGCTCTCTGTATCAAATGGTGACTGGGCAGCAGAATTTCGGGACCATCGTAAATTATCTTCAGATAAAAACAGTGTAGCAATATAGTTGTCCTTTCCTTTGTTTAGGTACCTACTGTTAAATTAAAAGTGTGGGAACTTTTGTTAATTTTAGCTAATCTCAGAAGTGGCATGATTACCTAGTTAAATACGCAAGCTTAAAATTGTCTGTATGCTGTTTTCAACCAACTCATGACATGATATTTAAATCAATTATTGCCTTAGGTGCGATTAATTTAATTCAGCTGCAAGAAGAAATGAAAAAACAGCTCAGTGCTGAAGGAAATTACACAGAGGAAGAACTTGAGGAATACATGCAATCGCACAAGAAGTTAATGATCGACTCACTCTGGAAGCTTAATGTGGCTGATATAGAAGCAACCCTTTCTCGTGTTTGCCAAATGGTTTGCCAACAGCTGTTTCTTTTGAATGTCGACTTTAATTATTACACAACAAATTTCTTTCTAGTTATCAATGCATTTATGTTCTCAGGTTCTACAAGAAAACAATGCCAAGAAAGAGGACCTGCGTATGCGTGCAAAGGGTTTGAAAACTCTTGGCAAGATATTCCAGGTAGTTTTGAGTCCCGCCTAATGTTAATCAACTTTCTGCTCTAAGTTTCCGTTTCCTGAGTAAAACAACTTTTACTCTAATTGTTTCCAGGGGGTGAAATCAGCTAATAGTAGTAACAGCATACCAACTGATCCTACAAGTCACAAACTGAATGGAAGCGAACCAAATCATAGCAATGCTCCTTCAAGCACATCTGCTAGATCAGTAAACAATGATAATGTCCATTTAAACGCGGTATAGCATCGTCTCAAACCCTTCCCCTTTCTCCAGATGAAATTTAACAACATATATTATTTTCATGCTTTTATTATACCCTAGTTAACCTAAACAATGTGCTCCTTCATGTCATAATTATAACAACTATCTTATCGAACTACACAGAGCCCGTATGTGGAGGCTCCTCAGATTGCCGGAGGTAACTTTCCGATGCCAGCTGCACCACCTGGTGCTCAGAGACAACCATAAAGCATGCATCAAGGATTGGGAGAGCATTTGTTGTTGTATTATTGTGGTATGTGTTTGGCAGCCGAGTGATCAACTAGTGTATATCATTATTATTCATTATCATTACAGCATGTATAGTGATATCATGTACCAAACTTTGTGATTATGTATTTATCCAAAACCATGACTGTTTAGTCATGATCCACATTCTGCTGATAAGTTTTTACTTTGGTTTTACCTATTTTCTTCTCTTGTAACAACTCAGGCAGAGTATTTTAGTAGAAACATTATGTTCTTCCGAAGATTCACATTGTTTATATCTTCATTTTTTCCTGAACTAATGTTTATACTACAGTCTTTTTAGTTTTTTTGTTGCTTTTGGTGTTTGGAAATTTTGAATGCAATATGCTGAAGTAAAAAGTGGATTTTATTTGGGATATACATATTTGAGCACTCAAAAGAGAAGGGTAGCCATTACAGATCTCTTACATTACAATTCACTCAAACAAGTCTCTGCTTACTTAGGGCACACCTATTCACAAAAGACAAGACAGGCTGCACTCATGAGCAAGTAAGAAGACGAAGAAGGTAGTTGCTGCGTTGAACACAATCTTAGATCCCATTAAGGGTGACCACGACTCTGCGCGGAGTAGCAGCATCACGGTGCTCGCATAGCCAGACACCCTGACCAAAAAGGAAAAAAAAAATTCAAGCATAAGTACATTTTAGAACACCTTTGCAGATAACTTGAAGATTGGTTTAAAAAGGGAGAGGCCAAAATATTGGCATAAGTCCTAATTGAGACAACCTTCTGGGAAAATCAAATGACGCCTGCAACTTTGAAAATTAAATCATTATTTTCAGGAAATTTACTTATTTCCTATGTTGTGTATTCACTATACTCTAGAATAGTCTTTGTTGCCACGAGTAACTTCATACGTGATCATCAATCAGATCTTTCCATTTTTAGTGAAATTTTACTACATTTGGGGATAACCTAAGCAGACCGCTTCTATTTTAAGATTAGCTTTTCCTTCATGGAGGTTACAAAAGTGATGTCGAATATACCTGCCAAGTTCCCATGTTCAGTTTTCCATCTGATATAGGGATCCTGCACACGTAGAATACAAGGAATGGTTGTTAGCCATTTTGGCCAACAATAATAAACAGCAACATATATAAAAATACAGATGGTTGAAGCTCGCACGTGAGGGAGCAGCCAAACATAGATGACTTGATATGTGCCGGCATGTCATCCGGACCTGCAACATCACACAAGGTGGTTAACAACCAATCAGTATGTTTTATCAAGTACAATAATCAAGATTCTACTTTTATCAAGTAAACACTACCTAAAGCAAATAAAGGCATACTTTTGTTAAACAAGTTTGCAATAAGACCTAGGAAAACAGGCTCAATTAAGATGATTCTATGGAATATATGATCAAGCATTTCTTACATATTCTAGAAATCTCATTAATCTGTGACCCCATATTCCCATCAGTCTGCTATAACAGGAAACAGAACAAAGAAGAATATCTTTGAAAGATGTGTATAGGAACTCAAGTTGACAATAGCACATGATGCAGCACACATTGCCCACCTCATTAGCCAACAAGCAACTCAAGCCTCATTTCTACTTAAAGGTTCTTGTGTTGGTAAAGACATTTAAGTGAAGCTACCCTTCTGGCTTTCAAACTAATTGCAACTCAATTTCAAAGCAGCTCCAACGTTTTTACCATACTACTAGTAATCTGTAGTTGGCATAAGGAGGATTAACTGCAAGAGGTCCTTTTACACGTATCACATGTATATAAACTAGATTACTAAGAGCATCAGGTATGGACAGCGCTATCATGCAAGCATCAAAAACATGTGCTGTATATTTTATAAGATGCATCTCCAAACACACAATAGCTTCTTGTCAATTACAAAATTAGTGGAAAATAGTTCTATCCCGAACATGAAGTTCCGAAGAGAAGATACCTATAGATAATTCATACTTTCTTTCTTATGTTACTTATCTTATTTGATAAAAATAAGAAGGATGAATGGACCACACCTTCCAAAGTATGCTTCCACGGTGCAGACCTTCCCTGAGAGCAAGAACTTTAACATGTGAATATCATCATCAAACAAGATATGTCCAGCATGCATAACCATGGAGAAAGCAAACCTACTTCGGGAACTACTTTGTTCAAAAATGTCTCTGTGTCAGCACGGACATCCGAGTCATAGTTCTCGTTTATAGTCAAAGAAGCACTTGTGTGCTGCACTGTTATTAGCAGACAGATCCAAATGGTGAAGAAGTTCAGAAGGAAACCAGATTTTTGCAGGAGTCCGGAAAGGCAAACTTACAGAAAAAATGAGCAAGACCACACCTAAACCCTGATAGATCCTGCCCAATCTCCTTCAAAATCTGAGACAATATGAACGATAGTGAAGCAACATAATGCAATATTTTCTAAGTCAGCTAACATTTCCCTAACTAGTTTCTTATGCTTCGCTTGATTAAAAGGAAAGGAGGCTAGCTAAAAAAGGGCCAAAAATCGACTAAATGAAAATCATAAGAAAGACAAAGTATATCGATTATACTATCATTGATTGATACGTGGTGAGAAAATTGAAATAACATGAAAATTACAAATTTGTGATTGAATTTGTAAAAGCTGTGGAATTAAGATTGATAAGGAATGAATTACTCCATAGAGAAAGAAAAAGAAGGAAGAGAGAGACCTTGGAAGTGATGAGATGGCATCCTCGCGATTGGGCAGGAATGGTGATGGTTTTCTGAGCCCATTTGGGCGCCGATGCTGCTGTAGCCATTCCAGTCACACAACTAAATCTTATGGAGTTGTAGTTGCCGAATTTCACTCTCGTCGCCGCTGCCGCCTGCACTAATTTTAGATTATACAGCCTCCTTCTCGACTATCTCCGTGGATACATAGCTAATTACCTATACACTCTACTCCAAAACCAATCTCATTTTTAGCTTCTGGGAAAAAAAAATAATACCTATTTTAGTTTACACTAAAGTAAAACTCAAAAAAAAATTAAATTTTATTAGTAAAAAAAGCGTAATATTGAGAATATTCTTATAAATTTGAGTATAGCGTAAACGATTAGAGTAAAATCATATTTGATGTGATATTTACACTAAAATAAGTTTGAATTTAATGTAAATGGTTGGAGATTTTCTTCTTCCAACACCACACCCTTATTTTTCACTTGTACATTTCCCTAATTTTTCCAACTCATTTTTCATTATATTTCTTAATATTAGTGTCAAGTCAATTGGTATCAATTAATAAGGAACGGAGAGAGTATTGGCTAACAAAATGTGCAGTTTGAATAATGGCATACGAAATCATGAGATTTAATTTCTCAATTGTCCCACAAATTCTAATGTAGATGAAATCATATTACTCCCTCCGTTCCATAGTAGTAGAGATATGGACGGACCCAAGTGTATTGGGGAAGGGGATTAAGCCCTCAATGAATTTTTTTTAACTTTTTTTCTATTAATTGTTTTTAAAATTTATTTAAATTTTGCATAAATTATAATGTAAAGCCCCTACAAATTATCTAAATTACTCAAAAATATCCTTTAAAACAAAATTTAATAATCTCAGTCCCCATCAACAAATACTTCTGCATCCGCCACTGAGTAGAGGCGTTTCTTTTCGATACGCGATTAAAAAAAATTGTGTTAAGTGGGTTAGAGCATCTCAAGGGAGATGTAAATTAATATAACTACCATATTTACCTTTTTTCATGAAAAATCATTCTCCAATGAGAGAGGTATTTGAGAAGGTATTATACCTTTTTTCCATTTTGAAGATGCATCTTTACCTCTCCATCAATGGAGAGGTAAAATTACTATATTTGCCCTTTTTATAAATGAAAAAATCATTCTCCAAGGGGAAAGTTATATGAGAATGTATTACATTTTATGTTTTTTAATGAATTTTGTATAATTATTTTATTTTTAAAAAATAATTTACCTTTCTATATACCTTTTCCTTTGGAATATGTTACTTAGAAGGGTATATTTCACTTTTTAAAAAGGTAAATATATAATAATACTTTTTTATATACCTGCTCTCCTTGAGCATCTCCAATAGCGGCTAGCCCACCGCCGATTCGCGGCGCTAGCCGGTCGGCTAGCCGAACTACTGCAACCGGCGAGCGCCGAATCAGCGAGAAATTAGTCGATTTCTATGCGCTGGCCGCCATTGCAGGCTGGCGATCGGCGAGCGCAATTTTTTATTTTTTTATTTTAAATTTTTTTTGAAACACTATATATTCGCGATTTTCACGTCATTTTCATTTGCACAACATGATCGTCGAAGACGAAGACGTACAACTAACTAATTGGGCCAATGACGATACCGATGCAACCGGTCCAAGCCACGGAATGACCACCCCTAACGTATGACGTGGGGTACCTCACGATGAAGCCGCCCGCCTCCAGGCACATGCCAACATGCGCCAAGTGGATGCTCGTATTCAACTCCAAAAGGATTTAATTGAAGAGTTGTGGGCACGGAAGACTGCACGACGATCCTTTTTTTCTTTATTATGTAATTTTTTTTAATGAATGTACTTTTTTTTAAATGAAATTAATATGTCTCGTAAATTTAATTCCGTAATTTATAGTAAATTTAATTCCGTAAATTTAGTTGTTTTTGAATTATTTTTATTGCGGCTACCATGTGGCTAGCCTTAGGCTAGCCTATTTGCTTAAAATAATGATGTGGCAGGTGGAATTTTAGTGCTGATGACGTGGCTAGCCTATCTCCATTGGAGATGCTCTTAGAGCATTCCCAACAGTTCCCTAAAACCTCCCTTATTTCTCCCTAACTCCTGCCACATCAGCGCCACATCAGCACCATAATTTATCCCCAGTTTTTAGCCAACTTTTAGCCAACTGCTCCAATGGTTTCTCCCTTATTTCTCCCTAACTCAACATTTCATTTTTACATCATCACTAATTTAATTGTTTTATTTTTGTATATAATAAAGCTAGCTAATTTAATTTATAAGACAAAACAAATAATAGTAATAAAATTCGTTGTATTAAACACGGGTAAACATTACAACGACGAAAATTAATAAAAAAAAATAGTACAGGAATGGAAAAAAAAATATTCAAAGTAAAAAAATTAAGGATGAGGAGAGAATGAAGAGAGAAAAGGGATGAGGATGGGGAGAGAATGAAGAGAAGGTGTGTATTTATAGGGGGGAAATTAAAAACAAAAAAACAAAAAATATATTTATCGCCGAATTATCGCCCACAGTGGTCGGCGATAATCCGGCGATTTTTCGCCGGTTGGCGATAAAACGGGAGGAAAAATCGCCGAATTATCGCCGACCTCTCCCATTGGTCGGCGATAACTCGGCGATAGACGGCGAAAAAACGCCGACTTTTAGCCGGCACCATTGGGAGTGCTCTTAGGTAAAGAAAGAATAAAGTTAAAAATGAAAAAGGTAAAGAGATAAAGAAGAATAAAGTAAGAGAGTGTAAAGTAAGTGAGAAGACATGCGTTTACTTTTGTTTAAAAAAATGAAATGACTCCATTATTATGGAACGTCCGAAAATGAAAAAATGACTTTACTATTATGAAATGGAAGGAGCACGTTGTTGGAGTCGAAAAATCATACGTAACAAAATGGTCGACAACTTAAATAATGTCATCTATGTTGCAAAACAAGTAGCACTAACTTTTTTTTCTTTTCTTTTTATTTTCTTTTATTGTCGATTGTCTATAGTCGTCAAGATACAGCACCGTGGCCAACTTTTGTTCGCCTCAGTGCAGGATATATAGTGTGATGCATGCCCCCAATCGCTTTCCCAAAGACGATGATGGGCTCCTAGCAGCAACATTGAACTTATGTCGGTCAGATTTCACCTGGTGGCCGAGGTTTGGGAATTAGAGTTTCCCCTAATTTATGTTTTCATTTAATAATAATTTGATTAGGCTTTTATATACAGAGGCTTTAATTTCATACATGCAGGCATCCTAAATATTTCTTCGTGGTATAACTGTAAACAATATTAAGACTAATGCTTTTTCATGCCAATTTTCAAAGCCCGGGCACAGACTTAAATTTGAACAACATCAACTTCAACTTTATTCAACAATTGGCATATTATTTAGAATATATTTTCTTCTCTCATTTTAATTAGATCGAAAATTTGAAGCTGCACAAAATAAGTTTGATGGTATAAAGTTTTTCTTCCACAGCCCACAGATAAATTGAAATTTTAACTACGTTTGTATCCAATTCCTTTGCCCAAACGAAATATATCTGGTTCCGATTGAATGCAAATCACTGCATTCATGTTATCTCAACATCGATACAAATATCATCTTGATCGTATTTTTCCCACAATTTGCAATGCTACCTGAGACTAAACGAAATCACAACAGCACCAGCAATTTCTATATCTCCAAACAAGTCTAGGTCCTGCCAAAAAATAAGAACACGACACGAAAATGAGTTGATAACCTTAAGCATTATAAGATGTGGGTATGAAAATCAAACAGAATGAGCAACTTCAGGTCACCACAGATCTTGACAAGATCAAAATAAATCTAATCTTATAGACTTGGTTTATAATACTAACAGTTTAGATACCAGCACATCCTTATTTTGTTGCTTGAGCAATCATATTGCTGATGGAACTAGCTTGCTCCTTGGCTGCCTCAACCAGAGAATCCTGTAAAACAATTGGTTGTTACTCAGAAGGCTACAGAGTTTAGAATGGCAATCTTTCATAAGATCTGAAGTCAACATACTTGTGCAGCTATTAAGCGTGCAACTGTCTTCTTACTCGACTCTTGAAGTTCACCAGCAATCAGGATTTCATCTAATATATAATACGCCTGTCATTGCATTAAACCTAGAGAGTTACAATGAGATAAAAAGGCCACAAAGTGGCTGCATTAAACACTTGTGAGTTATGTATTTATATATGTTGTTTACCATTAAAAAAGAGAAAAAATAGTTAAGAAGAATAACTATTACCATCAAACATAAAAGAGCAGTTTGTCGGATACGTGACTAATATGAGGCTTTAACTTAGGTCGTTTATAAAGAGAGTACACAACATAACACTAAGAAAAGGAAATGAAAAAAAAACAATCAATATTTTTAACTAGAAATAAACGAGAAATTACATTTAGGGGGCTTGAGTCCCACCGAGAGCACGGGGTAACTTCTCTCACCAAGTGATGAGGGTTGCAGTACTTTATGTGTAAGTTGTTTGCCTGACTTCTATGATAGTTGGCTTTATTTGATTCAATCCAATTATATGACTGAATCTCTAAATTAATTAGCATCTATAATTTCTCAAAAATAATACAGGGTGTACGAGGAATCAGATCCAAAACCCAAGCCCTGAGCGACTGACAAAGAAGAGCACTTTGAGTATTAGGCAAGGCAATAGCTAGGTCATATTCTGGAAGAATATACATAGAAGTGACACACCACTTTTTTACACTTGTAGTCCTGGAAGCCATAATAGACATTGAACTTTTTTTACAACAACTAGTGTCAATTGTCAAGACCAAAATGAGAACCGGAACATAAAGGGATACGTAAGGAGGCAAGACCATCAGTTAGTACCTTCCAGGATTACAAGGAATAACACTCTGGGTATATCAGAAAAGCAAAAGGTCACACGATCTAAGATGGACAGGATATATCTGGATTGAAATAACTCAAACCTTAGATCAAAGAGGAGTTTCTAGTTTATCCAAAAACAAGTGTAGACTAAATTAACATGTTTACACCACTGGTTCCAGGAGTCGCAAATTGATATGGTACATATGGTACTTGCACATTATGACTAACAATGGCCATATTCTTAGAACTTTTCATAGGCAACTAAGCACTGCTATCATCGAGATAGACAAACAAAACTCATTCTTTTGCTATGCCAAAGAATTCAAACTTTCTACATATTCCTAATAAAATTCAAATTTAGCTTGAAACATCCAAGTTAAAACCTATATTAAGAGTTTCTTAGATAAGCACTTATACTGTTCAAATAAAAGTTCCAACCCATGATCAAATACTGAGATGCAATTCCAAAAATATAGCAAAGGTTCTCATACTAACAACCCGTGAGACATTTATAAGTCCTAAAACATGTAGACCACAGAATCCTAGAAAAGCATCTGACACAATTGACATAAGAACAATTAGTAACAATAAAGTTGTCAGCATGAATCTATGTATGCATACCATTACTAAGTAAATAAACCATGCTTAGGAGAATAGATGTGGCCTTAACAACTCAAGGCACAGATAGAAGTCTCACTCTCAACAGATTTTGGACAGATAAATCTCTCCAAACATTTCAGAAACAGCTGAGACAACATAAACATACCTTATGGAAATTAAAGATCAAGTCCAGCTCACAGACCTAAAAATAAAACAAATAACGTGTTGAACATGATATCACAAGCTAATTAAAATCTTGAAGTAAATAGTTGCTTAAGTTTGAACCATACACTTCCAAAGTAGCGATCTAGTATCTCAACATAATGATGGATAATTTCGAGGACCTCCAATTCATTATCATCCTGGTCAATGCACATGCAGAAATAAAGGCTAGCATACCTGTCAAGTAAGTAGTAAGATGCAAATGATTAATTGTGCACATTATAAAAGGGCGGTGTATGAAACTATGAATTATATTAAACAATGTTGGAAAGGTTTAAACAGAATGCAAAATGCATACTACCTTTTGTAAACAACTTTGTATCCCCTCCATTCCACAAAGTTGCACAGCTTAGGGGCTCGGGTGAGAATCATACCACTAAGCTCCCGGATAACCTTTACGACGAAGAACCTCTCCGTTAGTTTAATTTGCAAAGATTGTCAATGAAAACATAGTTTGAATGAACTAGGAACAAGGTCCAAATTGAGTTGAGAAATAAACTCCTGTGTAGTTCCATGTTTTCAATTTCTACATTCGCAACATGAGTGAAGGGAAGACAGAACTTACTCCAAGCGTGACAAGGGTTAGTGATTAAGATGAACTTTTTCTTGATCATAAATCATTGTAAAGACATATACGGATATACCTTTGTCCTTTCCTTTTGAGAATACGGTGAGTACCATTTTGTCAACCTTACTTTCCCTTGTCTGCTAATGAGAAGAACAAAGTGAATCTGAAATAATGGAAAAGTACAAGAATAGTAGTACATCATTAATAGACAGTAATATGAAGCTCATAAAATAGAAAGCAGCAGGAGATAGTGGGATTTTATCAACTTATGGACTAGGTAAAAGAGACATGGTCAAGGCAATACTCTAGTTACATAGAAACCAGCTTACTATCTAAGAAGTGCAAAAAAACACAACACTCAATTTACCTAATTAGGTGCCTTTTCACACTGCACATATATTGTTCCCGTTATTGTACCTAAGTAGATCCTAGTTGATGAATTCTAGGGTTGCAAGGATCATGTCGATAGCTTGCTAATACGATTGTAAGCCCAAATTTTAATTCTTTTCTTTCTTTCACTAACTAGCTCACAAAATTCTTTTCCTACACCATCTCCTGCTCCACCCCTCAGCAGATGCAAAAATGAATCAAACAAACTGGCCATCCAAGATAACAGGTGCACGTCGGAACTTAAAATCGCGATTAAATCATGTAGTAATAGTTAGAGAAAGTGAGGGGAGATCTAATCAATTAATCAGATCATGAAAGTGAAGAGTGGCGGAAATTACCAATTGTTACGTCGACAAGCAAGGAATGAGAATGAACAAATGTTAAATGAGAAAATGGAGAATCGAAGAAAGGTGGGGAATGAGCAGGATACCATGGTGGCGGTGGCAGGTCGTCGGAGCTTGATCCAAATGTCTCCCTTGTTCAAAACCGTCGTCTTCTTTTTACAGATTTCGCCTGTTTTATGTTTGGTTGTAGTACAATATCTATTCGGAATTTGTTGTACGATATAATAGAAATTCTTTGTTTACATTGCCCAATAATTTTAGAATAATCTGCATCTAGTTTAATAAAATTGCGTTTTTCTCCCAAACTCTTTTAAAATATAAACATGCTACTAATTTTGGAATTTCCCGATTTTCCCCCAAAATTATTTTTTCTTCATGTTGAAGTTGATGTGTTTGTCCAAAGTTGATAATCGTACTTTAGTACAATAAGATAATTTAGTATCAATCCTAATAATAATACAACATGGTGTACACGACAGATAACATTTATCCAAAGTGACATGTATTCGTGAAGACGATTAAATCGATTGATCAAAAGAGAGCATTATTCTTTTAAAAGGTGAGAGGTTACACGAGAGTTTTCAATGTGCTCCAGGCATGCTAGGTCAATCATGCTCCGCTGGCATAATAATGTATGCTTGTATATAATGCATGAAATTTTAATCGAGGACAAAAGAAAACACATTTATCTCACAAGGAGAAAGAAGGATTCTAGTTCAGTAATTTCCAGCTACAGTCCAACTTAGGGCGCACCACCGCAATTTTGATATTATGTGCGCTTGAGGCTTCCATACACGAGGAACGAACTTACGGGCAACTCCAACACGATCTAATCAAAAAATTTGAGCATGCAACAATTGAAGTTTATTTCATTAAGTAATACTGCTACTAGGAGTTTAAACCATGTATTTTCTGGTGTTTAATCAATTATCATTTTCAGTATTCATTCAAGTAATTTTCTAATTTTGATTCATTTATTTTGATTATATAAATATATAAATTTAATTAAATATATAATGATGAAATTGATCATTTGAATTGTGGTGTAATGGGACTGGTTAATATTACATGACAACTAAAAATGGAATTGAGGCATAAATGTGATTGTTGTTATCATATCACCAATGTAGATGGTCTTAAGATCACCATACTAAGATCCAACAACAGGGCCACAAATAATGCGCGGCATTCAGTGCAAGGTCGTGAGTTTGTTATGAAAGATCGATTGTTACGGATCAGCCGTGGCCAACAAGGACATTGGGCTTTATGAAAGATCGATTGTTACGGACTGAAACCATTGCTCTCTCGTCTAATAATCTAGTCTTTTTAGATGAATTCTACCATTTAATCTATACCCCGAGATGTTGCATTAGCCTAGGGATACATATGTGAAACTCCAGTCAGCATGTTTCAAGTAGAAACTGCTAACTTTCTTTTCTCTATCGCTTATAGTCTATAGATATTATCATAATGTATCGAGTGACACTGAAAATTAATAGTAGTACAAGTTTTTTACAAATGTGCTTCAAAGTCAAAAAGTATATTGAATGCCAAAAATGAAATAAACTTAGGGTGATGAAACTAATACACACAGTACAAGTTGAGTTCATACAAGTCCATATATAACTGAAAGAAAAAGGGGTTTTTTATTTAACTTAAATACCTCTCAAACTCATAACACTCTCAGAATAAGGTACAAAAACCTCATAAGCAAAACATATTTATTTTTTCTATCAGTACGCCAATAAAATCTGCATCACTCTTAGACAATCTCTCTGTACAGAAAACCTTCAAAACTGCAAAACTATGCATCATAATTACCTTTAAAAAACTGATAAAATCATCACCATGCCGTTTCAGCTATTTCTTTATGGATCAAATACCGAAAAGACGAACTTTCCTCTAGCCAACACAAACACTTTTCCGGTCGACCCTTCAGGAATCTGTCAATCAATTTCTGTTGATATTCAGGTAGGCAGTCTCCTACAACTTTCAGAAGTGCAGCTGTGCTAAGTGACATATCCTTTGCATAATACTGCAAGATTTTTGGCAGGTATAGCCTTTTCTGCTTATGAACATAAGCTGTAGCTTGTATGAACTCTTCTTTGGCAGCATTCAGATCCTCAAATATACTCTTTGCATAGTATATGCGAATCTACAATCCAAATCATTCAAAAGTATTGAGAATAAGCAGGAATAAAGAATAGACTAATTTCAGTCTTTTGCAAAAAAAGGAAGAAGAACAAGCAAGCCAAAGAAACATCTAACAAATGCATTACCGCAGGGTCAGAGCGTGCTCCTGAGCTAAGTGCGAAATGAACAAGCGGTTCGGGATAGTCAATAGCATAAGCATGTTTTGAGACCCCGGTTTTGAATTTCCTCCTTGGAGAGAGAAGTGTCTGAAGCCACTGCAATTGTGCATGTCATGTTAAGTCAATAAGTTGCTAAATCAAGAAAACTATGGAGAAGAGAAGAGAAGAATCTGTATGGCATTCATTATCCATTGTTTGATGTTTAATTAGTGAGGATGATCCAGCAAACCATATAATATTTCCTTTAAGAATATAGAACACAGTGAACACTGAAGATCATTCATGTCTAAGTACTCGTTGGTGTATTACAATATGCACAAGCTCAAGAAATACTGAAAGAAGTAATAGATATTTACCGGAGCAGAATAGTGAGATTTTAACCCCAAAATGGAGCTTTGTATGTCATAAGCGGTAACGCAGAGCCCACCGACGTTATATGCAGCCTGGAACAAAGAATTTCACGTGGAAATATCATATACACAGATGATAAATCTAATGAAAGACTGAGCGATTAAAACTCCCTCATCAGTCATCAGCCATTACCTTTGTGATGAAAGTGCTTTTTGTGTAGTTTTGATTTTCATATGCTAAATGAGCCTGCAAAGGAAGTTGAAAATACATGAAGTCAATCTGAAATATGATGCATTTAGGCAATGAATAACCAGACTGCAGATTTTGCATCTCAGAAAGAAGTCAGCATTTTGTTTTGTACTTAAAGTAGTGGAGTAACGTTATCTGGTTATATGTGATAATTAGCAACAGATCTGGTTCTGGCCGCTCAAACATAGATACGAGCATAAGTTCAAACATATTGTAAGTGGAATGGTCATGATCAGAATACAAAGTTGGAGAAGCGTGAAAGACATACATGCATCGTCAATGCATTGTGAATATTAATCCAAAAGGCAAGCTTCTGTTCATGCCTCATCTTCTTCATGTCAAGATTCTCAAGACTTTTGACTAGAGACCTACATAAAGGAAAAGAAAATGTTCACACTGCAAAAGCATAATCATACTTGGCTCTTTTTATATTTAAGGTAAACATATCATTTAATCCTACTGGTTTTTCATAAATAGAGTTGAGATATGGCACATTTGTAAAAACAAACCTAAATTTCTGAAGCATTATAGCAGCATAACTGTAACTCTCGTCATCTAAGCATATCTTCAGGACTTCTACCATCGCAGCATAAGGGTCATTATCTTGTTTCAGACCTTCAATATTGTAATTCTCCGAAACTTCATCATGACATTGAGGACTCCAACTGCCAGATAAGTTTCTGGGAGAAAATGTGCCTGAGGAGCAGAATGATGAATTCGATGAAACTGAATAGCCTTTATGGCTTCGTGCGGAGTTGCCCACTTTGCAGTAGATGTCAGATATACATCTTAAAATGTCTTCGGATAGCTTATCTGGGAAAATGCAGGCATCGCCAACACAAAAATTCCCAAGATGGTCTACAAGGCTACGCCGTCTAAAATAAGCACTCTTCCTTTCCTGCAATGCACCAAACATATTCAATCAAAATATTAGATGAATTACTATGCGAAAGCAAATACACGTGAGTGCGTAGAAAGAAAGCCAACTGTATTCAATATGAAACAAGGTAATAAGTACATCACCCTTGCAAATGATGACTTTGGAGTAGTGAATGGAACGGTATCAGTTGGGCCAGTTAAAGCACTTGTTGGGGACGAACACCGTTGATGTTCACAATAGCCTTTGGACACTTCTGACATTGTTCTCCGGGATGATAGGTCAGATGTTACCAATGGTTGTATTCCAGTCATTTGTTGTATGTGGCTTCCATGGTGTCCCGGATTACTTGGGATAGTTTTCTGGAAAGAAGTACGATACATAGAAAGAAGATAGCGTTCCAAATGTACTATTTGAACCTCAAGTGTATTGATTTCTTTCACCAAATCTGATGAAGACTGCGGCAAACAGGGCCAAATAACTAAATTAGTTCATAAAAAGTAAAAAAAATACAGAGACGATAAACAGGGACGGGTTACAGAAGAAGCAGTAATTCCCTGATCAATAGAATAGTAGGTAGATAGATACCTTCCCTAAGAGAGTTAGAAATGAGCAACCTCTGATGAAATTATTTGTGAGATACTGATTATTTGATATAGTTGTGAATCAAATCATTGAGATTGGTCTGGAAATGAGGTATAAACAATAGCCATTTCCTTAACCACTACAATTACACAAGTTGCAGAAGTACGATTGAGGAAGATAAAATGCATTAAAACATGGAAAGATTTGCAGAAACAAAAATGCAAAGTGGGATTGAAATTCGAAGCAGTGGCATGGCATTGAATCTGATTACTACAAATTGGCATTTTCACACAAATGAAAGCATTAGATAGAGATGCATGTAAAAAAGAGGTAGGGAAAATGTAGACTGACGGGATTGAGATGGCGGGAAGGCGTGGGCGACATGATCCCTAGGCGGAGGAGGAGTCGATTAGGATTTGCAAGGAGAATCCCAATAAATGAATAAGGAAGCACCGACAGTGGGAGCAGAATCACAAGGTGGGACAGGGCATGGATGGAAAGATGGCGTGGCGAAAATAGTCTGTATGTGGGAGGAGCAAACAAAATAGGAGGTGACCCACAACGCCACAGATCGCAGACATGATAAATAGCTTCACATTCAGTGGGTAGAGACTAGACAGACATTAAACCGCTCAAATTGGTAATTATGCTGCCCGGAGGTTTCATCGTGGAACCTCATCATCATCTTCTTCTTTCATTATTTCTTTACTTACTTTTTTTTTTATATTGCCCTCAAAATTCCTTAAACTTTATTACTCATTTTATACCACCTGCATCATGTTTTGTTAGTACATGTGACATGTTATATTTAATTTTTTTTTAAATAAATATGCTAAAATTTTATGGATGAGTTTAGAAGTCAAAATTCTCATATTCGAACCTACTAACTCATTTCAATTTATATTTATAATTATTGACTTGTATGTTAGAAATTCACGTGAAAAACTATTAAAGATGAAATAAATCTATGTTGGGCAAGAAGAAGGTTGTAAAATTGATTTATTGTGTCGGTTTCTGATCTTCTACTTCAATTATATGGAAAATTTACATGCGGAGAAGATACTAAATTTCTTCTTCTATTTTTTTGACCTTATGGTAGCATCATAAAAATAAGTGGAAATATTAAAGAATAAACAGATATTTATTATTTATTCCATAGGCGCGCACGCACGCACACACATAATAATTAGCTCCATGGGAAGGGATATGGAAATAACCAGCGGGGTCCACATTTTTATATATATACTATGGGAATGGGAGTATGGGGACTCCAATCTTTTATCTAATTTGACTCCTATTTTTTTTTCTTATGTTTATATTGAAAATTGTTTTTAGGATACACTAAAATCTTGTGGTTGTATTGATGGATGGGAAACGAATTATTTGGTGGCACGAGATATTTATTCATTATATCAAAGTGTTCCCTACATGAAACATGCATTGTCCACACCGATAAAATCGGTTCACGCCCCCTCAAACACATATAAATTTCAAGTTTTAACTATTGCAAATTTATTCAATGAATTTGTAATGACTGATTGGATATATGTTCATATTTTAGGATATAAGTAACACAATATCATTGTAATGACTGATTGGATATATGTTTATATTTTAGGATACAAGGAACACAATATCAATGTATAATAATTACTCTAAATTGGAAGAGAATAACGATATATAGTACTTAAGCAATAGTTATGGATCCAACACACGAAGGTGAATTTACTAAAGATGTATAGGTCCTCTACTATTAACCCTAAGATCTCGTTTGGAGGATGAAACGATTGTCTCTAAAGATGAAACGATATACCAATATAAATATCACGAAAGTTACATAATGCTAACTATTGTCTCTAAAGATGAAACTATTTTCCTCCTATCGAGTAGAAGTACCTTAAGCTCGTAGGCACCAACGAACTTGACTTGAAGGCGAGAATCTAGCAATGCAATGTCCTCAATTGCAAACTAGTATACTAGAGGACTAAAGAGAAAGAAAAGAGAATTGTTTTGTGATATTTTTGGTGTATTCTCCTCTCCCAAACTCCACTTATTTATGGCAAGAAGAAAGCATTTGAAGAATCTACAATCAAGATATCTCTTAATGGAGTTGGAGATTACATCAAGATGAAATGCCATAAATCTTTAAAATGAAAAGCTAAAAAAGCCTTTCACTTATTCCCCACGTTTTCAACATTCTATTCAAAAAAATTGTTAAACTCAACTACACTTGCAAAACCGATTGTAATTGATCACAGCAAATCCACCCCCTTCTATTGTAATTGATCACAGCAAATCCACGCCTTTCTTCCTTGTCATTAGCGAGAATAATGGCGAATTTTCTTGATAAGCAGTCTTAAACTCTTAATTATACTGGTTTAAATTTCATGGAGTATTTTTTTTATAATATGGTCTCTAATTAAAATCATAAATTTTGGCCAAATTTTGATATTTTATACGAACATAAAAATTGGTCTTAAACATCACAAACTTTAAATTTTGTTTGTTATTTTTCACGGCAGGTCAATCACCATATCATACTAACTTACGTGCGCTTTTTTATCCTATTTGGCATTTCTCGATTTATCTGTGTCATCCTTGCGCAAAGGCCATGCTAATCTTCTCTGTATCATTCCAATTTTATCGGATGTCCCCGAAGGGACTTCTTATCCTATTTGGCAATATTAAATCATCGTGCTCTTATACTTAGTTGTTTATCGGTTTATCCTACTTGCCACGAACGTAAAAAGTGGTTTGACATATCATAAACATTTCGCAGTTGTCCACGTAGAATAAGTTTTTTGTCAAAGATATATTATTTGGGTTAGGTTGGGGGAGTATCAAACAAATTGTAAAATTTGTGATATTTTAGACCAATTTAAAAATTTATAAAAAATACCAAAATTTAGAAACTTTCTAAATTTCTAAATTTAGACTAATTTTTATACACCTTCCAAAAATAATCTAATTTCTAGATATAGAAAGTTTCTCTCGTACTTTTCGTATTTTTTCTCCTATTTCTTATTTTACCCACCTATCACCCTCTCTAACTTTTTCCACTTTTTCTCCTTCTCTTTTTTCTATTTACTTTACTAATTTCTCATTAAAACACGTTCTGCCCATAAATGGAACTATGTTTTTACGTGCAGATGAAATATAAATTCAGAGGCCAGATTTCGGTCCCGGGTTGGCTGGTTCTCCGGTGCAAAACTAAAAGCAATAATAAAGATAGTCAACAGAAAAAGTCTCTTTCATAAAACTCATTTGATTCCCTTGAAATAATTTAAGACTCATAATTTAAATACAGTTCAACAGTTGCTAGAAACAGACTATTTGGTTGGTTACAAACATTAACTGATATTGACTGAGACCTACAATTATAACTTCATTCTAGTATAACTAATTCACCTAAAAAAAACTGTTGGATCGAAACTAAAACAACTTCTTTATACATCACTCACATGAATCTGAGCCCTAAATATTCTGATGCATGAAATTAAATTAAGCGTGACAATTTCTTGAAAAGGGGGGTAAACGGTTGGTTAAACTAACTAACTAAAAAACACTTTTCATCATCATCTATTACAATTATACCAACTTATAATTTTAATTCCCATAGTTTTGGTTAGTTGAGTTTGGAATTTGGATTACTGCCAACCTCTGTCATACAATGTCGCATCTTAATTGGTCTAATTTTATGCAGATAGATACATACAAATATTCAAGATAGGTTAGTCCATTTTTCTTCTACTTTGGACGAGAATAACCTTCATTCATGTAGAAAGGACATTGGCGTTTAGCGTTTAAATCTAGTTTGGTATATAATACAACCCTATGGATGAGTATATACCGTATATTAGTCGTTTCTCCATCATTGACTAGAATTTGGAAAAGATAAATGTGTATCCATGCATGATGCATCAAAATTTAAAGCATAAGACTCGATCCCGATCGTGTCTTGAATTTCATACTCCTATATATATATATAGAGAGAGAGTTGTGATCAATGTCGAACCAATTTTAAAGACCGAACTAGAGACCAAATCTGGGCCATTAGATCTAGTTTTTTGATGAGATGTGCTGCTGTGAAAATTTTTTCGGCTTCATTACAAACCCATTTTACTTCATTATATAGGTTTATTACTTCATTTTGTACTTCAAATGCTTCTACACATACTTCATTCCAATAATTTATTACATTATTCCATGTGTTTATTAAACCATATTAGCGCCATGGCGTTGGTGATAGGTATTGTAGAGAGAAAGAACGGCACCCGACGGCGAAACCACATTTACGTACTGGAATGAAGTAAAAACCTACTAGAATGAAGTAATATATTCTGGAACGAAGTTAAATCTTCGTAACATGTTAGTATGACTTATTTACCTTCAGATGAATTAAAATAGGCTCGTGATGAAGGCGAAAATAATTTATAAATTTTTGTATCTTATCCATAAAAAACTTGATCTAAAAGCCCTAATTTGGTAGGGTTCGGTGGTTCGGTCTTTAAGAGTGGATTTGTGGATAATAGGACTCTGTCTTTGTAAGTATTCAGGTTAAGGAAGCGGATGTGTTTGATGTGATATAATTGAAATTTGTGGATGCTGTTATGTTTAGTGCACTCGATCGATCCCTTATTAAATTTTGGACAATATTGATTTACAAGTCTTGATCTCATTATGCAACGAAGCCAATCTCAAATGCTCTCAGATCGATTTAATGTTATGTCCTAAACTCAAATAATTTGTCATTTCTTGGACATCTCCCTTTGAACTACCCACAATACACTTATTACTTATACACATATTACCTTGAATTTGTGTTGGTAAAGATGAATGAAACCTAATTTGTGGTTGTTTTAAACAGACTCCCTTAAAATATTATAGACTACAACATCAAATGAGTAGCCAACTTGCTTTGATGCCCCATTAGTCTCTTGCAAAATGATTGATTAGTTGGTATTGCCCAATATTTTCTCAGCTGGTTTTTAAACTCTAATTTCTACTTTTGTCTCCCACTAATATAATAACATAGTAGTAGTATTTGTTTATATAAGTACATACTTATTATAATAATGCGGCCAATTATATGTGGAAATCGATATTCAAATGCTTTAGTAGTACACGTATTGAAAAATCGTAGCATGTAGTATCAAATTTTAATAATGCTACGTTTCCAGATATATGACCAAGTTTTAATTAAAATGGAGACTACACGGTCAATTGACTTGGATAACAACGTCAGCCCCCACGTAATTGGATCTCCATCTTTTTTTTAACCTGTCACTATATGGGTGTTACGACAGAAGTGGAAAATTTGCATTCCAACTCTGTAAATTTTACAGGAGCAAAATTACAAAACTAACGATAAAAAGTAGCACAACATTATTTTGCAATCAAGCTATTTAAGGGGAGTATAACTTAGTAAAACCGGCTGGGGAATTTTATTACTAATAAATTGTTTCACAAAATTAAATGAAAATAATTAATTTTCAGTTTCACACGAGTCAACATGTCAAATTGAAAGAGGAGCGTGCGACCTGTCTTGACCGTTCTCTCCCTACGATAACATTCTTGATATGGAATAGTAGTTTAGTCTATTGCACAAGTGTTTGATTCGCAACTTATATTCCATGATTAAATTTGTATTATGTTTGATTCATAAGATTTATCTCACTTCATCTTAGATTATATTGTGCTACTATTTTATCTAGTATACCAAACAGCAATGTATATAGATTAAAAATTATATATATTCGCGTTCAATTAAAGTTATAATTATTTAGGAAATGTGACACAATGTATTCGCCGTAAAATAGGTAAGTTTGAAGCATACTCCACATCCAATTTTAGATTTTTTGACTTACATTAAGCTATTTATATTGTGCAATCTCAGTTGCAATGTGAATATTAGAATTTTACGTGGAAGAAACTAATCCTCTTTTTACTGGAAACTATTGATAATTTTAAATGTCCGCATAGTATGTTACATAAAATCAGTTTTTTTTTTTTTTTAAATTTATGTAGAATAGATACTCTCTCCGTCTTCCATTGGGAGTCACACTTTGACTAGACAGGGTTTTAAGAAATGTAAAGAAAAGTTAGTTTGAAAAAATTAGTGGAATGTGTGAGTAAAAATGAAGTGTGGCTCTTAATTAGGGATGGACCAAAATAGAAAAGTGTGACTCTTAATAGGGGACGAAGGAAGGAACACAGAGGAATAAGAGAACGGCACAATGTATTGACAATGATCATTTGTTTATATGATAATGCTATGAACATGAGCGCGCGTATTATTTAATACACAGACACGGTGAGACTACAAACGTATCAATACATGTTGATTTTGTTCCTAAACTGCTAATCAATATGCATTTTCAACCTCTGTTTTCTTCTTCAACTCCAATTCCCCCAATAAAAAACCTAATAAAAACTCTCTAGATTCCTGGAATTTCCATTTCCAAATGAGGATCGACATGGACTCAAAATTATTTACAGCTGAGTGGAAGAATGAAATCCACAACCTCCACAAATGGTATGCAAAGTCAATCAATTGAGGAGCACGGAGCCTTCGTTAATCGTACTGAGCCTTAATCTGAAGGATCGAACTGCCAATTTCGCTCGTCGCTTCTGCATCTTCCTCACGGAGCCGGATCTCGGAACGCCGCCCAACGAAGACTTCCTTCCGCTTTTAACTTGAACGTACGAATTTTCGTTGATTTTAATCTGATGAATCGACTGCGGATCTTCCTCCGCCGCCAAAACCGGCGAGATCCGAGACTTGCGGCCCCGCCGCGGGTTGAAATCGTTGAACGCAACGCTCGCCTTGACGGCCAGCGCCGCCATGTCGGAGGCGGCGAGGCGGCTCTGGAGCCTCGACGCCGGCATCACGAAGTAGATCTGGTCCGGCTCCAGCGCCTCCGCCGCGTCGAGTCGCGGGACGTAATCGTCGAAGTAGAGGCGGTCGGAGTTGCAGAGGAAGACGGAGTCCGGCGACGACGTCTCGAACTGGATCACCTGCGAGACCGTGACCGGGAGCGGATACCGGCGCAGTTCTCCGGAAACAGAGATCACCGTGGCGCACGGCTTCTGATTGGTAGAGTTATCGGAGTCCGACGATATACAACCTCCCATTGTTGTTGATAAAATGAGAGAAATATAATGTGTCGAGGTGAGTGTGAAATTAATGAATTGTAGAGAGATAAGATGATGAGAGAGAGAGAGGAGTGAATGTGGAAATGGGGAAATGAGGCGGTGGAGGGGCGGTTATATAGTTGGATTGGGTATGCACGTGATGTAAGCGGTGAGTCAGCTGCAGAGAAATAAGCTTGCGTCTCAAGCATGTGCTCTGCCACATTTTTGTAACCAAGTTCGGCCACTTGCGCTATCGCTATTAATTCCAGCTTCACTAACATTTCCTAATTATCAATGCCCTTTTATACGTCTCTGCCTTTTCCGATTTATCATTCCACTTCTACCTTTTTCGATTTGTCACACTATAGTAGTATTAAATAGAACTAGAATAAAGTAGAAGTATGCAAACGGTAGAGTGAATAAAGTAGAAGAAAGTGTGTTGTATTTTATCAAAATAGTGATACAGAATAAGTTGGACGTACTAAAAAGAAATGTATAGATTTATGGCTTGATAATTTCGATTTCACTTTTGTAAAAATCGTAGTTTCATTTGGTGAGATATTACAATCAGTATATGAATAATAGTAGTATTAGATAGATTTAGGCATGGACTTGTCAATTGATGAACTAGTTGGATAAAAAAAATTAGGAAAATAATTTTTTGATATTATAGCATTACCATAATAGTAGTAGTAGGATTGAAGTAGTATTTTACTCTATATTCTATTTTTAGTTAAATTTATACTATTTTTTAAGTATACCTATTACTTATACATAATTATATTAATTAAATCTAGGTTTTCCCAATATCTTGGATAAGGATGACGTGATTATGGAAAAAATATATAATTCATTACATTTTATTATTTCGTTTGAGCACATTTTTTTAAAATTTATGCAAATGCAAATAATTCATAAATTTCTTCTCATTGAAAAAATACCAGACGGATCTCACTCGAATTGTAAGAAGACTCGTGTCTATGTTTTTTCGTTCATGAAAAGTTATAATACTTCGGACTTTCAATTTGATAAAAATTGATAGTTTTATTTTATTGCAGATTACTTTAATTAATTAGTCTTGTATTTCAAATATTTGATATATATTCTTGATATTATTTGACAGTAATATGAGACTATTTCAATCTGAAATCTCATGCTGATGCATATAAAAAATTGATAACATGCATTTGACGTAATATAAGAAAAAGTATTAATAAATGAATTCCATTTAAAATAGAAAAGTCGGAAACTTTGGCGTGAGAAATAAATACTCCTTGGTTATATAAATGGATACTCTGGTACAAGACTAGTACTATGATTTGAATATAGGGAACGAAGAATATGATCAATGTCAACTAATTTCTAGCGATTGAAACCTTTGTTTTAGTTCATTTAATTTTGAACATTGTTAGATAGTAATACGGAATTCATTTTTAGTTCGTTTTATACGATTTTCATTTTGTGATTGTTAAAGTTTTTTTTTAGAAAAAATGAATTAAAATGATTTTGAAATGAACTTTATGTTAGCTGTTATTAATGAACTCTCTGTTGGTTGGACAGTTTGACACTAGAAAGTAGTTCAACATATACATTAGGGAATGATATGAATGTTGTGATAGTAATTATGAATTAACGATATGAACGTTGTGATATAATTTTGAATTTCTTTATCATCCAAATAAGCAATAAGAATTTTAAAATCGAGTACCAATAATTCATTTTATATTGAGTTTGTTGTGTATGATTTCTTTATGTCGTCAAAATATAAATGTTGTGCATGCATTGGTTCGAATCAAAACAATATGTTTCCTGGCAACATCAACATGATACATGAACATATACCATCAATGACTAGTTGGTATGGTATGTCTCCTCTCTTTTCTACATTCAATCAAACTTGCAACATGTATTATTGTAGGTATTCTAGTTGCATACATTAATTTTATGATAATGCCGAGAGAAATATATAATATTAAAAGGTGTAGTCACTAAAAAACAAAATAGGAGGTTTCACGACATGCCAGCGGGTGATTAGCAGTTTTAAATATTAAAAGTGACAGAAATATAATTGCCAAATTAAGCTAATGATCGATTAGTTTGATGTCTTGAGACTTGAGAGAGTTATAAATTTGGGCGGTGAACATATGATTAAGTAAATGCAGAATTAATACATTGTCCAAACAACAACCTACAATATATATATATGTGTTGATATTTGCATTAGGAAATGTAGATGTCTAATTCTACCCGACCTTAATTAATTTGTTTAAGCATCCTATAGTTAAATAATAAACCATTCGTGGTTTAATATCTTAATTTCCGATTTTGGTGGGGCTGCAGAGGTTTCAACGTTATATTCATTACTTAAAATGATTTGGAGAATTAATTATTCTGGCAATTTGAGGTGGACCCTAACTTTCAATATTATTACTAGATGCGCCCAGATATATAATTATGGATACTAAATCCTAATTTAGATTAGTTTGTGGACGTTGTTGTGAAATCTTCAAGATGGAAATACGAAATTCTAGTATTCGCAGAAAACATACTCCTGTGTAGAAATAATCGGTCGATTCACAAGAAAATAATTACGGTCTAAACTATAATAACTAATATCGACAAAATTTTGACTAAAGTTCGCAGCAGAACTTGGGAAAATATTCTTGAGAAAGGATAATGGATGAATTACTCCTAACTTGTTATAGGTGGTTGTTCTCATGCTTCCTAATTATTCCTGATTAAGTTTCCGTGTGTTCTAGGAATTGTTGGAGTATGTATACGTACTAAGTATAATTTATTTTTCGCGGTTAATAAGTGTTTAGTAGTAGTATATTGTAAACACTAATTTTTTTATTATGAGAATAATAATGTGTTTACTTCAATTGGTAATTGCCGTTTATATAATTAAAATTCCAAAAAATAAGATTAGTCTAGGTCTTCCGTATTGTTAACTAAGTACGGAATAGTTGGTGTTTTGGAGATCACTCTGTAGTGCAAACTCAAGGTTCATGTAAAGTTGCATGCAACATAAATTCAAACTCAATGCTAAGGTTGTTGCTGAATCACTAACTGGACCATAAAAGGACATGAAGAGACGTGACACTTGGACCATAGAAAGATGTGACAGCTTAAGGAATGATGAAGAATAGTATTAGAAATTAGCCACTCACCCCTTAAAAGGCCTCATAAGGGGGAGGGTTATCCACACTTATATAAATTAGATTGGATCATCACCAAGTCGATGTGGGATAGAATTTAGAGAATTTAACCACCCCCTCACGTGTGGGCCGGAAAGGACATCGGTCTTCCATCACGTGGGTAGGCAATGCTAGAGAACCATCATCGATGTGGGCCGGAAAGGACATCGGTCTTCCACTCGTGAGGTAGATAAGAGATAAAGAGAAAATCATCATCGACTTGGGCCGCTCTGATACCATATTAGAAATTGGTCACTCACCTCTTAAAAGGCCTCATAATGGGGAGGGTTATCCATACTTATATAGATTAGATTGGATCATCACCAAGTTGACGTGGGACAGTATTTAGAGAATTTAACAAATAGTTGTTCCTGATTCTGTTTTGATTAGGTTGTTAAAGCAAGAGATCAGGTGATAGTACATGGATCAAGAAGAAATTCTAGATGCCTCTGATCAATGTCAATGAACAGTAACATGTGAAACTTATCTTTTAGCTTTCTTCATAGTGAGTTTTAGAATTTGTTTTCATAGTATCAGATAGCAGAGCAAGATCTTTTTTATCCCATCTCTTCTAATCTCTCTTCTAATAAGTTTTTGTTTCTTTACCAAAATGGCAAAATCAATCGATTCAAATGCCAATTTTATTTCGCTCTTTGCGTTGCCTATCTTCTCGCAGTTGGCTTCCATTTCAGTCAAACTCACCAAGATATTAAGTTTATTGTGTTACGAAAAATCCACACCTTTTTGATAAATCAAAGTAGTAATTAACAACATATGCCCAATATTATGTACAAAGAATGAGAAATCAACTAATCACCAAATCTTTGTTTTTCAGTAGATAGTAATAAAGACTTGTCAAGTTTTAAGATAAAAATAACTATCAGACTGACGCCGCAACCTTTCACGATAGGTGTTTAAAGTCTATAATGATTGTGAAACCATTTTACTTCTGCAATAAACTGACCGAGTCACCTATTGTGATGTTATGTTCCAATACTCAGTTTACAATTTAATACTCCCTCCGTCCCACAAAAGATGTCACACTTTCCTTTTTAGTTTGTCCCACAAAAGATATCACATTTCTCTTTTTAGAAAAAGTTCTCTCTCACATGAATATAAAAATTATATTTTCTCTCTCCATTTAACACACAAAACAAAACCTCCTAAAATCTCGTGTCGTCCCACAAGTGTGACATCTTTTGTGGGACGGAGGGAGTAGTACTATAAGTTAAAATGGTCATTTCTCATTAAAGTAAAGCACACAATGTGATAAAAGAATTATTATCCTTATTAATGGGTAATTGAGATTTTACAATACACAAATCATTTATTAATCTTAGAAAGTGTTTTTCATTATACATAATCTAACACAGTAGGAATAGACATATAATTTAGCTTTTAAACCGGTTCAGGATCCACCGTTTAAACTAAAAGCCTCACATGCCTCAAGTTCTTAGGTTCTAATCTATGCTATGCTCCTAAATCCGAATAAAAAAGACATCAGATAAGTAGGCAGTTGCTGCAGTAAGTAAGAATGACCCCTATTAACACCAATAAAGATAAATACACTGAAATAAAATGAAACTAATTAACAGGTGGAAACTCAAATAATTCAATCAAACGAAAAAATATTTAATTTCTTATGGTCATACAAATACTCAATTCCTTTCCACCCCTACAATAAATGTCACAAGTCATAATTTAGGTAATACTTAGTATCAAACCTAGTAAATTTAGTAATACTCCTACTACAACAAAGGAGTGGGTGGTTCTAGGGATTTAGTGAGGAAAACTGTACAAATTTGACCTAATTAAATTCATTTATTTCCTACATTATCCTTTGTATTGACCTAATCAAATCTTTTAAATCCCTTTATGGGAATAAAAAGAATATTTAGCTCTCTTTTTTCCATTCTCACGACAGATCGCTTCCTTCTAACCTAAATCATCAAATATGTTGATTTCCTATATATACTCCACGTGGGGAAAAAAACTGAACATCCAATTTTCGCTCTCTTTTATCCCTCCCTCACGCACATCGGCTCTTTGTTCTTGTGCACTATTCTTGAAAGGTAAAAAACACTTATGTTACTGCCGTAAATCAATATACTCTTGTTATTGAACTATATTTTGTAAATAATATTAACAAGAAGATTATGCACACACTTCATACTCATCAAATCTTTCTAAAAATCTTTAAATTGTTGGTTTTTTTCACTATATGTGTGATCGTCATGTTCGTTGGTTACTAGGCAACATGGCTGATTTTCAAGGTATTTGGAATCGACGTAATTGGACTGATAGAGAGGAAGAGGTTCTACTGACGACCTTGAAAGAGCTCGTTGTTCAGGGTTGGAAATCTGATAATGGTGATTTTGCGCCGGATACCTTGTTAGACTGGAAGAAGCGCTGCATCGCGAGTTTCCGACAACCGATCTAAAGGTTTATCCCAATTTCATATCTAAGGTGTCTGCTTGGAAAAAGAGTTATTACACTCTCGAATATATACTTAAGCAGAGCGGGGTTGCTTTTAATTTGAATGGAGACCACAAAATCGACTTTGATGACCAACAGTGGGCGAAAATTGTGGAGGTATGCTTGTGTCTAATGATCTAATTTGTAGTACACATATTACGTCTTTGTTGGATGGAAGAAGTAAAATAAATTTGGCCAATTGTTTATTCACTGTGACTAGGACGTGGCTTATTTTATTTCTTTTCTTTTGAGAAAAAAGTGATTCTATCATTCTCAAATCTTCTATACTTCTTTACTTTTGTTTCATTACTGATAAAAACTCTTCTTAATTATTGTAAAGGTATGATAAGTGATGCGAGATTTTCTTACTTTTTTATTACAGAAAGATGGATATGCAAGGTTCATGCGTGCCCAATCATGGCCTTACTTAGGAAATGTGGTTTGAACCAATATATATTTTGTGTTTGCTTATTTTTCCTTGTCATTTGTTCATTCTTCTTTCTATCATTTTCTTTCAATAAAATCCAACAGTTGTACTTGATTATCTAGTGTTTTTATGCTAGCTATGTTGGATTGAAGTTAATTGATAATATTATGTATTAGCTCTTGAAAATAATAAGTATCTCTTTTAGAGAAGATAATTTATTAAGTTTTTATTATGTATAAAGACGGATAAAATCTTCATCATGCCTCTTAGTGACAATGTCTGATCATTATCCGGTTAGATGCAAGGTGTTTGCTTTAAGCATCAGAATTAACACTTGTGGTGAGTGAATATGACCTATTGATCATGTTGGTTATATTAAAAACTTGTCTTGGTTGAGTATGTTCTGTGATCTTTTAAAGTATTTCTTTGATGACTCGTCAATTGGTGTAGAATATGACCCAAGCTTTGACAATCTAGGCTGTTAGTAGCAAGCTTTGGATTTAACACTTGTATTTATGTTTCATAAAGTTTGATTGTGGTTTATAAGTAGCAAGATGTGCAGAAGTGTATGTATCTCTTTTTTTGTAATATTGCAAAAATGTATTTCTATAAGGTTGTGCAAGAGTTCCTACCTCCCTTTTTGTTTCATTTTTAGCACAACAAAGGCTCTTTCAATTACATTACGTGCTCTAGTGTGTCTCATGTTAAATATTTCCTTCGGGTTCTGCGACATTCTGCAATAGGACCTCAATCCTTCAAATGGTAACGAATAGCTTTGTATGAAGTCAAGAACCCATCACTGTTTGCATATTCATTATCGCACAAGTAATAATTCCCTATGTTCATGCCACAAAATAAAACAAAAATTAACATGTGACCAAATATTTTAAAAATGATGCAGCTGACAATGTATGGCTGAGCACAAATGTCTAATATCTTAAATAACCTTTTGGTATTCGAAATCCATGAACCACGATTGACTGCATCACGAAGTACTCTAGAATCTGCAGCTTATCCTTCCCATCCTGGCAAAACATAAACAAACCTCATATATCGATCACACACAACCAATGTGTTTGTCGATGTTTGTCCCTTCTGTGTTCGGTCCCTTGGCTTGTCCGTATTAGGCACAAGCACGTTGATATACGTCCCGTCCAGGGCGGCTCCCAGGCTACCCTACAATTTTGGGCCAACAAAAATAGCGAACAACAATTACTTGGTTTAATGAGTATGAAATTCGACATATATAAAGTTACCTTAAACCACTTCTATCTTGGATCAAGGCAATTGTCGGTTATTGGGTCAGGTTTCACCAAAAAAAGGGTGTGCATCTTTAAAATCGCATTTAGAACACGGTGGAAGTAGTGGGATATTGTCTGTCTCGATCTTCGAAAATCAAATCCAACAATCCTATTCTTCTTATGATGTGCTAAGATGCCTAAAAATATAGCTACTTGCTCCTCCACAGTAACATATTTCCCGTCCTTAAGACCTTCTATGTGTCTAAGTAGCTGACATAACCTTCCAAACGTGTTACGGTCCATTCGGATGTTGGTCACACAGTCGACATCTGTGACTCCTACTATCCTATTCATGTGTTTAATTTGATATGGCATCCTATTAGTTAAGGTGAATGGCAACCTAGCTGCTGCTCGTCGAATACGAACTCTGCTACAAGTCTTTGCAGCTATAAGGTAAAGAATACACATCGTTTCAAACCTTTCAGACAATTGATGCATCTGATATAATATCACGAGTCTCCATAACACTGTCATGTGAATAAAAAAAATTAACAATGTGTATATAACCACAATTCACTTGCAAATTATTTAAATACTCAAAAATCAAGCATACCTTCAAGAAAATTTACAAACAACACAATAATTAGTCAAACAAAAACTCATGTTCTATGCACCCAAAACATTTTCAAAATGGTTTGAAGCCCCAAAACTGTCAACATATTCATGAGCTACACAACAAAATTTTGAAAAGTTTTTACTCCAAAAATTGTCAGCATATCCATGAGTTACGCACAAACTTACCAGGCATAAATACTAAAGCATTGAGGAATAAATAATGCTCTATTGTTGGCACAAAGAAATTGAACAATGAAGAAAGCAAGAAATCAAGAAATTATGATTCGCGAATTTATGATGAATTATTTCTGATAGAGAAATAGAGAATAGAGAATAGAGAAATTATGATGAACTATTTCTGATATGAACGACAGTGAATCGCTGTATTGTGAAAGACTAGCCCAAAATCGATGATTTGATGAACATATGAACACGTTTTTGTTCCCAATCAACTTTATTCAACAAAAGGAAATCAGTAATATTGAATTGGGTGTTCAAAATAGCAATAATTCAACAATAGGGTAGCAGCGAATTGATAACTCAGAAATAAATCATCATGAAAAAGAAGATAAGAGAGAAATAGAGAAAGATCTGATAATTGATAAACACTCACCGGATGAAATTTTGTACTCCCTCCATCCATGAAAATTTGTCACTTATTTCTATTTTCGTCCGTTCCTAAAAATTTGTCACCTTTCACTTTTACCATTGTTGGTAGTGGACCCCATATTCCACTAACTCATTCTCACTCACATTTTATTATAAAACTAATATATAAAAGTAGGACCCACATACCACTAACTTTTTCAACCCACTTTCTATTACATTTCTTAAAACCCGTGTCGGGTCAAATGGTGACAAATTATAGGGGACGGAAGGAGTACATATCGTGATTTGCTTGAAGAGCTTTGGAAGAAAAGTATATTGTGAGATTGAAAGAAAGAAAGGACTGAAACAACGATGGAAGAAAAGGGAAGAAGAATATTGTGAAATTGAAAGAGAGAAAGTAGTGAAATAAAGATGGAAGAAAAAGGTATGAAAGAGATAAATTTTTTAATTTGAGTACAAGAAGAGAGGCAGAATTGTATCCGACGAATTTGGTGAGATACGTATCATCTCATTTTGACGCTAAATCTGTCGGGCCGAGATGGGCACTAGAGAAAAACACAGGCTTGTAAGGTAATGTAACTATGTTACCAAATACTTAGAAATGTATAGATACAAATTTATATCTAGGCATTACTAGATTATCAAACGGGCCCTTAGTTTATGAGTGAACTACATAGGTCTTTGATTTTTGGATTTATACTTTATCTAGGGTGCGCTTGGTATTGGTGTTAAACATGGATACAAATTATTATCCATCATTATCATAGCATTTGGTAGGCTAGTCAATAAATTAAATGACCTTTTTTTAAAAAAAGGAACACCCCTGTTCACTTAATTTGACTATGATAATAAACGCGATTTCAACCACCGATACTCCTAACATGCTCTGGGAGTTGTGCCAATTAGTTGGTAGGGTTCATTCATACCCGTCTGTGAAACCATTTTGAAATTCATTTTACATCTAAGATACGGCTTCATTGAGGGAGAGGACTTCGGCGAGAGGACATAGCGAGGGAGAGGGCTTCATCTGCATCTGTGAAATCCACAAATCGCCAGCGTCTCCAGTTTTGAAATTGCTTGGTCATCGTGCATGGCCACTGATACAATCACAACGTTTTCATCTTCGATTTCAGTTCGTAGCTACAGAGGTTGGTGGTAAATTGGATTGGTATACGTTTTCTTGAAATCTACATGTGTTGTGTTTAATTAAACAAAAAGCTCTATGCAATTCGTAGAAATTGGATTAGTATTGGATTGGTATTTTGTTTATTATGTGAATTAGAGGCTACTGTTGTTTTCTTTCTAATATGAATTTGGCTTGAAAATTTTATGTTTATTTGGCTTGAATGTGCTTGGTATGTGTCGAATGTTTGTAGATCTAAACTGTAGAATGGTTTTTAATAATGAGAAAAATTTATTTACTTACTTAAATTTTTTATGTTTTCGGTTCCTGCGATGTAGGTCTCTTCTATATGAAACACACAACGGTTCATCAGTTCAAGATTTAGCCCATATTTTTGTAGTATTACTAAAAACAATTTTGTATTTTTATTCTAGTTTGATGGCGCGAAATGTTTGCACAACCGCTGAAATAATCTTTGAGCTTGAAACATACTCTCCCTTCTTCATATTCAAACGATAATAGTCATCTACCTATATTTAAAAAGGCGCCAGCTTGGTCGTCTTCAGCGTGGCCGTTTCACACGACCATACTCACTAGTTGATAAAATACTTGCCCAGGTTAAACATTTGAGTCGACTAGTAGGTGTTAGTGATGTTGATTGCTTTGATAATATGAATGGATAGAAACATATTTAGTAAGTTGTGTAGACTCTTGAAGGAGTTGGGGAGGATGAGGGATGGAAGATTTGTGACAGTTAAGGAACAAGTAGCCATTTTTCTGGGAATACTTGCAAACCACAAAAAATCTCGGATTGTCGGATTTGATTTTATGAGGTCTGGTTATACGGTTTCCAATTACGTGCAGCTGTTTTACGCGCATTATTAGTCATTCACAAAATTTTATTGGCTAAGCCTGACCCCGTAACAGATGACTCAACTGATTCTAGGTGGAAGCATTTCAAGGTATATTTCAAAAATAACACTGCCACTTCGTTACCCTATCCCCTTTGCAATACATTTTGTTTCCTTATTTGAAGACCTTCATTTGTGTTTGATTAATGCACATTAGGGTTGCATCGGTGCTTTGGATGGGACTTATGTCAACGTCCTAGTGAGCAATGCGGACAAACCTCGGTATAGAACGAGGAAAGGGCAGATGCGCTTCATTTATGCCTTACCCGGATGGGAAGGTTCAGCTGGGGATTCACGAGTACTTAGGGACACTGTTAGTAGGGAATATGGCTTAAAGGTCCCAAAAGGTTAGAGCTGCACGTCTACATCAAAAATATATTTTATTAGATTTCTAACTTTTTTTAGATTAGCTCAATAAAATGGAAATTACTTTTGAAATTCTTGCAGGCAATTATTATTTGTGCGACAATGGGTATGCTAATAGTGAGGGTTTTTGACACCATACAAGGGTGTGCGCCACCATCTCAAGGAGTGGGCGGTCGGGTCACAACGCCCCCAGAATACTATTGAGTTGTTTAATTTAAGACATACGAAGGCACACAACATAATTGAACGTGCCTTCACTGTCTTAAAAATGCGATGGGAAATCCTTCGTAGTGCATCCTTTTACCCAATTAAGATCCAAATCCGACTAATTATGGCTTGCATCCTTCTCCATAATTTCATCCGAGCAGAGATGACCAATGACCCTATCGAACGTGAGCTAGGCGCCATACCTGATATCATCCCCTTGGAGGAGGACAATTGGGATGTAGAGTATGTTGGTAACGTTGAACCTTCAACTGAGTAGACACAAATGCGAGATGAGATGGAAAATTCTATGTGGTTACATGTTACTGCTTGTTGACAATCCTATTGCTTGGATTATTTGCATTATGTATGCACAAATAAATATGATATGAGATATTATAGTTGTGTAATGTTTTCTTATGTTTCTATGTTATTCTTATTCCTCTTGTACTTAGGCTAATGGAGGCGGTAACTGACACAACAGATAGTGTGCCATTTTGCCGTTGTGGGAGAGGATAGATGCGAGTGTTGTGTCCGGGAAAGGCTGCGAAGCATGTTGGTCGTTACTTTTACAAGTGTCCAGGAAATGTCAACCACCCGGGGTCCTTTATGTGGTGTGAAGATTATCACAATTCTAACCCAACTGTACAATTACCATCTTTTGTTTTAGATCAAGAATATCACCCGAAGAAATATCATGGTCGATGCGAGACAGATAAATCTGGATGTTTTCCTTCTGTTCATGTTTCGAGCGTGCCTAAGAGACACTATGATGCAAACAAGGTTTTCCATATTATCCTCGTCTTTATGGGGATCGTGTTGTTTCTATTGGGTGTAATTGTAGGGAAGCTACTGTAATTCAGTATGATAGTATCGTGTAATGCTTATGTTTATGTCTAATATTGGCTGTTGGTTGCTTCTGATAGTCTTCAAACAACTTTGTGTTTCATTTTTGTGATTGAATGTGTAATGAACCACTTGATTACTTTGGGAAAGTGTATGACTACGATTATGTTTCAAGATGGATAGTTGATTATGAAAATTCTGTTTCTGTATGTACAACCTAAAATATATGTAATAAACATCTCCATTGCAGAATAGCGAGGAAGAGAGGACCTGCTGAAATTAGTGAAAATAGCAAGATCTGAGAGAATTACAAAGAAAAAATTATGTGGAAGTGAAGAAGAAGAAGAAGAAGAAGAAGAAGAAGAAGAAGAAGAAGAAGAAGAATGAACTTGAGGATAAAAGTTAAATCCACGAAGAGCTTGGGAAAGAATTGTGAATGAGGGGCAAGAGAATTGAAGAAGATAGGGCCGCATTTATTTTGCAGCATCGGATTTTTATTACTACTACTAATTTTTTAATTTAATTTTTAGTGATAAACAGTGTACCATGCTATCAACTTATTCTAGGCCAAGTGCTTACAGATATCATGACCATGAAACAAACTACTCTCTTATTTCTGTCAACCCGACTTTATAGCATGTCATTGCCAACTACTGCAATAAATTGACAAAATACAAAGTGGATTAACAAAAGTTAATTGGATATATATCCGCTTTATACATGGAGTACTATTAAATTTTACTATATAATGTTTGATTTATTTAACAAAAATACTAGTAGTAAAAACGAAAAACTGCTATTATTTGAGGTGTTGCAAGTTGAAGCCATTTTTCAGTGTGCCCAGATTATAGTGAATACGGTGACCTAATAAGCCATGAGGAGAAGTGTTTGTGGTTATATATGATTCTTCCTGTACTGTTTAAATTTTTTTAATAAAGTTTTAGTATATCCAAGATTTTATTTTCAAAAACTGTTATTAAGTGTAGATAAAGGGTTAAAGTAGAGAAGTAAACTGAGAATAAAGTAGATAGAGAATAAATTAAAAGAGATGGTTTTTGGCTAAAAAATTAAAATTGTTCACTTATAATAGGACATCGCAAAAAGAAATATGACTCGCTTATCTTGGGATGGAGGGAGTATTTCCTTTTATTATGAATTGAAAGGAATCAAATGTTTATCATACACATTGAAGAACCATACTTTGCCCGTCCAAAGTTAGATGATGCATTTCTTATGGACACGGAAGGAGTGTTATGTAGCTGCAATAAATCTTTCAATTTACAAATTGCACATCATATTTATGTCATGGATTTTTTTAGAGTTCAAACGGCGCAATAGAACAAAATTGTACATATATCTTGTCAATTATAATTGCCACAACAACCAAATCCTAGTAAATTGTTACGAGCACTTATTAAAAATAATCACCCCATATCTCATTGGTAGTTGGCTTTCAAGTCACATTATAAATACACTATAATAACCCTATAAACAATGTCAATAAAAGGGACCAGTCCTTGCAATAAAACACCAACAACTTCATAGCTTTAGTGTTTTGCTTATTTACCCAAATATGGTTCTCCCAATCCCTCACCAAAGTTCATTCCTTTACACAGCAAAGTGGAGTCCAACTCTTGACTCCACTCTAGTTCAGACGTTGATGAGGCTGAAAAAGAAACACGGGTTGGACGGTACCGTTTTCCCACGCTATTTCTTTGTGGAGGCACAAGGTTTCATTGAGGAGGAGCTTGGATATGCATTCAAGTGGAGAAATTGTATGATCGACTACATTTTCTAGAACTTCGGTACACAACGTTCAATACCGTCATTGATGTGCAAGGTACTCTATGGAACTATGATGAAAACTCGATGGTGGTAGTCGATCATCACTAGGAGCCTCTGATGAAGGTAACCTCAAATCTTGTTATTATAATCGTTTGATCTCATTTGCATGACAATTACTAATATTTCTTCTAACTTTGTCGGAATAGATGAACCCATTATCAGCCGCTTATTACCGGCAAAGTGAATCGGTATACAATGAGTTGACGATGATATTTGGGTTCAATAAGATGAAAGAAGTGAAGGGTCATACCGTGATCAACATATCTGACTCTCCCCTCACCACCCATGATGGAGAAACTCAAACTGTGCATGTCACCCCTCCTGCTCGACATAAGTTATTTGATGAAGATGACATCTCGTGGACATGCAATCAAGCAATGAAAAGGTTGATCACTTCTACGAAGTGAGCCCCGGTGGTGAATTAGTTCGCCGACATAAAACAGTCACGTCGTCTCGTCCACTACCAAAAGCATCCCTCCAATTATCTTCCCCTAATAGTAGCTTCTCGGCGTTGTATAGCCCTCCGATGTGGTGGCGGGCATAGAATAAGTAGGGAGGCATGACAATCGACAGGAGTTGTGTATATTGTGTGGCTATGCATTTTGTGTTCTTGTTTTAGTTGTTTCTATGTATTTGTTTTATCTATGTTCTAGGTTGGTATATCTCCTCGTCGTAGCAGTTATATCCACAAGTTTATGAACCATATTTTGTGTTGAATATTGAAGTGAAACTCGTGTATGTTCGAGTTATAAAACAAAATATGTAGTCACGGGGTTATGAACTATATTTTGTGTTGAATTTAAAGTGGCAATGTTGTGTGTGTATGCTCGTCCATTTCTGCCTTGCTTTTACTTGGAAAAAAATTCAATTAGATAACATTCACAATTTTTCATTATTATAATTAGAATCCATAAGTCAAATAAGAATAAAAATCAATTATAGCACACATAAATATCTTATTGTTGTTACATGATCTGATCTGATCATCTTCATTTAAAAATATTCATGTAATTTGACGAATGGTTTTTGCTATTGTAATTAGATTCCATATGTTAAAGAAAAGATGTTTCAGTCAAACGGCTTTGCTATTTAAAGAAAAGATGTTTCAGTCAAAAACTATTAGCAACGAAAGGAGTTTGAAAGTTCATTTTATTTTGAAATTTTGTATGTGTTCCCAGTAAAGAAAATCATCAAATGAAAACATTGTTCCATGATAAGCTTTACAATATGATCACAGAAAGAGCAAAATTATGATCAAAATAAAGGCTGGAATAATGGTGTACAAAACTAAGTTTGCTCTGACATAAATATAACTGCAGGAACCTTAACATATAACTAACTGACATAAAGTGAAAGAGTTTGAAGTCGGATAAATTCATAAAAAAGCCAAAAAAACAACCTTAGATGTCCATTCCTACACAAAATGCCCACAAAAACAAACATATTAATTAGTTTGATGTTACTCAATCCCATGTTACTCAATACATTTCCAGTTGAATGGATTTCACATCATATTCTCCTTCTCAAGAACGCGGTACACATATCCTGCCTTCTTTTCTGGTGGTATACCCATGAAGATCTCCAACCTAGTATTCTCTTTGCCAATTATGTCGCACAAATCATACCTATCTCGATTGGAGAGCCCAGAAATGCCACCGAGCTACTCAAACACTGCCTGCCTTGCTTTACCAATGTCAATCTTGTAGCCAATCCTAGCAGACAAATTATCTAGACGAGAGTTTGTCTCAGTATGGAGTTTCTCAAGCAGCTGAAGTAGTCCATCGCTGTCGTCTGAATTTTTTCGTTTTCGAGAAGCTCGTTTGGGAATGGAGGTTGGCACAAATGCACTCTGTGTTGTACTGTCCTCACCATGGTCAATTGTTTCGTTGTAACCAATTGGAATTTTGGGAGAGTTCTCATCAAATGTGACATTATATAGTCACTATTGTAGCCATGGCTAGCATCATCAGTCTATGATACTCCACGCGATCTCCTGCCTCTTCCATATCCTCGGCAAGTTCACCACTGGCCCTATCCTTTCCAAATATCACCTTCCAATCTTCCAAATAGGGACATGCTTTAGTCCTCATGCCTTTGAGACTACTATCTCCATGTGAACAAGAGTTGTAAGCATTACTATGAACTATACATCATGTAATTACAAAAAATTTAAGATGAAATCCAAACTGACATTGATGATATGATCTCACCGTTCATCATTGCAGTCAATTTTGTAGCCATTGTGGACATTAAACCCGACCCCGCCCACTTCGTAAATAATACAGAGGCCATTTTAGTTCTTCTTCCAAGCTGTTATCTTAGACTGAATATGAGGGTTGGCCCTCAAATCCATGGTAGGAAAATCATGTAGTAGGTATTCCTCCACTTTGTTCAGATAGCCACCTCTAAAGCCATTGTCAGATTTCCAACCAGTCCCAACTAACTCCTTCATCGCTGCTATAAGTGCAAGCTCTTCCTTATCCGACCAGCTCCGCATGATCTATCTACCCTCCGTATGCCAGGCCTCCAATACTGGAATGCACCTACACAAAAGTGATGCATAAGTTTCAGGTGATTTGAAGGTTCACCACATGTCCTAATAAAATAAAAAAGCATAGTTTCTATGTCGCAACTTATGCGGATTGCCCTGGCTCAAACTTCCATTGGGCATTGTTCGACGAAAATGAGACATGACCTTGTGCGTAGTTGGCATTCATACATGCAAACATAATAACAACGAAACCAAAAAATAAATCGGAGCATCACCTTAATCAACTCGCAGATATAGGTTGATGTAAGAAACATGTCAATAAGTTCACACTGGGTATAAACTAGCGAAGAAATCAAAATATTTATTCTGGGGATGTCGTGACAAATTTATATTGATATCACTACAAAAAGGAATAATGAAAAATTAATGGACAGAAGAACTCAAATCCTAGAACATAAACGAAACTTATCACCGGACATGTTCGAATAAAAGTCATGGCAGAACCACACATGAGTTGTAGCAAATATAATATGAAAAATGAAAAACTAAGAATGGGTTCAATCAGACAACCTAGTAAATTCTTGAGACCGAGCTTCAACCGGAGAGATAATCTAAAGGAGATGGTCACCACTCTTGGTTGGATTGCATTTTCTTCTACAATTGTAAATCTGAGAAATTTTGACTGCAGCGCTAAGAGAGATAAGTTGGGGTTTTGTTCACAATGAGGGTATAGATGGAAATATCACCAAACCCTAAGGATAACTTAGTCATTTTAAAAAAAGGATCCTGACTCTATGTAACCAAACACCAGATAATAAAAAAAGTAATACAAACCAAACACCTGTCCAAATAGTTGTCATGTGCAATTTTTTATCTATCAACCTTGTAGGGATCAGATCACTCGGGATTCACTTATTACCGGGACCTCTTTGTATTAGGTCAACACTGAGATGGCTAATCTCAGTAAGAACAAGCCAGTACAAAGATTACAAGTAACTGAAGAACACTGACTATCTATCTATTACAGATAGCAAACCCTAATTGGAACCCTAGCTAGTTCAAGACTCTCAACCAATCTGGAATTCAAGCTATCACCAATAGAGAACCTGCACACTAAGATAGAACGGTTAGTATCACGACACAAGACTCAAAGAGTCTAAATCAAACAGATAAGGAGACAAAGAAATCAAAGATTTGCGGATATGGCTCAGGTCACAATGTGACTATGCTCTGGGCCAAGGACCTCCTCAATCACACTGATTTATCCAAAGGAGCGTAGTGAAACCGTCTGAATCAGAGATCTACCAAGATCTCACTGATTGCTACCAACGTCACCGTCTTAACACGCACAACCACCTTTTCACCAAGAGAAAGTCTCTAAAACTCACGAACTCACGAACTCACAGATCCTCACAAGAACACTATGAAATCGCCTTCAGCTTTGCAGATCCAACAAACGAGTTAGATCTAGCGCTGGACTTCGCAAGGCAACCGAATAGGTAGCCTCTGCTAGTGATTTCACTGGTCGAAACACTCTGAAAGGCTTCAGCTCAGAGAAACACTCAAAGAGAAGATCTCAGACGAAAGAAGTAGAAACCCTAGAAATCGCCAGAGAGAGAGAGAGAGCTGAAGAGAGAGAGAGTCTAGTGTGGAATCGAGAGAAAGCTAGAGAGACCCTCTGGATATCTCTCACACAACTAACACACTCAACATCCAACGGTGTAGCTCGGTGATCCGCGTGGAGTTGCAACGTTGCAGCAATCCAGCAGTTCTAGAGAGTAAGGCACCAGCCAACCGGGCCAAACACTTGGGCCCTGAATTAATAAGTCATTGGACTAAACACGATCAGGCCCAAGACACCATTATATCAGATATGGGCCATTAAGTCTCACAAACCTATGTTTGCACTAATCCATGATAAACCCAACATGGAAACTAAACGAACCCCTAGTTTCAGGACTTTAAAAGTAGAGTAAAGGCCAAAATTGGTCTTGAACATATGCCCATTTGACGATTTTGGTCCTAAACTTTATCTTTTGAATTATTGCATCCTAAACATTTCAACTCGGATCGCAATCGGTCCTACACTAACAGTTCCGTCTATATTTAACGGTCAACGGTATTAAACCCGTTTTTAACCAAATTAAGTTGTTAAGTAGTATGATTACTTACTCCCTAATTATATCCTTAATTATTTTACTAATATAACAAATAATATTGAAAAAGAAAATAAAATAAAATGGGTTATATCAATAAATGTATGGATCAAATCCCTCCCAGCTCAGCCACCACCATCGACTGCTCCACCGCCCATTTCTGATCACCCAAATCAAGAATCACCCTTACTCAACTTATTTTTAACACAAATATAGCCGCAAGTACACAGGGCTAATGTAGCAAATAGTAAGCAATAGTATCGTATCCACGGAGACAATGAGTGTCAGCCTATGTACCACTAATCAACTTCAACTTTTATCAAGATGAATTGAAAAGTTCTGGTTTTTTAAATCTACTTGAAAGTAAAATATAAACAATAATTAAAGAAAATAAAAACAACTTAGGAAAATAAAAGCAAGAGAAGAGTAACGGATGTAGATCAAGAATTGGGAGGTAGAATCCTACGGGATCGATAACAATTATCATATGCTCAACTAATTTCCAAACTATGCCAACATAGGGTCTCAAGGGTTATTAAGCTATCACTATAGTAAAACTATATCTTCCCCCCAAGCATATAATTTGTAGATTGTTACCTAGAACCGAAGTGTCCTTCCTAGAATTAAGACAACAACTCCTAAAAGCTCCTAAGATACTTAGCTTCATCCAAAGGCTCAAATATCTCGATTATATTGCCAAAAACATCAACTTCTCTTCTTTCAAATTAAACTCCCCATCTCCCTAGTATTGTAGTAAAATCCACATGCATTTATAAGGTGATCAGTCAAATAAATGTATAAGCACAAGAGAAGTCAAAATAACTACATGAGCCAAGGCATATAAAAAGGAAATCAATTAAACATAAGAATTATTGTATCTCCCCCCGTAGAACTCTACGGAGGATTTAGCTACTCATGTTCATCACAAAAGTCAGAGAAATATTCAAAACATTGTTTGAACAAAAATAAAACTAAAATATGAACTCCTAGAATTAGATTGGGTGGATTGGAGGCCTCGTCTTCAATCTTGCGATGAATACTCGTCCTCTGCTCGTTCTTCTCTTCTTCCTAGGTGGAAAACTGGTCTTTTTGGAGTAGGAGGCGTGTGTAAAGGTGTAGGAGCGTCCCATGCATTGTATATAAATTAGGGTTCGGATTTCCTTCTCTAGCATTGTCGGCCGAACCTGGCGGGTCGCCAGATGCTTACGGTGATTCTGGGCTGATGTCCTGGCGAGTCGCTAGGTTGGTCTTGGGCGAAGCTGGCGATCCGCCAGCTACGTACGACAATTTCATCCTTTTTCATCCTAGATGCTTCCTTTCGCCATTTAAGCTCATTTTCAACCTTTTTTTCTACACATTATTCACACAAATATCAATATCATAAAGAAGTAGCTATAACCATGTCTCAAAGTACACAATATGATCAAAACCAAGTAAAACTGCCCTCTAAAACCATGTAAAATCCAAGTGAATCACACCCCTCCACTCCTAACCCTGCTCTCTAAAATCCCTCCCAGCTCCTCCACTGAAACCCCTTAACCATTGAAATAACACTTACATTTCTGAAAATCCCATCCCTCTCAAATTCTCTGCTCTCTACCTTCCTCAGCAACTCCCTGGACACCCCCTCCGGCTCTGAATCCCTGGCGAGAATCGGGTTCCTTTTCTGCCCCCTCAGCATGATCTCCACGACCTTCTGCACTTCATCGTTTAGCTACAGGCGGAGATTCAAATAGACGTTTCGATTCTGCGATAACTGAGGCGGATTAGAGAATAATTTAGGGGCGGGGTGTTCTCAATTGCGGCTTTGACAACGGGGATGGGGAAGCTGAGAATCCTTTTGGAATAAATAAATTAGAATATATGATAAGTAATCATACTTAACAGCTTAATTTGGTCAAAATCGGGTTTAATATCGTTGACCGTTAAGTACAGATGTAACTGTTAGTGTATGACCGATTGTGATCCTAGTTGAAATGTTCAGGATGTAATAATTCAAAAGATAAAGTCTATCACCAAAATCATAAAATGAGCATATGTTTAGGACTAATTTTAACCTTTACTCAAAATATCATGGGATGTAATCATATTTCTAAATATTGAAATTTGTATTAATCATATTTCTAAATCATATTTCTAAATATTGAAATAATTGAAAATAATATATTTATAAGTATGACGTGTTCATAATAAATTATAAAAGAGTAAAGTAGAATTAGTTTAAAATAATTTATTTTACAATAAATATATTAAGACGAACTAGTGATAAATACGGTGTCATGATGCACTATATAAATTAATAAGCATAGTATATTTCGAAGACCTAGCTTGGAATTAATTCAGGATTTATACTTATCACAATTTTACAATAAAATTTTCTTTTTAATTTTGATTTCAGACAAATATTAAATTGGTAAACCTAATTTATAATTCAGTTAAATACAAATAATCTTAAAGAATATATTTAGGTAGTGTTCAGATATCCAATAATTAAATTAAACGTTATAAAACATAAAAATTGAAGGATGAGTACAGCTCAAGTATTTTATTTTCAATTTTGTTACCAGCAGGTACAGCTCAATACTTACATTTCTACAAAATGCAATCTTTCAATTTTTAATTCTATATTCCCACTCAAATCAGATGTCTAGGGTTTCTTCAATCTTTCTCAAACCCTAACAAATTCAATCATTCTCCGCTCGGTTTCAATCGATCTCCATCAATCCGCTCTCCAATTCGTCTATCGAGCTATTCGATCCGCACAATAATGGCGGAGCACTTGGCCTCCATTTTCGGCACCGAGAAAGACCGCGTCAACTGCCCGTTCTACTTCAAAATCGGCGCCTGCCGCCACGGCGACCGGTGCTCCCGCCTCCACAACCGCCCCACCATTTCTCCGACGCTGCTGCTGTCCAACATGTACCAGCGCCCCGACATGATAACCCCCGGCGTCGACGCCCAGGGCCAGCCGATCGACCCCGACAAGATCCAGGAGCATTTCGAGGATTTCTACGAGGACATATACGAGGAGCTCAGCAAATTCGGCGAAATCGAGAGCCTCAATGTCTGCGACAACCTCGCCGACCACATGATTGGAAATGTCTACGTCCTGTTCAAGGAGGAGGACCAGGCGGCTGCTGCTCTCAACGCCTTGCAGGGCAGGTTCTACTCTGGCCGTCCGATTATTGCCGATTTCTCGCCGGTCACTGATTTTCGCGAGGCCACGTGCCGGCAGTATGAAGAGAACAGCTGTAACCGTGGCGGCTACTGCAATTTTATGCATGTTAAGATGATCGGTAGGGAGCTGAGGAGGAAGCTGTATGGTACTCGCCATGGCAAGTTTTGGGGAACTAGGAGCCGAAGCAGGAGTGCGAGTCCCCCTAAGCGTGAGAGGGAGAAAGACAGGAACAGGGAAAGAGAGAGGGATTATGATAGGAGGGATCACCACCGTGGTAGTGGGAGGAGGAGTGGTGGAGATGACAGGCATGGTGGGAGGTATGGGAGTGAGAGGAGGAGGCATGGAGGGAGTCCGAGGAGGAGCAGGAGTCCAGTGAGGGAAGGGAGCGAGGAGCGTAGAGCTAGAATTGAGCAGTGGAATCGGGAGAGGGAGGAGAAGGGGCAGTGATGCTGTTGGGTTTGTTGTATTTGTTTATACTCTCTTTTGGTATTGCGCACTATATTTTCGTGTTGCCATGTCTTGGTAGTTTGATTAGTTCGACAGTATACATGCAACTATAACCTAGAATTATGTTTCTTTTTTTCTGTGGGATTATGATTGGGGGATCAGATTGTATGACCGTTAGCATTCTAGTTTATCAAGACTGAATCTCATCACACTTTGGTACCTGGTATTGGTGGTTGTTTTCGTGAGATCTTAATGTGATGTTCCTCATTCATGACTCTAGCTCGTTCTCCTGGTTATTATTGGTTATCCAAATTTCAAGTCCTTAACTCCTTATATGCTAATCACAACAGATATCTTCCATATTCAAGTTCTTATTTCTTCTTGTGCCCGTGCAGGATACTTAATTAGAAAATTTTAAGAATTCCCTATGAAACATCTGATAGTGTGGTGAAAACTCCATTTGCTAGAAATCCTGTAATGCGTAGCCTGGCCTGCTGAGCTTTGTGATCATGTGGTGAACAAAGATATAGAGTATGCAGTAGTTTAATCATGATTTTTTGCATTAAATCAAGTTTAGTTATTCTTACGAGCTTATTGATTCACCAACTTACTCTGAAATGGGTGCACTTTTCCTTGTATATTACAGATACTTTGATGTGAGCTCTGGCTGAACAATCTGTAATCCGTGTGTTCTCCATTTCTTACCTAATTTCAGTGCCACGTGTTATTACTCATAATATAGTAGTACTCTATTAGGATTTTCTTGTGTGTATGTGCGTGTGTGCTTGTGTTTTGTTTTGTTTTAGCACATCTTTCAACAGTAACTGTTCCATTTTAGGCCTAGCATCTATGGTTTCAACTTTCAATGAAGTCAAGTAATCAACGCTCTACAAAACTTCTGTTATGTGTATTGCTCTTTATGGATATAACGAGGATTGTTGTGTTAACCTATCTATCCAGGCTGCATGTCTATATGTGCTGCATGCCGATTCATTTATCCTATTTTTATACCTTTGAAAAGTAATAAATTGATATAGATTGTGCACAAGGAAAGGACAAGTATCTAAATCATGCAGTTTAGTCTTCGCATCACCTGCAACATTTAACGATTGTTCGATATGGCTCTTTATGTCTTCACCAACTAGCCGTTTCTGGTTGGAGGCTTGATACTGAAAGAGCAATCCAATTTGTCCTATATATTAGAGATGTGCCACATTCATTTATTAGCTTGGTGCACAGCCATATCCATGTTGAATTAGTAAAAGAAGCGTTTAAGTTTTTGTGTTTAAGTCTTCTTTTTCTCATTACATGTAGTGTATAGTAATTGGGCAACTGTGTTCATACATTCTTCTGCTCTCTTTGCTCATGGTATGTGTTTTCTTTTCGCATTGCTATGTCTTGTTGGTTTATCTAAAATTAAACAGTACCTGTGCGCCAATAATATAGGGTTATGTTTTATTTTACTGTGGGATTATGATTGCTAGATTAACTTGTGTAGTTATTAGCATTCTTGCTGTCGAAAGCGAATCACATCAGATAACTTCTTGGCTGCAAAGGAATGAAAATTGTGTTGCTATAGTAGCCAGTTTCATGACATGTCTTTGGTGTTATATTTTGTAGTTTATCTAGTTAGACACTAAACATGCCATTGTATTTCCTTTTTTGTGGGATTATGATTGGGGATTATTAGCTCATATAACCATTAATATGCTGTATTGATTCTTTGCATCTATATTACTTAGTTTATATTATTACTATGCTTCGGATATCACAATATGAGTATATCTATACCGTCCCGGTCTTCTAATGAAATCTTTGGTTTACGATGTCTTACAAAAAAGCTAATTTAGAGTATGTTTGACATAGAAATCTTACTACATAGACGACAATGATGTCTACAATTAAACAAGGTGAACTGTGAATGATGACAGTGGCATAGGGCTGCGGCGGTGGCCTTGCAGGTAAAGGAGGTCGGCTGCAGCTAGGATACCTCACGGTCACAGGCGAAAGAGAAACAGTCGTACTGATGCCACCTTCTTGCACGTGCTCGTGGGAGGAAGGCCGAGTGGCGCGGTGAAGGGAGAAGGCTATAGACAATCGATTTCCTTCCAAATTTGAAGGAAGGATAGAGTTTGTGACAACTACTAGGGACAAATAGTAGAGATAGTGTCATCATTGATGATGAACTACATCCTGGAGTGGTCGAGAACCATATCTACTTATTTAGCAGTGAGCTTGAGATGGTCAGCGTAGTACAGTCCATACATCAGTGGCACGACTATGAGTAGGCTGCAAGGGCCTAGTAGCCACCGGAAGAGATGGAGGGAGGGAGGGAGACATTAGGGTTTGCGAGAGTAGAGACTTGAGATAGAATGTTGAGACAATTGTTGAAAATAGAGAAATGGTGTATTTTCAAATTAAAAAATATTTTATTTGTAAATTTGAAAATCAACCTATTGAAATTAAGTTGGTGATCAAGTTTTTATTTTTACTTTCCATTTTGTCAATCTGGAGTGTTGCCAATCATAGGAGTAAACGTATCATAGCAAAAATATTAACTCTATTCTACTGAAATCTACTATTCTACTAGTACTTTACAAAATTTGTAAAGTTCTAATAAGACAACGATATTTGTAGGAGAGAATGAGCGTGGGGATGGTATGTTGCGACGGACTGTATCCAAAAGAGATTTTATGCTCAAAGTTTTTTGTCTGAATGTCTTATTCCACTTTCTATTTATAGTATTTGTTAGCACTTTGTTTCCTAAATATTAAAACTTTTAAAATGGTACTATAGTACATATGTTTTGTATAAAATTTGGTAAAGTAAGGCAAATAGAATGAAATATTTTGAAAAATGAATCTCATCTCATGGATGGAGAGAAGAAATTTTCTAAAATGACCAAAAATTTCTATATTTATGAAAATTAAAAATTAGTGGATAGTGAGACCTACATTATTAAATTAATATAACTTTCCAAAAATGAAATGCACATATTTTTGTAAGACGGACGAAAATAGAGAGCGCATATATTTTTATGGGACAGAGGGATAACTATATTGGAATAAAGTCCAATTAGTTAGACTTATATAGTACGATACAAACTTGACCAGAATATGTTTCTAGCCAATATCAACACCAACATTGTCGAGACACGAGTCAATAAACTACTAATACTACTAGCTAGCTGATCCCGTATGTTGATTGCTGCTGCCCAATACGTCATAGTAGGTATTTAACATTATAAATAAGAGATGTTTATAATAAGAGATGTTATTGTTTTCAATTATTAAAGAAATATCAAATTATCTATTTTTCCTTTTACGCTTTTTCGCAAAGTCAGAATTTTTAAAAAAAGCCCAGAAGACTTATGGAACTTAAGTTTTAGCCTAGAACTAAAAAAGAAATACCCCGTTGATCAACGGACTTTGCTTCCGGTACTTCCTTTCTTTGTTCTACGTGCTTGTATTACTACATTTAGTCGTTGACGAAAATATTGTTCACAAAAATATAAATTAAAGTATATCTATATTTTTGACAAAAAATTGATTTATAGAAATTTTCTAAAATGACAAAAAAATTCTATATTTATGAAAAACTATATTACCTGTCTTTGAGATAATTAAAAATTTAAATTAATTATGAAAATGATTAGACTTAATTTCAAATGAATGAGTGAATATTTATGATAATAAAGTAAATCATAGTAATATTATTACAAGTTAGTTGGTTGGTAGGTAATTCCCCTCGCCGGCTTGCCCCTTTGGGTATATAGAAACGGGAAGATATTAAGCAAAAAGAAAAGCAGTCTGCTGGTTTAGGAGAAATGGACGGGGATTATGGATTAGCGAGAGAACTTTCGGATCTGCAGCAGCTCCGAACCCTCTACAAACCTCAACTCCCGCCCTGCCTTCAGGTCTCTCTCTCTCTCTCTCTCAACATAAACATTTCAAGCTTAGTTTCGTTGCTTTAACTACTAAGTAGTACCACTATATACTCCACTTACTTGATTTTAGCTGAATTTACTTTTTCAGAACTAGAATAGGTTCTATTGTGAAGTTTACGAGCTCATATCCTATATTTTGGCTTGGCTGTTGCAGTGTGCTACTTATTTTTAAGCAATATGAATTAGGGACTGACCTTTTCTCGGTCCAGATCCAGAATACAATAATTTTTACTTTTTAGTCTGGAGGTGGTCCACATCCATGCTAGGAGTGTGATGAAATCGACTTAAATATCAAGATTTTGTATCAGAACATGAATGATTTGGTTAATTAGTTTACAAACCTAGTAGAGGAGTGTAGCTTGTGGGGGAAGAACAAAGTGTTACTCGTGCGAAGCATGGGGTAACACTAGTATTGAATACCGATATTGTGTGTCTGATGTCGATATGTATCCTTGCAACATGTGATTGCATTGGACAGGGAACTACGGTTCGTGTAGAGTTTGGTGATGCAACCATAGCTGCAGATCCTTCAGGTGCTCACACCATAAAAAGGTCGTTTCCTCATACTTATGGTCAACGTTTAGCGCACTTCCTCAGAGCTACAGCTAAGGTTCCTGATGCTCAATTTATTACTGATCATCCTGCAGTTAGGTATGTTATCCATTCCAACGGAATTTAGATTGCATTTCACTTACGTTGAAGTAGATTTGTTTCTGCTCTGTCAAATTTAATTACCACTGATTTAACTTCTGTATATCTTGTCACAGGGTAGGAGTGGTGTTTTGTGGGAGGCAATCTCCTGGAGGACATAATGTAATTTGGGGCCTTTTTGACTCTCTAAAAGTCCACAACCCAAAAAGTGTGTTGCTTGGTTTTTTGGGTGAGGAGTCTATTCTTTTTCTTCGATCTATGGTGCTCCTGTTTTCCTTATTCACTCTCTTGCCTATACAAAACTCCTTACTATTGGTATTAGTTTATTTTGGGGCTTCTATTTTTCTAGGTTATTATGATTGTGATTGCTCAATCAACTAGTTAGTCATCATAATACATTTCTTAATATTTGTATCTTTCAGTTGTTTGCCACAGTCTTTATCCTTCCTCAAGTCTTGCTCCATTGTTCCTTTTTTAATGAATAGTAGTAGTATATTGAAGCCTTGCGCATAATTTCCAGGTGGTTCTGAAGGTTTATTTGCTCAAAAAACTTTAGAGATGAGTGATGAGATTCTTGCAACCTACAAAAACCAAGGTACATCTGACATGCAAGTTAAACTTTAGGAAATTTGACTTGTTAGTTGAACTCAGATCACTTATGCTAGTTGATATTGTACTGTAAAGGTGGATATGATTTGCTTGGACGGACAAAAGATCAAATTAGAACAACAGAACAAGTCAATGCGGCACTTAATGCATGCACAACTTTAAAGCTGGATGCTCTTGTCATTATTGGGGGTATGTTTTTTCTCCCAACTTTCCATGATGTATTTTATTCAGTTTCTTGACTTTTTTTTTTTTTTCTTTTGCATGTGAAGGTGTGACATCAAACACAGATGCTGCCCGACTTGCAGAAATATTTGCAGAAAGAAAGTGCTTGACAAAGTTATACGACGTGGCACTTGTGCTTCACCAAGCATATTGCTTGTAATTGTTGCTTTTACTTTTTTTGATCATGCCTCATGATCTCGTCATCCTGAACTATATTTTGCACCTAGTTTCTACTCCCATTGTTCAATTTTGACTTTATTTGTCCTATTCTGAACGTAGCTAAACTTTGCAGGTTGTTGGTATTCCCGTTACTCTAAATGGAGATCTTAAGAACCATTTTGTTGAGACAAATGTAGGTTTTGACACAATTTGTAAGGTAATGATTTCTATTCCAGATTTCTGAAGCCTGTGTTAGTTGCGGTTGATATGCGATTGCAATGGTAGTTTGTTATATATTCTTTCCTTGTTTCCTTTTAACATACAAGCCATTTGTTTTGCCTCTCTGTCTTTGATCTTGTTGAATTATTTTGACACCCTCTCTGTCTAGATAAGCTCTTGACTGACCCTCTCTTCAAAAATTTAATAAAATTTTAACAAAAGGCATAATCAATTAATTTCACTCTATCAGCAAATGAAAGGATTGTAAGTCTTGTTTACTTTTTTTAGGTGAATTCCCAGCTGATCAGCAATGTATGCACTGATGCACTATCCGCAGAAAAGGTAAGCAATTTATTTCATGTAATGCTTCATTTTATTGCTAGAGATCCTTCAGGGCATTATTTGCTTGTCTTTACTTGTGACTGAACTAATTTTGGGACCTTTTCTTGTCGACTTGAAAATTCCAATATACTGTCCATATTTTAACATCGTGTTTATATTTGCATACAAACTCTTTTAAATTTGCTCTCTTTGCCATGCAGTATTATTATTTCATAAGACTCATGGGAAGAAAGGCATCTCAAGTTGCATTAGAGTGCACTCTTCAGTCTCATCCCAATATGGTTTGTACTGAAAAACATTTCATTATCAATTTTATTAGAAATTTTCTATTTAAGGATGAACTTCAAGATGCTGTATAATTCCTTTGTCTCTTAGAAAGGTTTGATAATGTAATACAGGTAATTCTTGCTGAAGAGGTGGATGCATCTAAGCTTACACTTTTTGACATCACAAAAAAATTATGCGATGCTGTTCAAGCAAGGGCAGAACAAGGTTCATCAAGAGCTTTTGTTGGTTTTTCAGTGTTTGCAGCAACTAATCCTTTCTAAAAATTCCTGACATTTATTTTCAGATAAATACCATGGTGTGGTTCTATTGCCCGAGGGGCTCATAGAAAGTATTCCGGAAGTATATGCTCTGTTGCAGGTAAACTAGATTGGGCTGTGGCTTTTTGTAAATAAATATAGATGACAAGATCTTATCCTGGTCCTCAAGAAAATGATTTGAGATTTCTTTAAAAACAATGTTGTCAAGTATCAGCCATTGACAACATTGTCTTATTCTGAGTTGATATGGATATGAAGTTATTGTGCATCTGTAATAATTTGGCACCTCTCCAGGAAATTCATGGTTTACTCAGGAAAGGTGTCTCTGCTGACAATATTTCTGGTCAACTGTCACCTTGGGCTTCTGCATTGTTCGAATTCCTGCCTCCTTTTATTAGGAATCAGGTACTTGTGATATATTTTGCAGAAATAGTTGCCATATTTTGCTTATGCTGAAGTTAATTTTGTGCTATAGCTTCTTCTTCACCCAGAATCAGATGACTCTGCACAACTCTCTCAGGTACCGGAAAAAATATAGAGTAGAGATGTATATGTTTATCTTTAAGCAAACTGTTTGCATATCAACTGATTTTGCTTTCGCCTAGACAGATTGAGACGGAAAAGCTTTTAGCTCATCTTGTTGAAATAGAAATGAACAAACGGCAGGTAACTAACTGTGCATGCTTTTGTTTTATATTCACAACAGTATTCCAAATCTCAAGCTAACTCAAGATTTTGGAATTGTTAGTGAATGTTGCTTCTTCATGCTATAAAGCTTTTAAGTATTCCTATTGTTTGTGTGAAGACTGGATTTGGAGATTTTCTACTCATTTGTTTCTTTTGGTAATTGACACTATAGAAAGAGAAGCTTTATATGGATTTGATATTTTTTTTCTGCATGTTCTTGCAGGAAGAAGGAACCTACAAGGGGAAGAAATTCAATGCAATTTGCCATTTCTTCGGTTATCAAGCTCGCGGATCATTGCCTTCCAAATTTGATTGTGACTATGCTTATGTAAGTTATAGTTTCAATTCTGTTTAAGGCCAACATCACGGGCTCTGACGATTGCTTCTCTGCCCGATATGGTCTCCTTGTACACTTCCAGTCTCCCAATTGATGTTTAATAGCGCAAAGTTGGGTTCAAAGTGTATGCTTCTTCTTAATACTTTCTTACTATATGGCAATATTGTTATTGTAGGTGCTTGGTCATATCGGCTATCACATAATTGCTGCTGGGTTGAATGGTTATATGGCAACTGTTAACAACTTGAAGAACCCTGTGAATAAGTGGCGGTGTGGCGCTGCTCCCATCACTGTACAATCTCCATCCCTCCAAAAATTTGCTCTTACATTGTGAAGATATAGTAGTAAGAAAGTTCTGATCACACCTCTCAGGCTATGATGACCGTGAGGCGGTATGGTAATAACCCTTCGATCCTCGGACAACCAGCCCTCCGTCCTGCAACTGTTGATTTGAAGGGCAAGGCCTACGAGTACGCCTTATTCACCTCTCTCAAGTCCTTACTCATGACAAGAAACATGACACGGATGGTTGATATTTGTTTGGCAGCTTGCTGAGACAGAACGCAACCAAGTTCTTGATGGACGACATCTACAGAAACCCTGGCCCCCTCCAGTTCGAAGGCGCTGGTGCTGATGCCAGGCCCGTGATCCTCTGCGTTGAAGATCAGGATTACATGGGACGCATCAAGGAACTGCAAGAATACCTTGAGAAGGTAAGCAATAAATCGTGATCCTCGTACTTTATCTTTTGTGCATATTATGAACATCGGAGTTGGCCTTCGATTTTACAGGTGCGATCAATAGTTAAACCAGGTTGCTCTCAAGATATTGTTAAGGCTGCTCTGTCAGCCATGGCTGCTGTTACCGACATTCTCTCGGTAATGGCCTCTCCTTCCACTTCTTAGACGAATCGCAGTTTACTGTGTTACAACTGCAACATTATCTCTCTCTCTCTGGTGGTTTGTACTAGTATGTATTTCCTTATCAGAGTAAATTAACATACGAAGCCAGTTTTGGATTAATGGTGAGGACTTTCATTTTTTTGCTTTGTCTATGATCTTTAATTGTGAGTGAATTCTGACGACTAGCAAATGACCAAATAAACCACATTGTGGCTGGTTTCTACTCTGTAGCGTAAAATAATATCAGTGTCATGTGATTCTGTTTTGTAAATAAAATTAGCAGTGCAAATCTTAGTATCTGAAAATATAAATGAATTTTCAATAAAAAAATTTGTATCGTACTGTTTATAAATTTTCTTCGAACCACCTGAAAATCATCTGTAACTATGAGTCTACCATCCAGTAAAGTATACGTAGAAGGATTTGTTTGTTTAATTTACGTATTCTCTTTTTCCAACGTTAGTTCAGTGTATTCCATTTTTTTATATCTCAAATTAGTTGAGCCATTTTATTGCAGAAAATAACATATTTATCATTAACAGTTTCTACTGCTTTGTTCTTTTTCCTACTTTATTCTTATTTTATTTTATCTTCATTTAATTCACTAAATTTTATTTTTTTAAATTTTCATGTACAAGAGGAACGCCTCAACCAAAATGCAACGGGCGTATTATTTTCATGAACTATCAATAAAAAAAAAATCATTAGATGAAATAATTTTCTTTTCGGGACAGTATTTAGAAAATAAGAATTACAAAAATATAAAGCAACACAACATATTTTTGTTCAGTATATATCATAATAAATGAAATTCTAATATGGATTTCAAATAATTTGTTCGTGGTTTTGCTTTCATTTAACATAATTAGGGGGGTTCGGTTTGCAAAATTATATTCCATAATTAAATTTATATTATGTTTAGTTCATGATATTGAATCTCATGACTTAATCCCAGATGTTGAACTATACTACTCATTTTGACCTCCAAAAATAGCTGTTTTTTTTTTTTTTTCTATTTTGGTTTGTTCATCGAAACTAGTTTAGCTCGATATTAAAATCCGTAATGTTCTCATTTCTCACAATCTCAATTTTTAAGAGATAAAAAAAAGGTACAAATCATACAAACAAATTAAAAACAAAACTAGTTCAATACTTGTAAAATTATTAAAATTAGGTGGATGATGATTTTTTGTCGTGAGAACGTATCATTTAGTGTTCAGCTCCGTAAATACGGATATTTGTTAAAAATACTTTTATTTCGCAAAAGTTGATAGTATTTAGAGTAAAGGCCCAAAATAGTCCTCAACATATGACGATTTTATGATTTTGGTCCATAACATTATCTTTTGAATTATTTGGTCCAACACAAATGAAAACGGACCAAATTTAGTCCTTTTTGGACAGTGCCGTTTAAAACTAACGGCCAATGACTGTTGAAGTCAATTTTGACCAAATTAAGTTACTAATTATGTTTTATTAGAGCCTAAATTATAACCTAATATTTTTTTCTGAAAATTTTAAATGTAAAATACTTTTAACTACAAAAAATGCAAAAAATACAAAACAAAAAAATTTCTCTTTTCTCAATATAGAGTTACGATGAGTAAATCAAACTAGGAGTACTACAATTTAGGAGTAGTATTTATAAATTTCAACTTAATCATAAATAAATTTAAATTGCATCCATAGCTCTACTACGCTACCTACAACCAATTTACACAAACTGAAACCAAATTCCACGAAAACAAAAATATATCTGTTGGTGGGATTGTAGAAGCTTGAAGGCGGTGAGATTTTAGAAAGAGAAGGAGGAAAACAAGCCGAGAGGTGTGAGTTCGCCGTGGAGAAAAAAAGCAGGAGGAGGAGATGGCCTCTACGTGCCGCCGCACAGCAGCTACGACGGCCGCACGGACGGCAGGGTGAGAGAATCAGCGACGAGAGTGGGGAAGAAGGAGGCGTCCCCCCTCTCCTTTACAAAATTATTTGTTAGGGTTAAGTTTATTTTCAGCTTTTTTAAAGGACATCATCTTCTTTCAATTTGTTTTTTAGAATAATAGGAGTACTATATTATTTTTAAAAAATTAAAAAAATTCTAATCGAAAATACATTCGGTCAAAATCAACTAAACAGTCGTTGATTGTTAGTTTTAAACGGCGCCGTCCAAAAAGGACCAACTATGACCCGTTTTTCAATTGTGTTGGACCAAATAATTCAAAAGATAATGTTTTGGACCAAAATCGTAAAATCATCATATGTTGTGTGTTAACAGTGGTTGTGAGAAAGACTCATGCCAGCTCACGGATGAAGATGTGGCAACTCGATCCACATCATCTTGTGCAACGAATGAAAGTGAAACAAGTCTTACAAAGAGTGTGGAGAACGTGTGTAAGAAGAAGGATGCAGCTACTATAGATAAGAACCTGCCAACTGGTGGTGTGGACCACAAACACAGCTGGAAACAAGTTGTTGCAGGAGCAGCTTGATTTGTATTTTTGTGTAATCAGTTATTAGATGCCTTTAGGGTTTATTATCTTAGGTGCTGAACCCCTGCATCTATATATGTATAGAGTTTGATAGCAGCTGCATTTATTAATGAAACAGTGAAAATATTTCCTTTCTCAGCTTAAGTCTTCTTTGCTTTCACTTTTCATGGCTTGCTTCATAATCTCTTATTGTGGACCATTTTGGGCCTTTACTCTAGTATTTAATAAAATAAGGCAGTTTAAACAGTGAACAACACATTTCTTAGGCTGCCAACATTTTCGCACATTTTAGGATGAGCATTAAAATATTATAGTACTAATATTTCTCGACCGTCTTCCTCAACCTACAGATATGCAACCATTTTTGCTAATTTTGCCTCTGTAATTTTGTTTCTTCATGCAATTCAGCCCTTTTTACTTTCAAATTATGATCATATAGCCGTCTACGACACTAATTTAGTGAGGGCTTAAGCTAATTTTTAAAATTTTAAAAAAATTTAGAAGTAGAAAACAGGAGAAAATCAAAATTTTGGTGAGGGCTTAAGCCCTCCCATCTTCTCATGTGTGTCCGCCCCAGACATAGCCAACCCCCTCCTACTAAATAATTTTACAAATTAATCTTATACTCTGTCCGTCCTCGAATATGAGTCCCGTTTTTCCATTTTGGTCCGTCTGCGAATAGGAATCCCGGTTCATAATTACCATAAATGGTAAAGAGGCCCCACATTCTACCAACCCACTTCACTTACATACTCCCTCCGTCCGCGAATAGGAGTCTCGTTCTCTATTTTAGTCCATCCGCGAATAAGAGTCTTGGTCACCTTCACCTAACTCATTACACCCCCATTTCAATTTAAAACTAATATATACAAGTGAGACCCATATTCCACTAACTTTCTTTCACACACTTTTCTTAACATTTCTTAAAACTCGTGCCGAAAATAAATGAGACTCTTATTCGTGGACGGAGGGAGTATTATACAATATCTTGCTATTAAGATTTTATCTATAAAATCAAATGTCGTCTTTAAATTAAAGAAGATCCTGAGTTATGGCTCGTTTGTTTGTCATGTTAGGGGGTAGATGGAGACTTTCTACCTTAATGTCTATGTTTGACTGCCATGTTTGTCTTCCACAAGACCCGGTTCTAAATCCCACAACCCGATTTTGTTGGTGTTTATTATTCCAAAATAATTGATAACCCTACACCTGTTGACACCTGCGTTTGAATTTTATCTTCAAAAAAATGATAGTACCTCCCATAGTCAAATGACGTAATTACCCCCACCATTATTACAACCACCAATTACTTCACCGACAAAACTCCCAACCCAAGCATCCATATGCAAATCAAACAAAATCTGCGTTGTGTTGGCGATTTAACAAATTTGTTGAATAATCGAAAATCGTGATTCGCAGTGTGGTTTGATTCGAAGATTTAACTAAATATAATCGCAGAAAAGCTTCAGCGTTTAATTGTGCAAGTTCAATCGAACTGTGGTTCCCGTCGTCTCAGCTGTTGAGGTTAGGTTGAATACAATTGCATAGGACCCATGGCTGAGCAGAATCAAATTCGGAAGGTAATGTTTTACAGAACTCTGAAAAACTATCCATTTTCAATTTGTGATATCGCTGATTTTGATTATGTACATAATACACAATCTGTGTCTGCTAGAGTTGTTCGTCGTTTCTAAATGCAGGTTATAGGATGTATGTGATTTGATATAATTTGTATTTATATTTCCTTATTCCAATTGATATTTTGTTGCTCTGTATACAATCGATTGAAGTCGGTATGCTCTGACTTAGCGTCATCATTTTTTATAATTTTGTTTACAATTTCGCTTGATAAGTGGTGTTCATATTGGGCAGCCCGACTATGTCTACGGTTTGTTGGCTGTGCATACAATATATGAATAATTCAGAGTACTCGACCTTTGTATCTAGTGCACAACATATGTCATTAATTTATGTTGTATATTTGCATTTAGGCCTATATAGTGGTTCATGTTTGTAAGTGCAATGCTACTGGCTTTACTATGACAGTGTTTTAATCCATATAGGATGACCGGAAGTCTGAGGAACGAACCACCATTTTGATTATGCTTGAGGAAACTGTCACACCTCAACCCTTATGACGTATGCACTTACTATAAATAAATTCAAAATTTAAAATAAATAATCTACACGTCAAGTACAAAAACACACATATTATATTATTTCAAAAACCAACATTTATCAGGTACATATTTCAAACATTCTAAGCCGTAGTGGGACCCTCTCACCACTCTATATACTATACATTTATCTACATGCAAAAATGATGAGGAGGTGAAGGTTGCCAAAACGCGTCAGCTGCCGACCCTGATAACATGTGGAGTTCCTATGACCCACGTCAATCAAAAACGTCACTAATATCTTATTCCTGAAAAATAATAGTGGTTTATGTGAGCCACAACTCAGTGTATATAAATCTTACCTTTAATTCCACAGCCCAAACAATCAATTATATTCTTTAACCAATATATATAACAATAATCAACAAAATTAAAAATGATTCCATATAGATATGCATATGCCACTCTGTTCAGTTTATTATTCTGTGACATATCAAGCCTGACATCTGCCCGAGATTCCATTATATCTGACCCGAATGTCTCATTGTCATTGTACATATATATGACCCTAAGGTCCATTGCCATTGTATATATGGCCCGTAGGTCTCATTGCCATTGTATACATATATATGACCTAAAGGTCCATTACGATTGTATATATCCATTGCCATTGTATATGACCCATAGGTCCATTGCCATTGATAAGACCCATGCAAGATTGTCACAGATCCTTTTTAATCCAATGATTCAAATAATTCTAAAACCATGTGTAAACGTATCAATTGTATCAATTTCATATTTTGATCATATTTCATCCAATAACACCTTTATAATATAAAACATATATCTATTGCACAAATTACATATTCATATCATCTTTCACAATCAATATCAAATAACACATAACTATATCATGTTCATATCATATAATTCAAATATTCACTCTAAGTCAGCAGCATATAGCAATTAACCACATAACGCATGGAAAATTAAAAGTATGATTTATACACACCTGATAAAGATAGATAATCTGGCCAGGTTTCTCGATCTATAGCCCTTATTCTTACAAGGAAAATTAATCACCTCTTCAATTCTTCCTCTACAAAGCACCAGAATAGGTTTTTCCCCTTTTTTTTTTCTTTCTTATTCTATTCGTATGATATGTGAAGCTTAAAAGCTTTATATGATGAAGAACTACAATAATATATCTAAGTCAGCTAAATAAATTATTGAACCACTAAATTGATTGATATTATCCATTGTCTTTCTTTTATATTTTTAATACTATAGTTTTAAGATGACTTATACATTTGGCAACTTACACGTATTTTCTACAAGTACACCTATTACAATTAATATATTAAAGTATAACATATATATATATATTGATGGCCAACTCTATATGTTAAAAAAAGAGATCACCCTATTATTATTACACTATTTTCTAAATAAAGTAGCTACTTGCATACAACAAAATTTCTTTAAACTACTAACTATCTAATATTCACAGTTAGTTAATAAATACATAATCATATATGCATAAAGGTAATATACATATGTACTATATGATATTCGTGCATATATATTAATAGATGATCTAATTTACTTAGTTATTTAATTATACTTACCTATATTTAACATATATGTATACATAAATATATTATTAAATCTTTAGAACCTTGCTCAAAAATATAATTAACTATACTTTATTTTCTTATTTAATTTAATTCTATCCTCTTATGCAAGTGACAATATAATATGCAATAATGTAAAAGGATGCATGTTTCGGGTTGGGGATGTCACAGAAATACTGAAGAACCTTAGGATAAATCTCCTCCTGGAAAGCATGCTACTCACTATGGTTGGACCTAAACCAAAAAAAAAGGAAACGGGGTGGTAGAGATTCACTAGAAGAACTGATTAAGTCCATTCTAGCACATGTAAAGCAGTTATATAGGATTGTCCGTGTAAGTGATAGATCATGCATAGACAATCTTCAGATGGATAGAAACACATTTGGTAGATTATGTCGACTTCTGCGTGACCGAGTTGGATTAATAGATCAGAAATTTGTTACGGTTGAAGAACAAATTGCTATGTTTTTGTGCATTCTATCCCACCACAAAAAGACACGGATTGTTGGTCACGATTTCATGCGTTCACAAACTGTGTCTAAATATATGCATATTGTACTCCGTGGGGTCCTTAATTTACACGAGGTGTTTTTAGTAAAACCTGAGCCAGTTGATGATGATTGTACTGATCCAAGATGGAAATGGTTTAAGGTAAGTTAAATTTGTCAAATGTTATGTTCTTTATCTAAGTTTTTTAAATACCTTTGGGTCTTAAACTAATTTGATAACAAATACCTAGAGTTGCCTTGGAGCTTTAGATGGTACGTATATCAACGTCGGGGTACCCATTGCGGACACCCCTAGGTACCGAAATAGGAAGGGACATGTAACGACAAATACACTTGCGGTCTGTGATCGACGACTCCGCTTTGTGTATGTACTGCCGGGATGGGAGGGATCAGGGGTGATTCGATGATATTACGAGATGCTATAAGCCGGCCTCTTGGACTGAAAGTTCCCAAAGGTAAATCAGTTTGATATTTCACATAAGTACTATGTTTGACCGTGTAGTTAAACTGATTTTGTTCACACGGTGTCATTAATTGCATTATTCTCCTGAACCATCGCTCTCATTTCATAGATTGCTATTACCTTTGCGACAATGCGTATGCCAACAGTGAGGGATTCATCGCACCATATAAAGGCGTTCGATATCATTTGAAAGAGTGGGGTCCTAGAACACAAGTGCCGCAAACTCCCGAAGAACTGTTCAACTTGAAGCATACTAAAGCAAGGAATGTGATTGAGCATTCTTTTGCCGTGCTTAAGATGCATTGGGGAATCCTTCGCAGCCCGAGCTTCTATCCTATTGACGTGCAAACTGGCTTGATAATTGCTTGATTCCTCCTGCACAATTTCATTCATACTAATATGGAAGTCGATCCCTATGATGACGTCGTAAGCACTCAAATTTATGACGGGTATGGCAGTGACAACGATGAGCCGGTAGTGCCTACTATCAATGTTGTCTCATCAATATTTATCGCTGCATTGTTGGGTCAAAGAATGATCGGGTGAACGTAGCAATATGAGTTTATGAATTCAATCATTATCATTTATGTATGTGAGCTAGTCTATTCGAGAAACAAATGGTGTGTATGAAATGACTAAATGTTCTTGTATGAAACGTTGTTATTTATGACCCGCATTTATAATTTATTTTCTTTGTTACTGATATGAATGAGTTATGGTCTGTTAAATTTATACTACTGATTCATTTTGTGCATTTGTTTGGGAAATATAAAACAAGTAGTTGTCTTTCTTTTATGTTGAAACAATTGTGAGTTTAGGACAACACAGAGTACAAGTTTGGCATGTTTTTGGCAACACATCACATATTTCAAATTCCATATATAGATTGGACCTTAGAGCCATAACCAAATACCAAAACATCAACCAAAATACCATTAGCTAAAATACATACTTCTGACGTTCTTAAGGACGTTCAAACCACACATAGAATTGGACCTCAAATGCATCAACAAGCTTGAAATGGCAGCGCACTCCTTCCACCTGATTGTGATCGTATTTGAATCGAGCACACCCATGCTTCACTTATATCTTTCTCGAGTTATGTTTGAGTGTACACAGCCACGTCCCCTCTCCGGTCAGCAGATACACGCCGGCTTTAATTGCCCCCATCGGGATATGGCGTTGCCAAAAGCCATAAGGAATCTCAATGGTGCGATTGATGTTTGTCGGGGTAAGAGAAATGGCGAATGTGGGATAGCCATCAACGTCTAGTGCCCCGCTGTCGTCCTCGAACTCGTCATTGTTAGTTGAATCAGTTTCCGTCTCCGATGGCACGTAATCATCAGATGTATCGATGTTCGCGAAGTAGCAACCTTCTTCATCATCATCTTCAACAACTAAAATTGAAATGATTATAATATCATATCCAATATTACCTAAATGAATATCCAATATTACCTAAATGAAATGTCTATACATATTTGGACACTATTATTTATAATTTCAATTCAATTATACCTTAACCACCTTTGCTATCTAAAGATTATGAATCTAAATTAAGATATTAATGCAATCAATATGATCTCAAAATTGTAGACCAACTCCCGACTATTTAGAGATATATATTCTCCACATTGTTAATTAATAAATTAATATAGAACCGAAAATAACCAAACCTTCCATTTAATTCGGTCATACCAACAATGGTTATCCCACTGTACTCCAATGGCGTTGTATTTGACATGGTAGGCCGACGAGATAGTCACCTTTTTGTACCCAAACCCTAATGGATTTGACAAATATCTACCAAGTGGTAAATGCTATTCCAATTGCATTAAATATTGTATTACGAGGTGTTCTATGAATAATTCTATATAATGTAGTGAAATTCTCACATTTATACAATCAACTCCAAAATGAACTCCCGAATTCCAGCTCGAGCATCGTTCTTCTATAATGGCAAATGGATTCAAGAGATGGATTATGTGTTGCTCACCACACTCATCGAGAAGAGGATTGGGCGTGGATAGGACGATGCAAGCGTTCCCAACTATTTGGTTCGTTTGTGTGCTAAATTGATTAACCGGCATTTAGGTTCTGAACTAACATGCAGCGACATCACGACACGTTTGAAGATACTCAAGCATAGTTACGATACATTCAAGGCGTTGGTTGCTACAACCGGCGTACGCTGGGACTATGTCAACAAGATCATCATCGCCAATGAAGCAGTGTGGAAGAGCGTACTCCAGGTTCGCACACTCATTTTTATATGTAGATTGATGATTGTTTATTTAAAACAGAACTAATTGTCGTGTTGTATTTGTAGAGAAATGCGTTCCTCGGGCGTACTACCACCGCGGCGAGCTACATTTTGACGAACTGGCCACTATGTTCGGTTACTTCGACATGAAGGTTGAGGAGTCAACCGAGGTGATAACCTTATCAGAAAACACCGAGGTAGTAGTCAATACTGACACCATCGAGCTAAACGAGCTCGTTTGTTTGAGTGCAAAAGATTCGGCTGTGGATGTCGATGAAGTAAACTCATCATGGCCCGGGGCAGTATCACGTGTTCGCCGAAAGCTATTTCGCATTGACGAGGTTAACCTAGACCTAGACCACCTTTCATCCTCAAAGTCACCAAGTCGTGTTATACCGGCGAATGAGGTGGTGGGGTCTTCATTCAACGGTTCTTCGTGTGCTTCTTGGAGCCCACTACCAACCTCACGCAAGACGACACCATAGGGGTTTTATTGGCATCCATCGGTTGTTATGCAATATGGTTTAGAGTTAAGCATCTTTTGGTTGGTTTAAATTAATAAGAAGTAAGAGTAGAAATGTTATGTTTTATGTCCTCCTGCTTAGTTAGTGGTCTAAAATATTGATCGATGAGCGTGTTTGTCCTCTATGTATTAGGAGTTAGAGAGTGAACTTGTTGCTATTTTATTTTGCTATTAAAAAAAATGGCATAGTAGCCAAATGGTTTGTGTACTCTGATTAAATGTGTAAATCCATTACTGAAATATAAGCATAATTATCAGCCAAATATAAACATCAATATCAACCAACAATGTGAATTTCAATATAAGCATCAATATCAGCCAAAATATTTCAATATGTCATCATCATGGGTATCACAAAGTCTGCATTAATAACACAACCATATTGAAAATACATACATTGTTCGGTGTTCATCATATACATCCGCAAAAGAATAAACGGGCATACTGCGTAAAATGCATTGGCCCTATACAACAAAAGACTAGCAAACATCGACCCCCACTTTCAAATCATTCCATCAGTATCCAGAAGATCTAGTACGAATGTCGGCCGAGCAAACTCATCCAGACCCCTAAAAAGATCCATAAACTCGGGCTCCTTAACAAGCTTTTTGGCCACATAAAATTGTTGTTTTATGGTGAGGTCGGGCATACCTTTTAGTTGATTGAACACCTCAATTCTCTTCGTGCTAAGATTGAACTCATAGCCTATTTGGTTCGAGATTTCCTTCAACCGATCATTCGTGTCTTCGTGGATGCGATTCATCAGAGTAAGGACATTGTCGATCTTGTCCATCTTGTCCACTGTCTTTCTCTTCTTGTTCTTTTTGTGAGGCACGTTCGGAGCAGCTCATCAACCATCTCCGGTAACACACCGTCAGGAAAGACTTCGTCGGGGAAGAGTTCCTCTAAAGTCAGTGGTGAGGACTTATCTGAATCTTCATTCGAATGTACCTTAGGGCCATAAATTTTGGGGACCGTCTCCCCTGTATCCACAGACCGAACTTCCTCCGCACGGTCCTTGCCGAAGATCTCTTTCCAGTCATTCAACAAGGGCCAAGACTTGTTCCTCATATACTTCGCGTTGCTGTCTTTCTGCCATATAAATTAAACAAAACCATTAGTTCTATTACTGAAATATAAATATGCATAACTCCCAAAGAATATGTAAAACACAACCTGCACGACTTGTGCCCATTGTTCATGATCGATATCTATTTTGTAGTTACCATCGGCATTGAAACCCACACCACTTCGGTCAAGTATTTGCATTAGCGAATAGTAGGGGTGTGCATTCGGGTTTCGGTTCGATTTTTCGCCCAAACCAAACCCGAAAAACCGAATTTAGGCTAAAATTGAAACCGAACCGAATCGAAAAACCGAAAAAACGAACACCGAAAAACCGAAAACCGAACTTAAAAAACCGAACCAAACCGAAAAAACCGAAATTTCAAAACAAAACCGAAAAACCGAAAAAAAATAGTATATTTTAATATATCTAATTTATTTTATTTTATATATACTAATAGAATATAAATATATATAATATAAAATTAATATAATATATATAATATTTATTATATAAAAATATATTAGAAGAATATGTATTATATATATGATATAATATACTAAATTAATAGGATAAAAATATATAATAATATATTTAAAATATAATTCGGTTTTTCGGTTTTTTTTTTGCCCAAACCGAACCGAACCGAAAAACCGAAATTTTTGTATTTTTAAAACCGAACCGAACCGAAAAACCGAAAAAACCGAACCGAATTTCAAAATTTCGGTTTGGTTCGGTTCGGATATTCGGTTTTCGGTTATTTTGCTCACCCCTAGCGAATAGTAGTTCTTCTTCCAAGTGTTGATCTTAGACTTGATGTGAGGGTGAACACATATGTCGGTCTTTGGGAATTCCCGCTGGAGTGCCTCCTTTGTTCGGGTTAAATATCCTGCACGGAAGCCATTATCTGATTTCCATCCGGCTGCCGATAGCTCCTTCATAGTTGCCATAAGGATCTCCTCCTCACGTTGTGTCCAGACACGCCTTGACCTATCTACTATTAACCCTCTGCCCGTATGAAGATTCGGGTCAACTGGAAAAATAGATAGTCCTCTTGTAGTTGTTAAGGCGGCATATGTACCATGAAGAATGAATGAAATTTACTAGAGGGATTACCATCGGTCAATGGACTGTCGTTGGTGTCATTGCCATTCAATTGTTGGGATCCCATGGGAACAACCTTCACAAACTGATAATTAGTACTCCCTCCGTCCCACTTTAGGAGTCCTGGTTGAGTTTAGCACGAGTTTTAAGAAATGTAAAGGAAAGTTGGTGAAAAAAGATAGTGGAATGTGGGTCCTACTATTTTATATTAGTTTTATAATAAAATGCGAGTGGAAAAAGGATAGTGAAATGTGGGGCCTAATAGCATTTATGGAATATTCCAACCGAGACTCATAAAGTGGGACGCCCAAAAATGGTAAACCGAGACTCCTAAAGTGGGACGAAGGGAGTATATTACAACAACTACCACAAAAGCCCATTGAATCAATAAATCTCTAATCAAGAAACTGTTATCCAATATATAGTATTTGCACTAAACTGCAATATACGATGCTTCAAAATTTTCCAAACCAAAAATTACAAAAGAACCAACACAAATTAAATGTCACACTGCAACTATCTTATACATTCACGCTGGTTCATGTTATACAAATGAAGATATTCATACACACAATATTGAGGAAGGCAATTCCACTGTAAACAACTAGCAGAAATTTGTTACGGTTGTCCATTCCATTTTCGCATCTGTTCACATGTTAGACCATCATGTCAAACAAACGAGCCCTTAGAGAATGAGAGGGAGACTATAATACCGAGTGAAATAAAGGGGGAAAAAATTGGAATGACACAAAATTAAATTAATCAATAATTATACCAGACGGGTATCGAGTTCACAATACCCGATCCAGATGCCCGTATTGGCCGGCCGGGTCGGGTATTTCACATTCGAAAATGTAGGATGACGAAATTCATTTATTGGGGGCAAAATAGTCCACGTAAATGGTCGCCCGCACCATATCCAATTTCGTTCGTTTGAAGTTTGAACGCAGAAACAGAAGCAAATATAACTCTCTGTGCTTCGCCGGAACATTTCGCCGTTCGCACAAAGTTTGAACAAATTGTTCTTTTTTTCTCCCAATCTGTAAATAAAATCCTAATACTACAATTTTCAGGTCGAATCATACACGTGAAAAAACACCAGCTCACTGCGCTCGCGCATTGTCTCCTCATTTTGCTCCAACTGAAACACAGAACAAGCCAAATCCTTGATTCGATTGCTGCCCCCACAATTCAACGTTTTCAAGCTCTGCCTGCCGCAGGCAAGTTTCTCCACTTAGTTTTTTTTTTGGCGGAATTCATGCACGTTTTTTTTAATTGCGTATCTCCCGTTTATCTAATCTGAAATTATCATAATCAGACTTTTCATCCTGCGCCGTAGTTGTGATTATGCTAAATGCTCGATCTGTGATGAAAAAGAAGAAAAACAAAAATTAATGGGAGCTTTGCATGTTCCGTTACTTAGTTTTTGGTTACTTTTTCCTTGTCCGTGATGTTGAGGAATAAGATAGTATCTGCCAAAATGAGCAAAAGTGATGTAGAGATGAAGATGCCAAAAAATTCTATGATGATTCAGGAAATAGCATCGAAGAGTCTGAATGCAAATCAGTTGACCCTAAGGTTGAAGTTAAAGAGGAAATTTCCTGTGCAGCTGCTGGATCTGGGGATGGAAACGGAAGGGAGAATGTCGAAGAAGAACTAAATAAAGTTTCAGATGAAAAAGTTGAAGACAAGATGGATGTGGAAGACCAAACTAACCCTGTAAAAGAGGCCATTGGGCCAATAGAAGGATCAACCTGTGGAATAAGCATTACCAAACTTGATGATAATGAGCCAATAAACACTGAAACTGCAGCTGAGGCACAAACTGCTGCTCGTGATTATAAAGAGCTATTAAACACTGAAACACCAGCTGAAGCAGAATCTGCTGCTAGGAGTGCAGTGAAGAAACGAGGTGACATAAAATTTGAAATGGTTGAATGTGATGCGACTATTTCTGGGGTGAAAGAAGATGCGGCTGACGAGAATGATGTGGTGGATGAAAACCAAGGGGCCGGTGTTGAGAAACGACCCAATGAAGATGTTGATGTGAAATATGAAGTGGTTAAATGTGATGCTACCACTAATTCCGAGTTGAAAGAAGATCAGCTTGCTAAGAACGATATGTTGGATGAAAACCAAGGGGATGATGTTAAGAAAATTCCAAATGAAGATGTTGTGGCGAAGTCTGGAGAAATGGGCAAGGATACAGATGATATCGAATGTATTTCCTATGAGACGGTGGTGGAAGATGTTGGTGCTGGAAATGCCCCTGCACAAAATAGGCAACTTCAAACTGATTTTTTTTCCAAGGACATGATGCTAACATAGGTGATGTTCAACCGGGTGTGGATGAAGAGATGGAAGATGTTGTTCACTGTGATCAGGATAAGATGGTTAAATATAAAGAACAGGGTGCAGAATCTTTCCTTGTGAGCCATGAAACTCATGGGAATGAAAAAGCTTCTGAAACTGCTGCCAAACTGGATGCTGAAGAATCTTCACTTGCGAGCCAGCCTGAACCTTTTACACCCAATTCTCTCATCCGATGTTCTTCTCAAAAGCAATGTTATGGATGGCGTATGGCGGCTTACGGCGGTAAGCCAAAAAACCGCCACAGGGATATGGCGTAGCGCTATAGCGGGATATGGCAGTCGATAAATTAATTAATAAAATATTAGTAATATATGTATAGATAAATTCAAAAAATTAAAAAATAATAAAAAATGTAAATATCAACTACTAAACCCGTTAATAAAGCATAAAGTCATAAGCAATTATATATTATGCATATAATAATAAGTCTTAGTTCAACCATTAAAATATAAAGTCATCATCATAATAAGGCAGAAGTTTCTTTTCTTTTCTAGATATATGGATGTGGTTCTTGAGGCTTTCCTAGAACTTGATGAGGTAGAAGTTTCTTTTCTTAGACCTAGACCTAGTATAAGTGTTAGGCTCACCAATGTCTGACGACTCGTACACGGTATCCCAATCAAGTGAATCTCCATCAAAAACCATATCATTGCCTTCACCTTCACCTAGTATAAGTGTTAGGTTCTTTGGGAGAGAAGGCGCAGGCGCGCAGCTAGTGTTTTTTGGGAGGGAATCTGATTCTAAGAACAAAAACCCTAATTTTTTACTAATTGGGTCGGGTTTGGGCCGGGTTTGAGGGTAAAATAAATTTGGGCCATCTTATTTGCTAATTGGGCCGAGGATTTGGGGCAGCCCAACCAAAAATGACGCCATATCTGCCATGGCACCGCCATGGCGCCTCATTCGTGGCGGCAAATGGCAGTCGCCATTAAAAAGTTCCATGGCAGCATATCAGTATGGCGTTTTTCTTGAAACCCGCCATGCAATGGCGCCACGGCGCCGCCATAGCTGATATTTAATAACATTGCTCAAAAGACTGCAGACCATAGCCGAGAAACGGCCCAGCCTGTTTCTAGTCAAGCAGCACTACCTTTCGTAAGAAATATAATGTTCAGCTGAGAATACAAATGATATTATAAGATTGGATTTTAAGGATGAAGAAATGTCCAATGTTATTTAGAATGCACTTTTTCCTTGTTGCCATTTTTAGATGGGGGAAGATGATGATGGAACACCTGAGGATCAAGCAGCATTCATGAAGGAGCTCGAGCATTTCTACAGGGAGAAGACAATGGAATTTAAACCACCCAATTTTTATGGGCAGCCACTAAATTGTCTGAAGTAAGCATGCTGAGCTGTTGATTTTGCTATGCCCTCTCGCGTATATATTTATTTCCTTGGTTTGGTGGCTGCTAGGTTATGGAGGGCTGTAATTAGGTTGGGAGGCTATGACAAGGTATGCGTGTCCAGATGTTCCATTCCAATGTTACTTTTATTTGTATTCCATGTTACTGCTTCTTGGCGTTAAGATTAATGTTCTATATGACTGTATTATTGTTCATGCATGTGCCTCAAATTATATGTACTTAAAAGCTTGGAAGTTTTTAGATTTTTTATGCAGACTGGTACAACTAAGAACTTAGACTAAATCTGGTCCTAATGCTAAAGATCAAAAGGTATCTATAATGAGTGTGTTGTTTCACTATCACAGGAGTAGGATGGATAATAGACTTCAAATATAAATAATTTGGTGTTGACATTGTCAAGGATAGGAGATAAGAATGAAGTCATGCATCCATATTCCATATTATGTGTGAAATAAAATGCATATGGACACGTAAAGTGAAAACTCCCTCTAGGATTGTTTCATTTCAGTAGTCAAAGTCTATGGAAAATAAAATCATGTTATTTCCATCATCAAACCAAGTATCTGTTAACCGGCAGTCTGGCGCACATGGTTTTGCACTTACATTTCTTGGCACGATTCAAAGAATGAAACCTTACAGCATTATAAGGCACTTTTTTGTTAATACTTGATGTAATAAGTTCCTTTATGTGTGACAATTAAATTGTTGTTATGGTTCGTTAAATTATTCAGCTCATCATTACTAAGGGTGTTTAAGGTGGGGAACTTTATTTTAGAATTAACCCTCTAATAACCAGGCCATATCTGTAGCTATAAGTTGTTCAAGGCTTCAAATTCTTCTTGTTTGACTGGACTTAAGAACTAACATTGAAGTTGACAAATGTTCTCAAACATGTCTCAGAAACATGAAAATGTGTGTGCAACTGGTTTTTCAACTTGTGGAAATGAAGAGCAGTTTTCAGTTTCACTGCCTGGTAATTCTGATAGAGTACCAGTTTGCTTCGTGATCTTAGAAAACCTGAGGGTTCTTTATGTTACTCAGATGGACTTACTCACAATGTTACCACAAGTCACTTAATGGCGTTCTATCTGTCAGAAACTTGAACTTCTTTGATAAGTATTTTTGTTGAGTGCATTGACAACTCAGACAAATTGATGTTTTGAGCTGCCAAATTTATGAATTTGTGAATCTTTGTTAGGTAACTGGATCCAAGTTATGGAGGCAGATCGGAGAGTCATTCCATCCTCCAAAGTAAGGCATTCTTTTCTTTAAATGATTTTTTTTAAAGTCTTGTGTTCTTGCTGATGCCACCTTTTTTGTTTATATGCGCCAAGCTTCAACTTTATGTGGGCTGTGGTAAAGGTGGGTGGGTGTGTCTCTGTAACTTATAGCTTTAACAGTCTGGGGCTACTGCTGCATTGTAAACCATATCCAGTTTTTTCTAAAATCATTCTCTTTAGAGTTAGCTTTAACAATCTAGGGCCACTGCTGCATTGCAATCATATCCAGATATTTTCTAAAATCATTTTTCTTTAGAGTTAGATTCATTTTGATTTTGTAAGCTGCACATCAAATGATGTTGTCTCATCTGATATGTGGTCTAGTGGTCTTTACTGAAAATGTGCTTGTTATTCTACCTGGCCTGTGGTGTAAAAGGACAGCATTTATAGTTATGTTGGTTTAAATGTATATGACTATGACTTCTATTATTATGTAATTCCTTCTTCTCCGCTTTAAACAAAGTGCCCTTAGAAGTTTTTTCAATGCTCTCCTATGTTTTTTATTGCTGCAGGACTTGTACTACAGTCTCTTGGACCTTTCGGATCTTCTATGAGAAGGTAATGATTTTCTTTTAACTTTTCATGCTGTAACACACTGATTTCTATTATTACCTCTGCCCTGCAAAGAAAAAGAAACTGAACAAATTTCATTTGGTTCTGTACATCTGCTACAGGTCTTTCAGTGATTTGGTGCTAATGCTTTAAGTAGATATTGCCCCACCTTATTTATTTTGAAATAAGTCAAATTAACAAGGAAAACATGGTCATATGTATTGCTCTTTGACCATATACTTATTTCTGCTTTATTGGTAATAATTTGGTGCTGCGTCTAATCTAGTATCTATATAAACCTTATTTCTTTCCCCTATTTGCATTAGTCTCTCCTGGAATATGTAAGGCATAAGACACAAAGTGGTGAGCTTCAACTCCCTGTAGTGTTGCTCCCTGAAGTTTCTGAAGTTTCTGCTGCTGATGGTGAGGTGAGTTTTCATTCAATTGTTCCTACCACATGTTTGTACCTTCGATTGGATTTTTGCAGTAAAACTCTGTTACTTTAAGAACCTTCCATTTTGTGGCTCTTGAGCTGAGAAGATTTGATACCTCTCTCATTGTTGCAGACATTAGCGGAGATTGTAAAATGTTGGTTAATGCCTGTTGTGTCTGTTGTAAACAGAGGGTATATTGTTTGTAATATGCGCCTAACTGTACAAGAAAAAAGCATATATGAGTGATGTTTGACTTATTATATGAGCGAAGATGGCTTAAAATTCCTCATATACCATATAAATGTGTATACTTCTATCCTTTTTTTCTGCGAGGCTTGTATCTGTTTACGTTTCTGTTATTGTGCTATAACTGCAGAGGGCTTAGTATGAATACATCACAAGTTTAGATTTATGTATTTTTCACAGGGAAATGGTTATCAAGGATCAGGATCAGGACCAGGACCAGGAAGGCCTAGAAGAGATTCTGCTGCCCGTACTATGCAAGGTTGGCATGCCCAACGCCTTGGGGCTGATGAGGTTGGGGATCAAGTTATGAAGGTACCTACGAGTGATATATTCAAATCAGCTTGATTTGCGATCTGGCAGCATGGTTTTGGGTTACACTTTCTGCAATTATAATTTGGCAGGACAAGAATCTCAACAGTATGGCTAAGAATGAGAAGAATCTCAAAAGCATTAGTAAGCTAGATTTTGTGTTAACATGTTTTTAGTATATTAACCTCATCAGATCAACATTGTTGAAATTAATGTTGTGATGAAATATGTTCTATTTTGACCTATGAGCATGAATTGAATAGATCGCTTTTCTGTGCCTCACATTTGTAGGTTTATTAAAACAGAAGAGACCAAATGAAGTGGAGGATTCAAGTTCAAGCAAAGCCACTCGAACTGATGTATCTAAGCAGTTAAGTCTTGATTACATTTACAAGTTCTTTGTACTTAGCTCTGCTATAATATCACATAATCTTGCAGACTGTACTAGTGTACTGTAGTATTTTTTAAAAATTGACTTGATTTTTGAAGATGTGTATTATTGTACCTAATTTGACAAACATCCACAAGAAGCCGTCTGATGTATGTTTCCAGTGATACCATTTTTGTGATATTATTGACCAAGATCGAAATATTTTGGCTAGTTGGTTTCCTATATCTAATCTAAGTTAACTTGTATAGTAATTTGTATGTAGAACATTGGAAAAATATACACAAACTTTGTTTCTTCATTTTCAAGTATTGTATGGTATTGCATGTGATTTACCTTATGCCAATTGCCAACACTAGTCCTTTGTCAAAGCTAGTCTGCTGAAGAGGATTGCTTCTGGAATTGCTAAACGAACATAAATCCTGTTAACAACCCCCCTCCCCCCCCCCCACCTGTATATCAACTCAGTAGCAATTAACATTGTCTAAATCTCCTATTGACTCGTAGACTGGTGACATCTGTTGTTGATGTTGGGCCACCAGCGGACTGGGTGAAAATTAACGTACGCCAAACTGTATGTTCACATCATCTTACATTTATTCTTCAATTTGTAGAAATTACTCTAATGCACAAAAGGAATTGATGTACTTGTTTTATATGTGCAGAAAGAATGTTTTGAGGTTTATGCCCTAGTGCCGGGATTGTTACGCGAGGAGGTGTGTGCTTTGTGTAGTTTCCTTTACTTGTCATGGATTGTGATTCCACAATCTTTCTCACCAACTCCATATGAAAATAAATAACTAAACAAGGGACAACTTTTGAGAGAGAATGTCATCCTCTTTCACATGTTTCTTACCTCATCGCATGATTAAATCTGGATGGCTTGAGTGGGATTATTCTTCATAATTCTCTACTTCAGTTCAATCAGAAAATTGAGAAATTAGACAAGCTATATAGTCATAGCTGTTGCAAATGTTGTTGGAACTTCATAAGATTTAATTCAATATACTATTATTCAGGAGTGAGTTTTCGAAAAGAATATTGTCCCACTCAATCCAATCTTGAAGTTTAAAGGATGAAGTGCAGAAATATTAGTTATACAATTGTACTGTAACTTTTATTCATTGTTTCCAAGCACTATATTCATGATCAAGCACTTTTCCTAAACTCAATTTGCTCAAATACTTATCCAATTGAAAACATGTCTTAATCATAATTATTTTCTTATTGTCTGCTTAAATTGTTATTCGCATGCATTGGGTCACATCTTCGCGCTAATGGGAACCTGAAGCCTGAACTGACTAATTTTCACTGACTGTAGGTGTATTGTGTTTGTATCCCTCTTCTTGTGAAACAGTTTTTATTATATTGTAGATGACATATTTGCATTTACTCCATTGTTGGGTTAGGTGCGAGTTCAATCAGATCCCGCTGGACGTTTGGTCATAACAGGTCAGCCTGAGCAAGTTGATAATCCCTGGGGGATTGCACCATTCAAAAAGGTAGCCGGAATCTTCATCATTGTTATTTTTATCTGCATATTTTAAAAAAAACTACATGCTGATATATAATCTGTGACTACTGTAATTGGATTCACAATTTTTTTTCTAATAATCATCTTAATAAGGACATATCATTACTGTTGTGTTATTACAAATAATAAAATATGTTTGTTTCATAGTAGTATCACTTTTTATGTGTGTCGCATGTCCCTTTTGCAAGTAGTAATAAGTAAATAAAACAGTTGTTCCTTGATAAGTAAATTAGAAGAAGAAAATACTCACTTCATATGTCTGAAGTTTCAAATTTCCAGTAATATACTAATTGAGAGCCTAAATTAGTACACACAATTTATTATAGCTAAAACTTAGGTACTAATGTCCTCAAACCTGTGTTTTATTTGTTGATAAGTACTCTCTCCGTCCGTTACCAATAGTCTTGTTAGACACAAGTTTTAATGCAATATTGGTAAAGTACGAGGGAGGTAAAGAGAAACATACTACTGAAAATCAGACTATTGCTTGTGGATGGAGGGAGAATTCTTTAATTATTCTTAACTAGGTTTTATTAATCCATAATTAGGGTCTTAATTCTAACTACTTGGATGACCATATGGTGCGATGTTTGCACGAGAGAGTGCGCCTCAGTCGCTATTTAGTGTGCACTAATGATGTAGAGATTTGAGTTGGAACATTGGAAGTTTATGGTTTACAATTTCACATGCTTGTTTATGATCATGTTCAGGTTATCAGCTTACCGGCAAGAATTCAACCAGTACAGACTTCAGCCGTGGTAAGCCTGCACGGACGTCTCTTTGTCCGCATTCCAATTGAGCAGCCAAATATGTAGACAACAATTTAATTCATCGGTAACATCTACAACTTGCTGAATGTATTTATGGTAGTGGATTAGGTTTAGTTGCTGACAAAAATATGGGGAGGCTTTTTTGGGCTGTAAGATGATGAATTGCTGATGCTTTGATTCATCTCTAACTTGTTTTATCAGTGCTTGAATGAACAGTTAGTTTTTGGTGAATTTGTGGGTGCAGCAACATTTATTTTGATAAAAACTAATTTTCAAATATGACATCATTAACACAATATTTCAATAATATCAACATTTTTTTTATTTGTAGCAAATGTAGCACATCCAAATGCCAATTACAGGAGTATATGTTTGAATAATATTAAGAAAGAGAAGCACATAATATGATGATTTGGAAAATTAGCAGCTTATTCACCACAATCTGACCTTGATTCGCATAAATAAATTTAGAAATCAATAGCACACAAATTTAAGATCATTTGGTAATCATCAACTCATTCACCACATTGTAAGTAATAAACAAAAACGCAGCTGTTGCATGCATTGCGACAGAGATTATGAAGAAGAAAATGGTAGTTTGATTACATTGAAAAAGTGGTATCGATATTCCAAGATTTGAAGAAAATGTAAGCAGTGGTGGCGGATAATTAATTACCGGCATTCCCAGTGGCCAAATTGAGCAAACCGCCACCGCCACCTACGGCCGAAGAGTGGGAGGCAGCGGTTGGGTCTTGTTCCTCCTTCAAAGGCAGGCGTATATACTCCGCACGCTCAAACGACATGGCTGTCAAGACCAGCAGGTCGAGTGGGCCCACGACGCGCCCGCCGAACAGCTGTCCGTTCCCGGCGGAGACAAGTATAGAGAGATCGACGGAGCAGGGCGGCGAGCTGAGAGACATGATGATGGAGCAGCCTTGCAGTGTGACGACGCCCGGGCTGCAGCACGCTCGCATTGGCCACGCGGAGATGCACTCGACGACGTCGTTTCCGGGGAGGATGTGGGTCCGCATGGTTACGTGATGATGTTCTTGGAACCCTTGGGGCGGCCTCGTGGGCGGCGGGTTTGCGTTGGAGAGATGCTGGATCCGGATTGTGACTGCGGTGGAGATTCGGCACAGGGCTCTTCCATTCTCTCTCTCTCTCTCATTTCTGGGTTTCTTGCTTCTTGGTGGACAAGATGAACGGTTTTTTCTACTCAAACAGAGAAAGATAGAAAAGAGTGGAAGTGGAACACAAGTCGTTGAACCCCAGATTTGTTGCGTACGTGTATATATACAGAGAGACAGAGTTTAATCAATTTACTACCTCCGTCCCCCAAAATTTGCTACACTTTGACCCGACACGGGTTTTAAGAAATGTAATGGAAAATGAGTTGAAAAAGTTGGTGGGATATGGGTCCTACTTTTAAAGTATTAGTTTTATAATAAAATGTGAGTAGGAATGAGTTAGTGGAATATGGGGTCCACTACCAAAAATGGTAAAAGTGAAGTGTATCAAATTTTCAGGGACGGACCGAAATAGTAATATGTATCAAATTTTCAGGGACAGAGGTAGTATGATACTACTGTAATTCAAGCCACACCACAAATGATCAAGGTCTACTACTTTCATATTTATATAGTACTACATCACAATATATAAACTACTCCTTCCCTGCCATGATTTAAAGTTACTCAACACAAAATTATGAGTCTCATTATTAATTTTAGGGAAATTGCTCAGAAATATTGTCAACTCTCACAAAAATTTGATATTTTTCACCATCTTTAAGGGTAGTCTTAATTAAAAATTTTCTTACTTTTCAAATTGTGCGGATTTCCTTCACTAAATTTCCGGCATAAATTTTACCTACGTGGAATGTAGATACTAATGTTAGAGCATCCAACCATCATCAATTACATCTTCCCTACAAGATGAAATGTAGCTCCAACCATTACACATATATTTTTAATACACTGCGTTGATGAGTGAACAAGTTAGCAATTTAAGAAAAGTTATCAAATATAATGCACATATGCTGTGGATTTTAGTTGTTTGTCTACAAGAAGCTTTCCACACAAGTGATATCTTTGGAATAGTTGCAAAATATTTTCGAGGTTGACTAAAAGCATAATTTGGTATTGAATCGGATGAGGAAGCATCGAACTTAAAATGATTATAGTTAAATTTTTGAATAACTTGAAATGTGTTCCTTAAAAATAAAATCGAACCGAACCGAACCAAAACCTAAACGGAACCGAATCAAATTTTAAAAATCGATTTAGTTTGATTCGAATTTCAGATTTTTTGGTTGACCCTCTAAATGGAACATCTTATTCTTTAGAGCATCCGCAATGGTCGGCTAGCGACCGGCTAGCCGAACCATTGGAGGCGGCCAACGCGAAATCGCGAGCCGATCGGCGTGGGCTGGCCGATCGCTCGGCGCTGGCCGATGCGCTGGCCGCCATTGTGGCGGCCCGATCGGCCAGCGATCGGCCAGCGCCGAATTTTGTTTTTTTTTTTTTTAATTCTTTTTAAAAAAAAATTTTAATTCTTTTTTTTTTAATTTTTGAAAAACTATATAAACGCGATTTTCTCTATCTCTAAATTTCGTACAAGAGCAACATCTAGCGATTGACAACAAGATTCAAGGTGGCTCGTGTGTGGAAGCCCGAATTTTTTTTTATTATGTTATTTTTATGATTTTTAGTTAATGTACTTTTTTTTATTTAAATAAAATTAATGAATTTTCTCGTATATGTCTCGTAAATTTAATTCCGTATTTTAATCGTAATTTTAATTCCGTAAATGTAGTATATTTTGAATTATTTTTATTGCGGCTGGCCTATGGCTGGCCTAAATCTGATGTGACAGGTGGATTTTTTAATATTGCTGACGTGGCATGGGAGAGAATGGCTAGCCTATTGCTGGCCTATGTACCATTGCGGATGCTCTTATACTTACATTAGTGTTGAATTTGTTATTATCTTCTTTTTATGGCTCTCAAGTGCTAATATATATACTCATAGGTCTCAAATTTGCAAATTTTCCCAATTAGTTTTAACGGTGGCTTCCTCCCTCTGACTTCAATTAATAAAACGATGGCCGCTGAAACGACGCCGCCGCCGAAACCCTCCTCCTCTGAACCCTCTCCCGTCACTCCGGCAGCCTCCGCCGCCGACCGTCCACCTCCTTCCTCCGCCACACCCACAGCTCCGTCCTCCATCACTGCTCGCCTTAGCGAACCCGACGCCGATGTTATTCACATTCCCAGCTACTCTCGTATGCTGAATTCTCATCTAATAATCTACAATTGCGTGATAATTTGTCTGTGGTTTTTCAAAATTGATGATTATTTTTTGCTTTTATATCATCAGGGTGGTTTTCGTGGAATGCCGTTCATGAATGCGAGGCTAGATTCCTACCGGAGTTCTTCGATGGGAGGTCGCCGTCGAAAAACCCTAAGATTTTCAAATATTACAGGAATGCCATCATACGGCGGTTCCGGGAGAATCCTAGCCGGAAAATAACTTTTACCGAGATGCGGAAGACGATTGTGGGTGACGTGGGGTCTATTCGGAGGGTTTTCGATTTCCTGGAAGCTTGGGGTTTGATTAATTACGCTGGTTCTACTTCGAGGCCTCAGCTGAAGTGGGAGGACAAGGATACTAAGTCCGCCGCAGCGCAAGGCGGCGGCGATGTTGCTGTGGTGAAGAAGAGGGTTTGCAGTGGTTGCAAGACCCCTTGTACCATTGCTTGCTTTGAGTCTGAGAAGGTACCATTGCTATCAATTTTCTTTATATGTGTGTGTGCATTCTTTGTTGGCAAAAACTTGTGCTAATCCCCCATTAGGGCTTATTCATCATAATTAAGATCTAATCTAATTAGTACGTATGCACATTACATTCGAATACTCCAGAGCTGGAGCATGCCTCTTGTTTGTTTTGGCAATTAGGGATGATTTGTGCTTGTAGTATTTATGAGTAATATGGTGCTTTTCATGAATTCTGCTCTCAATGTGTGTTGATCACTTAAAAGTGTTTTTCATTATTTCTTAAATCAATATTCTCCAGGTATTTAGTGGAGTAGTAATTATATGTAACATTGAATGATGGGATCTAATACCTTCTTTTAACATGTGAGCAGCACGATATGACACTTTGTGCGAGGTGTTATGTGCGGGGAAATTATAGGGTGGGCTTGAGTTCAGCAGATTTTAAGCGGGTTGAGATCAGTGAAGAGGCGAAGTCAGACTGGAGTGATAAAGACACCCTGCAACTTCTTGAAGCTCTCATGCATTATGGTGATGATTGGAAGAAAGTAGCAGAGCATGTTGGGGGAAGAACTGCCAAGGAGTGTGTGGCTCACTTTATAAAGCTTCCATTTGGCGAGCAATTTGACGGTCCTCCGGAATCCAGAGAGCTGGATACCGAGTTAGGTTTACAAAATGCAGCAATGACCACAAAGAGGATGCATCTTTCTCCACTTGCTGATGCCAGCAACCCCATTATGGCGCAGGTAAGGACTTCCTCTTTGGGGTAAAAGAATATCCAGTAAACCATTATTGGTATCGCTATCTAAATCGTTACAGTGGTTTTTATAGCAATTCATAATTTTGTGAGATGATTGGGTCATATCATGCAATTTCTAGACAAGCTAAAAACTAAATTCATGTGATATATATCGGTTTTATTGAAAGTTTACTGTTATTGTGTTTTTCTGTCTTGATAATGCATTTTGTAAAATAGTTAGTACTATATGATACTGTGTTTGTAAAAATATTTTCTTTCTTGCAATCAAACTGGACGCTGATTAAAGACTAATGGGCTTAGCTTGATATTATTTTTGGATGTTTATGTTAATGCTGGTAATTAATAGACTTTGATGAGTGCACTCTTTCTCCCCAGGCTGCTTTTCTCTCTACATTGGTTGGAGTAGATGTTGCTGAAGTGGCAGCACGTGCTGCAGTAACGGCTATATCTGATGTTGGTAACTTGAAGCAACAAGGTATAAACTGCTTGTTTAAGGCTTAAAATTCATATGCATGTTCAATTCATTGATGTTTAAGTATATATGCACATTATATTGCTAAAGGATAGAGAGCATACAAGGAAAATACTCAAAGTAGTTGAAAGTAGAAGATAGTTTTATACTAACTCCAATATGATGATATAAGTGTTTGTAAGATGGTTAACAGTATTAACCATGTTATGCATAAGTAGTGTGTTTGTCTTTTTGGTTCTACGAATACATTGTAACCATCAAACAGTTTAGTGTCCCTCAAACAAAGATTGCCTTCTTCAACTGGCAAGTACAACATTACCTGTCAATCTTTGCAGATTAATATTAATCAGTGTTGCTTAACAGTATTACATTCTAATTACTAGTACTAAATAATTTAGACGTGTTAGGAATCGGTAGAGCCCATGTTGCCCCCTTGTTCTGCATTATTTAGAGTTGTTAGCATGATTGTGTGCATTTTGATACTGATTGGTATAAGAGATGACTTCACATCTCTTCTTCTCGTTCTTTCCATTGCAGAATCTGGATATGCATCTAATGGTAATACCCTGAACAATATGGAAGAATCTCTTGGTGAAGCAAAATTGCAGCTCGGGAAGGAAGAGGAGGAGCTGGAGAAGACCATATCTGGAATTGCAGCCCAGGTAGATCAAGTATTGCAACTGCTGTATATATATGCTGTGTGCTATTCATGAGTATGGTCGTCCTTCTGAACATCTGCTGGCTTCTTTCTTTCACAGACAAAGGAGATTGAGGACAAGATTTTTCAGTTTGAGGAATTTGATTTACAAATGGAGAGGAAATTGCAGCAGTTCCAACAGCTCCAGAACCTGCTGTTTGTTGATAAACTAACTATACTGTTTCATAAAAATGCAGCACCAAAAAGTGGAGACAACGCAGCAGAGCCTGTTAAGATCGATTGATTTCTCAACGTAATATCTTCTAACCCTTGTGTTGTTACATTTTAGTTGTATTACGAATTTCAGTTTATTGTAGCAGATCCATTAACTAAAATGCCTTCAACGACTACCAGACTATTGCGAACGAAAACATTAAAAACGCTTAAAACTCATACTTTCAAGTACTCTAGCATAAATGTAACCAAATACAGTATGTTAGTTGAGTTCATCAAACTACCTTCAAATCATCTTAAGCTTAGATCATCAAGCTGTTAGTTGAGCTCCTACACACATTCCTTTGTAACTAAAACCTACCTTCAAATCATCTTAAGCTTAGATCTAGTAAATCGATTCTTTTGAACTATTCTTGATTATAAAGGTTTGCCCATACAGTTGGAATAATCCCTTACCCGAGAAATATGAGTTAATTGTTAGGAGCAAGAAAAAAGTAAGCGACATAGTGTTCATCGTCTGAAAGTGACAATTTCCGATCACAACCCACTATCCATAGGCAATATAAGTTTACATTTTTGCCGTCTAAAAGCAACAACCCATCAAATAGAATGTAGGTTCTTTGCACTCGTAGGCTAAGACCTCAAATAGTGGATTAATAGGTGTTACGAGATCGTGGAAATAGAAGGATTTACTTCAAACAGTAATAAAACTAAGCTAGTGTATTTTGTTAACTTACTATGTCTAGTTAATCAGATTAAGTTGTAAACTACAGTAGTTATCTAGGTTTATCACTTAATACAAAAAAAGCAAAAAGATATTATTATCGTAGCTGATATTATTACTCCCTCCGTCCCGCTTTAACAGTCTCATTGACTTTTATGTCCTCTTTTTATAAAAATGATAAAAAATAGTTAAAGTGGAAAGATGGTAAAGTAAGAGAGACAATAATGTAGATAAGACTCTTCTCTATATTATTCTCTCTTAATTTACTATTTCTCATCTTTAACTATTTTTTTATCATTTTTACAAAAAGATGACAAAAAAGTCAATGAGACTGCTAAAGCGGGACGGATGGAGTATTAAATAGCGAATATAATTATCTTCTCTGGAGAAAAGGTGCCTCACAGGTTTTGCACTAATAACTGATGAAGCAGCACGAAACATGACTTCTACCATAATGCTATAATGTCTCCAAGTCATAATGCTATAATGAGGTTAAAATAGTCATTTTAGATTGTTTTAGATTTTATTTAAATTTATGTTTTGTACATATACCATATTAACCTTATACTTATAAAATATTTATTGGTGTATTTAATGACTTGATTATGGAAAGTTATGTGGAGTATAAGATATAGTACAGATTTCGGTGGATTAATTAAATTGCTATCTACAATTCTCCATGAACTCATGTCTCCATATTTACAATTCTTTCTTGTATTCATTTTAGAGAGAAGATGAGAAATAATTTAGTTTTGATTTTAATTGTCAATTTGCACAAACAAATATATAATTTCAAGGTAAAGTACGAATAGAAATATAAACAAAGCAATGAGCAAAAATATGGAAAATGGAAACAATGTGTATAATTTGGAATAAAGAGAAATACTATAAAATAACCGGAATTTATTATATTAAAACTTCAATAGTTATTTGATGCGAATAACATTTATCATTTTAATTTACTTTTAGATATCAAATTTATATGTATTTCATGATTTTGAGTAGCGATGTAGATTACACGAGGAGATACAATATTAATCATCATTAGTTCATTGAATGATACCACCAACAAATTAAGTATAAATACAATTAGTCCTTTTCATATCTTTACTAATGTTAATATTTATTTTATAATAAAATAATTTAATGCAAATAATTAGTTGTTATTGATTATTAGATGAGTAAACTTAATTCAAAAGTTAATTTTTATATTAGTTTCGAATAAAATAAAATTCTCCATCTTAAGATAAATTAATTCAAATCTTTTTATATTATGCAAATTTGAAGAAAGTTATTAATTGACTTAATTATAATTCCCCAAAGTTATTGGAAGTTACTATTAAGATAGTTAATTTGCATTGATTTGACTTTCCTTTAATAATTAAACGGTTATACTACATAACTATTTAGCTAATTTCTTTTTATTTGAAATAAAGGTATGTTTGTCCATATATAAATTATTCTTATAAAAAAAATATAAGGGCATTATGGCATGAAGACACTATGTCTTTAAATTACTACTCTATTATTAAATAGCGAATATGATTATCTTCTCTGGAGAAAGGTGCCTCACAAGTTTTGCACTAATAACTGATGTAGCAGCACGAAACATGACTTCTACCAACTACTACGATAATGTTAATTTTAAACTTATTTTTTCTTTTGAATTATAGGTACGAATCTCATCAATAGAAGTATTCAATATAAATTTAAAATTAATTATGTAGCAATAGTAATATGGAAGTTGTTGCCGTACATTAATTAGTGGTACTATATGATGGTTTTAGATCGATAGACTCTAATTATAATAGTAGGGGGTACATTAAAATGTGGTTATAATTGGTATGGTTTATGTAGCTAGATTGTATGGTTAGAATGTATTAAGAGTATTTTTCTAAAATTCGTGTCCAACATTAAATTGTAAAACAAACATAATTTCTGACATTAATTTTCTTAATATGGTTCCAATTTCAAAATTATTATGATAGTATAACAATTTTGAATTGTTAAAACTTAGAGAATATTGGGCTCCAATTGCAATTTTCGTAAGAATGATGGTGAATTTGCAGTAATTATTTTAACCTTCTGTATACGTGTAGCAAAAATAGGTAAAAGAAAATTGAAAAAGAAAAATAACAAGCCCCTCGTAATTATAAATAAATTAACATTACTGAAATTCATTTCTTCGCAAAAAATCCCTATTTTCTGTATCCGCAATCCCTAAAAATTCCCTAGCTTTGCGTTTGGATGTTCGGATGTTCCTGACTCTCAGCTGACACACAAAATTTTCATCATTTATTCGTGAGTTTTCTGATTTTTTTTTTAAATTTATTTTGGTTGATTTTATGTGCTATTATGTGTTTTTTCGTTATTACTTATTAACAGGAAAAAATGGTGAGAAATTAGGAATTTTGAAAACTATTTATCTTTTTGTCGGTTTAATTTGGAGCTCCTAGGTTGGTTTTCGGCCGATCCCTTGGAAAATTGGGTGGAAAAGGAAAACATTCAAAATTTTACTGCATAGAACATTCATCATTACTGAATCTCAGTTTTCCTTTTTTTCCAAAGCAAAATATTGGAATTCTGCGGTGTTGTTGGTGTGAATGTGCTATGCTTGAGTGCGTGAATGTGTTTGAATGGCGTCATTAAACTTAAATCAGTTAATTTGAGAGATTCTTCTTCTTCTTCAGCTGCTGAAGATCTCTGTGCAACATTTTCTTGGTAATTACTGCGTTTCTTCCGGGTTAATTTCGGAAACCCGCAAAAATGTCGGGTGGGCCTGAATCCGACCCGTTTACATTAACGCCGCATTCTGAGCCTCAGCTGGATCAGCAAATGCGCGTGCCCTACTCCGTGCCGCCGCCGTTACAGCAAGTGGGTAAGGAGGGGATGAGTGAGCAGAAACGGAGGAGGGGCCGGCCAAGGAAATATGGGACAGATGGCAGCATGGCCATGGTGATGGCTCCTGGGCCTGGGCCTGGGCCGCAGACGGAGAATTTATCTCCGGAAGTGGTTGTTGGATCGGCCAAGAAGCCAAGAGGAAGGCCCCCTGGTTCCACCAACAAGAAAAAGCAAATTGAAGCTATAGGTATTATATATTGTCTGTTTCTTACAATCAATATGGATAAGGCAGTTGGGATTCCTATTCACCTTTTATTATATTCTTATTCTGGATTTTTGTGTTTTTTTAAATGTGGCAAGTTACTTTAGTTGTGGTTTCTCTTATCTTAGAACTGTATATTGGGAAGAAATTGCCATTTGCTGAAGCTGACCATTTTTAAATTAGTATGGAAATTACCTGGATACCCCCTTCTAAACTTGCGTTGCCGTGTGAATGGTAATGCTTATGCAAGTTAGTGTATCTTTTTCTTTTTTTTTTCTCCTTTTGTTTGCCTTTATTTGTATTTATGAGTTTCTTTTTTTTCATTCTAGGAAATATTCTCACTTTACCATGTCTTGGCTTGTCCATAACTTGTAGTTTGATTGCTGCACTACACAGTGGAGCGAGCTTCTTTATATTTTAATGTTTTGTTTATTTATTTGTTACCTTTTTACTTTTTCCCTCTTCATTTGCAGCTTCTACTTTTTCATACCATTATTATTGTGTTGTTATCTTCTTATAACTTGAAATTCTCACACAACTTCATGCTTGCAGGTTCAAACGGGATTGGATTCATACCTCATGTAATCGACGTGAGGGCTGGAGAGGTTGAGAATTTACATAAATATTTACTACCATTCTACAATTACAGAGCTCATGTCTATTTGGATCTCTTTACTCAAAAGAATATCTTGATTCCTTCCACTTAAATACCCACAACTTCATCTATTCTAATTATGGTTCCATAAAAACTCATAGTATTTCGCAGAGTTGCGGTTATGTAGCTTGATTTGTATACTATTCTGTTTTCAAAATTTGGTGCATGTGATACTGTTCTAATGGAGTCTTTTATCTCTTCTTGGTATGTCTGATTTAGGTTTTCTCTGTGAGAGGTATAGATATACATATCTTTGAATGGATGGCATTGGATGGTCGAAGGGAAATAGCACCATCATATGTTGATTAATACTTGCTACTGGGTTTCAGGATGTATCTTTGAAAGTTATGGCGTTTTCTCAAAATGGTCCAAGGGCTGTCTGTATCCTATCTGCAAATGGTGCCATATCAAATGTGACACTCAGCCAAACTTCAAAATCTGGTGGAACTGCAACTTACGAGGTTTTTCTGAACCAAATGCTTTGTGAACCCTATATGGCACACTTTTATAAGGATAATCAATTTCTAGGTTTTATTTTAATCATGAACTGCTGATCTGTATTGGGTCGGGGTTCAAATTAGAGGAGTGGCAGCTTGCATATTTTACATCCCGATAAGCTTTATTTCCTACTCAAATTGTCTGAACAGCCAAGGATCAGAAATTCTTCTTGTTGCATTCTCCTTGCCCAACTGAATATACTTGCTAATGTTATTCTTTCTGTTTATGTAGGGGCGATTTGACATCTTGTCCCTGTCGGGCTCATTTATGGTATCGGATACTGGTGGTCCCAAAAGCAGAATCGGTGGGTTAAGCACAACGTTAGCTGGACCTCAAGGAAGGGTGTTTGGTGGTTGCGTGTCTGGTGTGTTAATTGCAGCTTCCAATGTCAAGGTATATTGCTCTCTGAAATTGTGTCCTTGTCCATGAATTGAGTTTCTAAAGCATGTTGTCATTTTCTGACGGTCACTACACTCAACTAATAAAAGTCCGAACGTCTAAACACCGCTGGCTTTGGTGAGAAACCCGTAGAGCTTCGATATATTCAGTCCCATGCTATGGTTGTTTCGGCTTTAGGATGTTCTTGTATTGTATCCCGAGTTTTTACATATTCCTGATTCATGGAGATTGAGCATTGTCTGTTTGCAGTTTCAACAAGTGTGGCTGTGTTTGATTGCAGGTCATAGTCGGAAGCTTTCTAGCAGATGATCGGAAAGAGCCAAAATCAGCAAGCCATATGGAGCCTTTATCTGGTCCACCGAAAGTGAACATGGGCGTTACGATCAGCTCGCCATCACAAGGTACATTCAGCGAGTCCTCCGGTGGGGCTGCAAGCCCTCACAATCCGAGCTCCGGTGCTTGCAACAACCAACCCCATGCCATGTCTGCCATGCCTTGGAAATGATCTTGTCTGCATAGTTTATGTTTGCCATCTTATAACCGTAGCTGTGTATGTCTTGTTGAATGCTAGTATGGTATGAATGCACCCAGTAGAATTGGGTTCTTGGTTGGCTGACACGTCAGATTGGATTGTAGCTGTTACATTAGTTACTTTCTTTACCATGCTTTCGGCTAATTGTTAACCACCAACTATTTGATGCTCCCTGCTTCACATATCTCCCTCATCCCATGTTACTTGGGGTATTTCTTTTCGGCATGATATTTAAGAAAATTGTGTTCAGTGAATTAAATATAGATAAATAAAGTAGAAAAGAGAAAGAAAGAGACAATTTTAAAAACTGGATAAAATGCTTGTTTCCAGCTATACACAAAATTTCAAATCTTAAAAAGCAACCATGATACAAGTCCACAGAGGAGAGAGAGATGTTACTTTGAATGAGTTTTAGCTCTTTTCAGTAAAAAACGCAACGAAAAGAATCCCAAAACAACAGTTTGCAAAAACCAACCTGCTGCATTTTCAGGATCACATCTTCTTGCAAGTTGCCAAGCGTAGACACCCTCCCCAATATGTGCAGCAACTGCCATGGTGAAGATTGCGCGTATCACCGTCATGGAGCGTAGAAAGAAAAGGCAAATCGCTCTTATCAGGGGAACCGGCCCCAAGTCAGGCAAGCACGCAGCACAGAACATCATTGTCATTCCAGTCAAAACAGCCACCCAGGCGTATATGGTCGGACCATCTAGTGTTCTTCTTTTCCTTTCCTTCCAGTATTCGAGCGTGGCAGCCATACCCTCTTTAGGGCTAACCAGAGGCCTATAACCCAGTTCCTCCTTCGCTTTCAGGAACGAAAAGTAATGGGTCACGCCAACCTGCCAAACATAAGAACAACAATTCTTGTAGTTAACAATATGTTGTGCATACAGCTGCCTTTTAATCGGGATAGCAAAGAACTACTTATCCAATCCCAAGTAGATAAAAGAATAAATAGCAGGAAATTTACGGGTCGGGTAGAACCTTGTAGACTTCAGCAGGAAGGATAAGAGGCTGAGGAAGCCACTTCTGGCTTAGACACGGGTACAAAAGTGAGTAGAACACTGAGATAAGCTTTCCGAGAAAAAGGGCTTGGGAGACTGGCAATGTCAATTTAGGCAATTCATAGTTCAAGCCTTCAAGCAGTGGCCTGAGGAACTCAAAACTGTTGACTGGAGAACCTGTGAATAACAAGGGAAACAACTAAGACGGAAAGAAAAATATTTCTCTGAGAGGAAACATGGCCATCAATGAACTACAACTCAATGTATAGTTAGTTTCTTGACAATGCTTCAACAAATCTAATTAAAAAAATGAAATATCAATAATCAACATATGGACCAGCTTACCATCCGATATGAAGTAGGCTTGGCCGGCCGCAACAGGCCGCCCTACTCTCCCAGGAATATCATCCAAAAGACCCATGCTAGCCTGGAGCATTGCCAGAACAATGTTATCAACATAGACCCAATCCGATTTCACCTTCGTATCCCCAATTTTGAAAGGCAGAAGACCCAACTTTGCAAGTTTTATGATCCGAGGCAGGTGCCTTTCTTCACCTGGCCCATATATAGCTGCAGGACGGATTGCACAGGAGTACAACTTTCCTTTCTCTTTTCTGTGTAGACCAATTCGAAATCAACCCAACGAAAATAAGAATGGACTAGAAACTACTGTTTAATTTTTTCCTACCAGACATTGGATTATATTTTAAGGAGGCAACAGGGAAAATACATAAAAACTAACCTAAAGGGTTGACCATTGTGCTTGAGAACAAGCTGCTCGGCTATAGATTTGCTGCGGCCGTATGAGTCAACATGGTCAGCAATAGGAAAGTAAGGTAGCGCCTCGTTTCCATTTAAGATTTCCTGCCCGCCAAATACAACATTATAGGTGCTGACATAAACGAGTCTGCTCACCCCATGCTCGAGGCAAGCATCCAAGACATGGCAGGTTCCGTTAATATTGATTTCATCGACACGCCCATACTGAAGCATCTCTTTTCCGGACATTCCATATGAGGCCAGGTGAAACACACAATCTGCCCCTTGTAAAGCCTTGTCAACATCTTTTTTCTTACGCACATCCCCTGATAATTGGAGTGTATCATCACATATGAATAATACGAATACTAATATCGAGATTATGCATTTGCTTGATAAGCCAAATAATTAAAAGTGCATAACCAAATTCAATCCTGCATTTTTCATCTCATATAGCTAGAAACCCCCAATTACTCAGTGCAGCTCTATCACTAAAAACAGAGTAACATCAAACAAATGTAAAACCCTAGATTAGAATGCATCTAAATGATTAGAAACAAGTGTGCATCTACGACAATAAGGTAATAATCTTGTAGGAAAAGAAAGAAGCAGACCTTGAAGATGACGAACACCGCGATCATGGAGAGCGGCAGACCAGGGGGATTCGGGGCGAATGTCAAAGGCCCGGACTTGATAGGCACCTCTTCTGAGTAGCTCGAAGCAGAGTGCGGAGCCCACGAAGCCAAGCCCGCCGGTCACCACAAAGGTTTTGCCTTGAATCCCCTCATTCTCACTCAAATGCATCTCCAAATTCAAACCAGCAATCTGCGATCACTCTGCGCCCCACTCTGGTTTTAAAGGCGATAATCAATAATCAATTGCTAAACAATATTTGTAATAAACAATTTCCCATGGAGTTCAATCTACATACAAGATGTTTTATACAACAAATTACCACAAATTATATTTATTTTTTTTGTCAACAAATCCACGCCAACCTCACACATGCTTTTCTCTATTCACTTCTACGGTGGAATGTATATTAAAAGTATATTTGATAAATGAGTTATCAACCTGTCAAACATGATATAAATGGATGTGATTCGTGTCACTCAACCTTATTCGAATCATGGGACAATCGAATCGTGGTCGTGGACTAATAGAATTAAAATTTAAAATCTTAATGATTATAAATATGTATTGTACGCGAGCTACCGTGTGGCTGTCATACACTTTTATATCGTGTGGCTGTCACTCTACATACGAGATGTTTTATACAAAAGGCTTTGACGACTCAATAAACATTCTCATCCATCATGTTGGCAACATGCAATTACTCGTCAAATTGATTGTACGCGAGCTACCGTGTGGCTGTCATGCACTTTTATACCGTCACAATTGGTTGCGTCCTAGGGCTGCTGGAACTACTCATGAACTAAATTGTTGTGTTTTCATGTATTGCCATATTAAATGAGTTCCTTTATATTGGATCAAGGAGTATAAGATAAATATTGGAAGATAAATGGAAAAAAGAAAAATAAGACTATTTTAAAACACTTTAACCAAATCTAAAATGGTAAAAATTAGAATAAAAATAAAAATCCAACATTGATCAGCGCCACATCGCATGGCCAGATTGGCCTCATCATGCGACCTGAACCGCTTCATAGCCCACAAAAGTGACCAATGACAAGTTTGTGGCTTACCTAACTCCCTTGCAATGACTCTCCCTCGGATACAACTTAGATATGTTCCATCTTCTGGTGCGATTTTGAATAGTTTGTATTAGAAAAAATATCACATTTTATTTTTGAATACAATAAATCATTCTTTTCTCTTGAACTAAAACGGACAAATGCTTCCCCAGATAGGATTAATCATATAGCATATTACGGAGAGTTTTTATTGTTACAAAAGAAGAAAATACGCGTCTTTAGAAGACGCGTGAGAGCATCCTGCGTCTTTGCCTCACACGCGAGAGCGTATCACGTGTCTCTTAAAGACATGACTTGCTGATGCGCCTTTACCTCTCCTATTTATTTTTTATTTTAGGGTTCTTGGATTCATTGCTCGTTATTCTTTCTTGAAAATACACAATTTGCAGCTCACTTTAGTAAGTTTTTAGTAAGAGTGTTTATTTATGTATCTACCTAATGTTGTTTTATCTACTATATTTTGCACAAATGACAGTGTTTGTGCGTTTATATTGGAATGGAAAATGATCTAGCTCTTAAGTTTGAGTATTGCATATAATTTAATTCGTGCGAAAGCATTTATTATATTGAATAACATTTATTATATTGAATAAGAAAATATCATATTATCAGTTAGTTTCGATGATATGTGAAAAAATTGTGCTACTACTAGATATGGATAAACCCAAAATCTATTTCTCCCACCTTTAATAGCAAATTAATTCATAAAAATCAATCTATAAAATTCTATATTCAACGAAATTCAGTATTCTAAATTCCAAATCTATATTCAAGAAAAATATACCATAATTCAATGTTCATTTGTTGATGAGAGCAGATTTATCAACAAAATTCAATCCTAAAGCTTACCCAAAATTCAACAAAATTATACACAAAATAACAATAATAATCATAATAGAACACTTAAAATACAAATCGGAGCTAATTTCTCGATCTGAAGCAGCTGTCGCGCGGAGGAGGTGGGGAATCAACTTGTTCTGGAATACTAAGGTAGAGACGCGACGACAATTCATATGTTTAATTAAGACGCGAGATACTCTCACGTGTTAGGCAAAGATGCGGGATACTTTAATATGTTGCGTCTTGCATACGCAGTGTATTTCCCTCTTTTGTAAATTGTAATAAAAAAAACTCAATTAATCCCATTTTGGTAATTTCTCCCCTAATTTATTTTTTGGTAATTTCTCCCCTAATTTATTTCAACAAACTAAATTTGGTCATGCTTTGTTAATGTCACCGTTTAAACTTTATAATTTCCGGTGAAGAAGAAAAGAAGAAGCACAACTGCGTCTTTTTCGGCGATCATAACACCGCAGACCACATTTCTCTGCTCAAATTTACCCAACCCAGCTTTCCTTTCGAGTTATCAACAGGTAATTCTTCTTGCATTCCTTGTTCGACTAATTTTAGTGTTTTTGTCGTTTCAATTCTTGAAATCGTTCGTTTCCCCTGATTTTCATCTTACTCTAGTGAATTATTTTCTTAGTTAGGTTGTTATGTAACTTTACCCAAAGCTCAATTTTTAGTATAAAAAGAAGATATTCAATCTTGTTGCCAAGAAATGAAACTCGAAAAATGAAACATGATTAATTGCAACTTCAGACGAAAAATCTTGATTTAAGTGGGTGGGTGGTGGAATGTAGCCTTTTCATATGTTAATGGTTTATGGTAATTTTGGATGAAGCGTTTGTTCTAGTGTTAGTTGAGTTTGGCTTAGAGAATCCCAATTAGTTTGCCCAATGTTGTCGTGGTGATTGTGTGGGTGTCGTGTGACGGTGCTACCGAGCTATTTCAGCAAACGAAGATAGAGCATATTACATAGAGATTGATCTCCAACATTGATCAGATTATGCTTGCTAGACTAATTATTTTTTATCATGGTTTCAGTAAACATATCAATTCGAGCTTAAATACAGCTACATCACTATAATTCTAATTTCGTTTATAACGAGCTTGATGATTCTCTTTCAAATCATTCTCTCTCAGCTTTGTTTGAATGGGAACTTCTGTTATCCTTGAATCCCTGACCATAATAAACATATTTATAAACGGGGCCGTTGTTATTCAAATACCCTTTGCAGTCGTTATTCAAATCCAATCAGTTTACTCCAAACGAGTTGGTCGTTAAATCCTTTGTTCAGAATTAACATTGTACATAGAACCTGCTTTCTATTTCTGCCCTGAAAATGTCTCTTGTCTCCCTATATCGTTTCTTGCCATTTATTAGTTTCACTCACAATTGTTTGTTGAATCAAGTCATTCTTGGGCTAGGTGACGTGGCTGCTGGAAAAGAAGTATATCTGCAATGGATGAAAATGGTGGGATAGTGGACCTGAATAACAGCAAAGATGCAGGGGAAGAGACGCACCATTCTGATTCTATGCAATTGGTTACGTATCCAAGGACTTGCAGTTCTGCCCAGCCGTTTGCTTTGCCCCTTGTGCCTGTTCCAAAGGTGGAAGAATGGTGTTCGAATACGTCTGTTGTCTTGACTGGTACAGCTTGTAAAGGGGGGACTGGACCACCTATTGGCATCACAGACATTGGTGAGAGCAAATCTGCATATTACTTTTGTATTGCTCTACCTGGCGTCAAGAAAGATCCTGGTAAATTTCTCTTCACCTCATCACTCCGTGTCTGTGATTTACTCTTTTATGTTCTTTTGTATATTGTGTTTTTTTGTAGTTTTGGTTGGCTGTGGAAATAACTTAAGTAAATGAAGAGTATCTGTGAACGGTTTAAGCAAAGTAATGTGTTTTCCATGCTCATTTTCTGATCGAACATGTGCAGGCTGGAAGTTATGTATTTGGCTATGAGAGATTAAACTTCTCGTTCTTCATAAAGAGACTGATGTTTCGTGTCTTTACAGGAGTGAGGGAGCATCATTAGGAAAGAGAGATTTTAGTCCATTGGATTATGACTGACAAACCTATTTCATGTTAATTTCGGCCGTGCTTTAGATTCTTACTTGTAGTCTAGAGATTCTAACACACACATCTTGAAAATAACAAGATCAGTCTGTGTGGACTTGAAGCTGCAAACTGAAATCGGATATTGGTCATTGACTCAATGCACCATATCTTCCCATTACTGTGTATAATGTCATGAGAGAATGATGAACACAGGATAAATCTTCTTCTTATGTTGAAAACTTTTCATTAATTTTCGACATTGAAGTGTGTCTATGAAGCACATTCAATTAACCTTTTACACTTTTATGTTTATATGGTTTTTGTTCTCACTTGATTACGTGTATCAGGTGAATTCAGCTGTGATGTTCAAAGGGACGGAAAGGTCTGTGTTCGAGGTGTGACTTCGACTGGTGGTAAGATCGTCCAAAAATATTCCCGAGTATACGAAATGAAATTCCAGCAACAATCACCCCCTGGACCCTTCACGCTCTTCTTCAATCTGCCAGGGCCCGTCGACCCTAGGTTGTTCTCTCCCCATTTCAGATCCGATGGCATCTTCGAAGCCGTTGTTGCAAAGTACTGAGTAGAGTAGATTTCGTATATCTTAATGTAATGTATCGACTGTTCATCGACATAATCTAGGATGCTTGCTTCTATGTTGGAATGTTAATGAACATGTGTTTCTTTAGACAAATGAGTTTTTCCAGTACTATAATTTTGAACAGCATTACGTTTCCCGTATATCCTTTCTCCACGATGGCGTGGTTCAGCCCCTTGCTCGTTTGGTACCCAACAGCTGCCACTCTGAGCTCGATCCCACAAACCTGCAATGGATAGTCTCCTCCTTATAAAGGCTGCCAATGTTGGCAAACACGTAATCCACGAGGCCTGTTATAAGTTGTGTAGCACTCGATTGGCATCTGCTCCGACAGTTCGGTTAGGTTTCCCGTCACGGTCTGGTTTATGCCCTACAGTGCAGCAACTGCCTGCATTTGCAGCTCAATAATTAAGATTTACTAACAAATAACAATATGCATTAGATATGAGTTTAGATCCAAATATTGGTACCATTCGTATGCCCTTCTCTCAAAAATAAATTACTTATATATTTTTACTAATTTTTCGTCAAACTGGTTGAAATGATATCTGGTAAGGCCCAACAGTAAGCCCAGTAATACTGAAGGTCCATTCACATATAAAACAGTAGGGCCTTTAGTACTGAAAGCCCATTCACGTACAAAACAAAATATTAGTTATAGTAAGATGAAATAATAGCTAAATTCATTAATTTTAGCCAAACTATGATATTTCACATAAACATAAAAGTGACTAAAAAATCGTGGACTTTGACTAGTAGTCGATTTTCCACAAAGTTGAATGTTTATGAGGACTAAAACGATAATGTTTTGAGACATGTGAGAATGTCTATATGAGTCGGAAGTAAAAACACATGCTTTCTTGTAGATTAGTAATAGTAAGATGAAATAATAGACCCCTCGCCTCGCCATTATGACATCCTTTTACATTTATACAACTATTTCAAAGGAGTGATATTCATCTTTCTTTGTGAGAGAGTTAAGATGTAAGGACCATTTAGATCTCAAATGTAACGAAAAAGGAAAAGTACATTGTGTGTCTTTTAAGTGTAAGAGTTCATTTACAAAAAATGAATATATGTTTATCATGCTCGAATACAAATGAATACAAGGTTATTAGTTCCATGCCATATATAGATAGTGATCATAATAATTGCAACAACTACATAGTTAAAAATTGTCTCATTTGAAAAAGTTTCTCGTTACAAATTAATGAATGGCAGTTAGAGGAGACGTGTGAAGACAAGTTTTGTACAAAATGTCAACTAGGCGTATTAAATTTAGAGAAGAAAGTAGGTCCAAAATGCATTGAATGCAATGGTACGAAATCAAGCTGTGTCCCAATGCATATATACACATTTTTATAGAGAGAAAGAGCAGATAAATCAGAGGTTGATGATGATTGAATAACTAAGGTTTCGTACAACAATAATTCATGCAATAACTCCTCCAACCCTTCAAAAATAAAACAACTTAATTTACACCCATTTAATTTAGAGTAACCCTACACATATAAATAGATAAGAAGGCCATACAAGCAAATGTTTTTCTACTGTTTTTGAAAGAAAAAAAAACAGATCTGCATTGCAACTATATTTATTGGAGTTATTCAATTCCTTTACTATGAACTGTCACGTCAATGATCAGGAGAGTAAAAATCACATACTCCATATTTTAATTTCTATTCTCATGACCTAAATTACTAAACTTGTTACTCCGCGTTATTTTGAGCTGTGACTGCTTCTTATTTAGGAATTCATGTGTATTGTCTCATTTCATTTAGTAAGTACAAAACACTCTAGTCTTTAGACGCGCTACATCAATTTTTTAGTATACAAACCACTACAATTTTAAAGATTGATACTTATATACTCCTAGTATATAAAAATAAACTAATTTTAATTTGTCATGTAGATTTATAGAGAAAAAAGAAAGAAATTATAAAAGAAGATAAAGACAAAAGAGAAAGAGGTGCACAATAAAGATGGCAAGAAAACGGCATAGAGAAATGTGATGTAATTGGAGGAACAATAATCGAATTTAAGTGGGCTCGAATCTCAACATACCCATCCATCAGATTCTTGATTCATCCATCACTCTCTCTAATGAATAGATATATAGAGATAGATACACCTGCGTGTTTGTGTGGTACTCTAGTACTCCCTCCGTCCCGGCTAAGATGACACATTGCTTAGCCGGCACGGGATTTTATGAGTTATTGGTTAAAGTGTTTAATTGGAGAGAGAGAAGGTGGGTGTAAGTATTAAAGTAGAGAGATAAAGAAAGATGAATATTTTAATAGGAGTGAGAAAAAGTGGTTGAGTGTATTAATTGGAGAGAGAAGGTTACCAAAAAAGGAAATGTATCATCTTAATTGGGACAAACTAAAAAGGAAAACGTATCATCTTACGCGGGACGGAGGAAGTAATTAAATTGGATGGCATTAGATTAGGCATGTTATGACACATCATACATCATGCATCACGCTTATTACAACTAATAATTTTTGTACTGTCAATGCTAGTATATCATGCAATAACCGAGCTGCTCGCTTTCTAAATAAGACTGATGCATCAGTGACCCCGACCCTCCGTCCCAAGACTCCCAGCTGCTCGCTTTCTTTTCTGGAATAATGTCTCACCTAAATTGTGTTATTAAATATTCAATTATTTTTACTTTATTCTATTATTTATTTTATTCTTTCTTTATCTTTTTTACTTTATTTATCTTTCATATTTTTTAATACAATTTCTTAATTTCCGCAAAAAGGTTTTGCCTCAACTTAATTGGGATAGAGGGAGTACTACATATGTCCCTACAAGAATACTCCCTTCAGTCCCATAAAAATAACGATACTTTCTTTTTTGGTCCGTCCCATAAAATTATCTCATTTTCATTTATAGAAACTTCTCTCAAACTCATTATTCATATACATCAATTTATTTACAATTTATACCGCTATGTCCCACCATTAAACATTATTAATAATATGGGTCTCACTATCCACTTACACTGTTTAACTACCCTTCTCATCATCTCTCTTACTTTACCAATCATGCATTACTTTCTATACCGTCCATGTCTTATTTTTTTGAGACGGAGGGAGTACATGTTTATTTATGGTTTCTTCATTGCACCAACCTAGCTACCTATCTCAAATAAACAATATACTCCCTCCATGATCAAGAGTATCGATAAGAAGTTCAACATAAATTTTAAGAAATATAAAAATACTTAAATGAAAGAAAGATAATAGTAGAATATTGTCACACCTCAACCCTTATGACGTATACACTTACTATAAATAAATTCAAATTTTAAAACAAATAACCACATTGTGACTACATAAAATCCACA
>NC_062968.1:14868405-14872605 GCF_023119035.1 Salvia hispanica
CCAGAGCTACTTAATGAGAGGGTACAACCCAGCTACTTCATTGCCTCCATTGCTAGAGCCACCACCAACACTCGACCATCATCATCAATTTCTCTATCACACTGTTCAAGAGCAATCGGAGCTCAAAGCCCTAATCAACCAAGACTTGAGTTTGAAGGAGCTAAGCATGGCCATTGCCATACAGTGCAAGAAAGAGTCTGATATACGGAGCCATTTGCAGTTGCAGTATGGGTGTGGTGGTGATGGGAGTGGAAACAGCAAATATGAATATCCATTTGTTTTTGGGGGAAATCTGGCAATCCCATCAGCAACAGCAACAGTGGATACAGCTGTTGATCATGTGATGTCAAATGAGCCGGCTTTTAGATGGTGGTAGAGATTCAAATCCATCAATGTCACTGGAGAGATTATTCTTGCCTCTCTTTAATTGTGGAATACTGAGTATAAAATATGTTATCTACACATTCTGGATATATGTGTCTCTCTATCTGCAGATTGTGTGTCATGAATATTGTAAGCATGTAGCAGCAGTAGCATTAATGATGGGGACTATGGAATGACTAGCTCTGTATCTTGCTGTTTTTGTACCATATATTTATTTATGCAACATAAAGATTTGCAATTTACAACTACTACTACTGCTAGTATAGTATATAACCAAAATCTTTGATTTCTGGCACTAAAAAAGTATAAGTGTAGATTTTATTGCACAAGTTGTTTATGGTGTTTAGTCAAAAAACTAAATAAAAATTAAAAAGTGATGGGGATTAGAGCACTCCCAATGGTCTCCCTTATTTCTCCCTAACTCCTGCCACATCAGCGCCACATCAGCAGCATCACATTTTATCCTCAGCTTTTAGCCAACTCACAATGGTTTCTCCCTTATTTCTCCCTTATTTCTCCCTAACTCAACATTTCATTTTTACATCATCACTAATTTAATTGTTTTATTTTTATATATAATAAAGCTAGCTTATTTAATTTATAAAGATAAATCAAATAAATAGTAATAAAGTTCGTTGTATTAAACACGGGTACACATTACAACGAAGAAAATTAAAAAAAAAAAAAAGTACACGAATGGAAATAAAAAATCAAAAAAAAAATTCAAAGAAAAAAAAAAAAAAAAAAATTCAAGGGCGGTGGGCGCGGTTTCTATTTGCCCACAATTCTTCGATGATATCGTGTTGTAGTGCTTGATGGGCCTCCTTCTGGTGTATGTCCATGAACGCCTGGAACCGTTCATGTTCGTTGTGCGGTACACCCTGGCGGGCGGACTCGGTTGAGACACCGTGACTCGATGATGCAACACTTGGGTCGTTGGTGACGTCGAGGACGCCTTCGTGTTCATCTTCGATGATCATGTTATGCATGATGATGCACGCATACATGATATCGGCAATATCCCCCTGGTAGAAAAAGCGCGTCGGACCCTTTACCAGTGCAAATCGCGATTGGAGCACCCCAAATGCCCTCTCCACATCCTTGCGCGCAGACTCTTGCGCTCGGGCAAAATACCTTCTTCTATCTCCGAGTGGGCATCTGATCGTCTTCAGAAACATTGGGTTGTTGGCGAAACCCGCTACATCCCATCCGGTGGGAGCGGGAGGTACCTCTTCTTCGGAAGAAGAATGTGATATTTCCTCGTCGGACTGAGCACGAGACGATGAATCAGAACTCATTTAATAAAGATGGAGAGAAAAAAGATTGAAAATTTGTGTGAATGAAGTTTGTGGGTGATGAATGGAGGAAGAGGATGAAATATTTATAGGGGTGGAATTTAGAATATGACCGTCGAGGAGGAAAAAAAAAAATTGATCATCACCGGATTATCGCCGAACAGCTTCCCCACAAAGGGGTTTTCCAAAGGCGATGATCCGGCGATAGCCTGACGTTAAAAACACCGCTTGGCGTAAAATCGGTAGGAATTTCGCCGAAAAATCGCCGAACTTCTCCCAATGGCCGGCGATAAGTCGGCGATATCCGGCGAAAAATCGCCGGATTATCGCCGTCGCCATTGGGAGTGCTCTTAGGGGATGTGATGTGATGGCAAGATGTGATTTATGGAGGGGTTAGGTTTTGCTTGGCTATGGCGCGATTGCATGGTCAGTAGCACATGGCGATGATTAGTGATGGTAATATCCCTTGAGTAGGAATAGTCCCTCTATCGGTGTCAACCAAGATGAGTCTAAAATTTTGAGCACAATGATTAACAAATCGTGTTGAAAAGTAGAAGAGTGGAATAATGTCAAAAAAGTAAAAATAGAGTAAAATATGTGATGGGGTAAAGTAAGATTGATTGAATGTTTTATTTTTTATCGAAAAAAGAAAATGATTCAACTTAGTTAGAGTGATTGAATGGTTCAACTTCATCTGAAATACCATAATACTCGATGTGGGTATCCGCAAACCCAAAATTATTATGTTACAAATTTATTTTATTTAAATAAACTATACCGTGATGAGTGTAAGAGTTATTAAAATTATCATAATACTAATTGACTATTGTTAAAAGTTTAAACTTTAGTTTTAGTGCTTTAAGTTTTTCATTATTATGATACTACGATGATATATACTACCTCCGTCCATAAAAATTTGTCCTACTTTGACCCGGCACAAGTTTTAAGAAATGTAATGAAAAATGAGTTGAAAAAGTTAGTAGATTGTGAGTCCTACTTTTATATATTAGTTTTATAATAAAATGTGAATAGTAATGAGTTATTGAAATATGAGATCTACTACCAGAAATGATAATAGAGACGTGGGACAAATTTTGGGAGACAGACAGAAATGGAAAAATGAGACAAATTTTGATGGACGGAGGTAGTAGTATTTATTAATAGACATTAACCACTACTTGTTTCAAAACAAAGAAACTTTTGGGGTGTAGGGCGGCGAACCGGGGTGGGCTAATGAAACTTAGAGTTGAAGAGTGAGGCACGAAAACATTGCTAAAACTAAAAGTAATTAAATATTTTACAATACGGGCTTATAGCAAAAAATATTTATAACTATAAACACTACTCTATTATCGGATATTAATCGAGTACTATTCGGGTATCCAAATATATCTATCCATCTATGTACCCCAATAAATCCTTACACCAATTATCCGAACCTATAATTTTGGGTTTCAGGTACCCAAAACCCGTTGGGTATCGGTTCGGAATGGAGTATATCTAGTTCAACAATTTTTATTTTTTTATTTTTTTAAATTATCAATCAATTTATAAAATTAAAATACAGAATATACTAAATAACATAATGACTTAATGTGAAATTCGTAAAAAAATTTACATTAATTATAATTTCTAAAATTGAAAAATTAAGACAAACGTCAAAGAGGGTGAATCTCCAAATTTGGATTTAAAAAAACTACCACTATAAATGAATACTATCCTCGATCTCAATTATATATGGAGTATAAATATAGTAGAATTAGAAATGAATTGAAAACCATACGCATATAAAATATTTTGGCATTACACTTATCCGGCGACTGGAATAAAAACTTTTTAGAAATACATTCTCCTTCTATCTTCACCACTTCCCTCTCACTCATTTCGACAAACACAAAGAAGTAGCTGTGAGCCATGACTTCTTCCCCCTCTCTCAAGCCATCCTCTCCCGCCCCCAGTGGCGGAGCCAGACTTTTAACGATTGGGGTCCAAACAATTACTCCCTCCATCTATATAAAAAATAGTCACATTTATGGACGACACAAGTTTTAATGAGAAACTGATAAAGTAAGACAAAGAATGTATAAAAATGTGGATAAAGTAAGAGAGATGAGAAAAAAAGAAGTAAAGTATGAAGGAAAATTTTCCATTTTCATAAATGGAACTATGTTTTGTGGACATTCTAAAATGAGACTTTTTTCGTTAATGGAGGGATTATTAAAATTTATTGAATATGTTCAGTGTTTGGAAACAAATCGAACAAAGCCTTAGAAAAAGTTGTGCATGAGAAAATAGATAATTAGAAAAATATGAATATATATTTTAGGGCATAGCATTGATATTAATTTTACTAATGTTATACAATATTATATATTTACATATTTATAGAATTATTTTTATTCTTAAATTATAAATATCAATAATGTGAGAAAATCAATAAATACTCTAAATGAATATGATGGAATCAACTAATAAATAGTACTCCCTCCGTTAACAGGATTCGAACCTTGCTCGCCAATGA
>NC_062968.1:14874543-14984433 GCF_023119035.1 Salvia hispanica
TTGATGCTTTGAGAGTCGCTCGATTGTTTATTGAAATTGTGGTTAAACATCACGGTTTCCCTAAAACTCTTGTGTCGGACAGGGACCCCATTTTTCTAAGTGCGACATGGGAACATATGTTGCGTTTGATTGGTACTAAGTTGCATTTTTCGACCGTGTATCATCCTCAATCTGACGGTCAGACGGAGGTTCGCAATAGAGGTCTGGAGCAATATTTGCGTGCTTTTGTGGCGGATAAACCTTCAAGATGGATAAATTTCCTTCCTTGGGCTGAACTTGCACTTAATTGCTTACACCATTCAGGCCTTGGCACCTCTCCATTCCACGCTCTATATGGCAGGGAGCCACCTTTATTGGTCGCCACACCCCCTTCGCATTCTACTCCTCCGGCAGTAGCTGACCTTATCCGCCAAAGAGGTGCTTTACTGGTAAAATTGAGAGCGAATTTACAGAGGGCTCAACAACAGATACGGGACACAGCAAACAAGCATCGTCGTGATGTTCAATTTTCAGTTGGTGACATGGTTCTTCTCAGACTTCAGCAATATCATCAACACTCTGTCGCCCGACCACAGTCTGCAAAATTGGCTCGACGTTTCTACGGCTCTTTTAAGATCATTGAGCGTGTAGGGACCGTCTCCTGTCGCTTGTCATTACCGCAGGAATGTCGCGTGCACAATGTCTTTCATGTTAGTCTTTTGCAACCTTTTATTGCAGGGTCTGTTATGCCCGCTGAAGTTCCATTACCGGAGGAATTCTTCATGTCTCGACCGGTTGCTAAGCCGCTTCGTTTACTGGACCGTCGTGTGGTGATGCAAGATGGCAAGCCAGTGGAACAGGGTCTGTTCGAGTGGGCTGATTCAAGTGACAACTCTCCAACTTGGGAACCCCTCAACTCTTTCTACCGTCGCTTTCCTTCCATTGTCCTTGAGGACAAGGACACTTCTATTGGGGGGGGGGGGAGTTGATACGAACCCCTCTACTTCATACCAGCCAACACATGCAGAGGACATAGATGACGAATGCTACAGAGATGAAGCTCTCACTGCTCCAACATTGGAGGTTTCCTCTCGACGCATAAGAAGACCCCCAGTCCGTTTCAAAGATTACGTTGATTGTTAGTTTGTTAGTTATTTTGGTTATTTCGTATAATGTAATAGTGTAAGGAGTCGAGCATAGTATAAGCTCTATCTCGGGTTTTCTTTGTGGTTCTTTCTCGGGAGGTAGGAGGTCGAACCGCCCTAGGGTCCTAGATATAAAAAAGGAGAACTTGTCAACGTATCTATAATGAATGATAAGTTTACTCCAAATTTGCTGTCTTCTCACTTTTAAATCAGTTACATATCCGCTGCTTGACGGAGTAGAACTCCGCACGCAGATTCTATTCGATCATCCAGTTTTCTCGCCGTTGATTGCATTGCCCATACGATCATCATCGTATCACGGTCTCACACCTCTCCCTCGCCCCTACAACGCAGTGTGCTGGAGTCTGCACCCCTCCAAGTCGTCCAGCACCCCATTCTTCTACCCGTTACTCATGCCCTATAAGCTCAAATCAAGATTTTAGTTCAATCTCAACGTTTTGAACTGAACATGCTATTTTGAGAGCACAAGAAAAAATGCAGCTCTTATAGATGAATGGAATTTAAATTCCAACTTAAATTATCTTTGGCTTCTATAGACTGTTCTATTACAAGTAATTTCACAACTTAATCAAACAAACTATTTGCTATCGAGTAATAAAAAAATTCATTATGAAACCAAAGCAATGATCTAAACAAGTAGGGAGTAGAAAACATTTTTTTTCTGCAACGAAAACCAGAGTTGGGATGAGGATAGAGGTAGTAACCTGGCATCTAAGCATACAATGACACATCTAAAATTTCATCTTACACCGAATCAACAACGAATTGTTACACCATCCAGTTGAGTTTGCTCTGGTGTCAGCCTTACCACTAGAGTAAAGGTTACCTTGTGTTTCTAACAAAGCTTCAAGATCAAATGACCTTATTAGTGCAGCAATAGTTCTTAACCTAGGATGAGGTAAACTTAGTAAGTTTGTCCAGCGCTTTGGTCAGTTTCTAAGTACTATGTTACGAACCTTGAGGTTGCTAACCAAGCACACCTGCCTTTTGCAAACAAATGGATAGTAACCAATAAAGCAAAGTTACATGCTTTACCAATCCTAATGCAGTGATATTGATGTTTCATGCTCAAGGCACAAGCCATCCCCCAATGAAAACCCACTATCTATGTCAATCTTCCAATCAAATCAATTTATGGCATGAACTATGCCAAACTCATTGAAATTAAAGCTTATTACACTATTCAAAATGAGAGAGGCAAAGTGGCGATGGAGAAAGAATCATGACTCCATTGAGATAGATTCCTCAATTGTTTAACTTGTCACATACAATTTTCATCAACATACCACGACTCTAACCAACCATCACGAAAAGACACTCCAATTAATTTCATATGATTGGGGAAACTTCGCAATCCTGAAAAATGCATGTTTAATATATCATATCGAGTAATATTGACAATTTATATATGAGTTTCATAAACCAGGATAAGTAACACAATTATCAAGGAAATAATTAGTCTGAAATCCGATCAGTGTAAAAACTTTTTGTTCCTCTTACTTAACTACCATAACCAAATGGCAAACAGCAATAAGTGAGAGAGATTGAAACAATACTACAAATAAGTATCCTAATTCACAGTTTCAGCAAATTAACCTTTATCCATATCAAAAAACAGGAAAGAATCAACAAACAATCCTAACCAAAAAGGTTAAGAAAAGAGGAGTAGTTGCGAAGGAAGGGTCAATAGTGAACATCACATCACCTTGTCATCCAAACCGAATTAAGAAGCCGTTGATCCACGCAACGAATCAGGCGGCGAGTAGGCAAGGGCGGCAATTATCGCCAGCCACCGCCGCCAGCTTGGTGACCATCGGCTGTTGAGAAAAAACAATTCATTTTGATTAAACATTAATTATGAATTTAATTATTGGAGTTGATATTCTACTTGTTTCTACTGAGTTTGGTTTTTTTTGCCAGTGATCGATTACATTCTAGGTTCCCCAAATTATATGGTACGTGTGCTTATCATATCAAATTATAAGCACTTAGTTATTAAGTATGAATATATTCTTAGTTAATACTATGTGATTTTGAAAATTAGACAACATAAGATAGCCTGCGTTCCACAGAAATGAGACTTAATAAAAATGTGTCGAGAGGTAATAATTTTCATAACATTTAGCCCCTTATTAGTACAATAATGGAATGAAGATATGAATGCAATCATAGTTTTGGTTTTTTATTCCATCCTTTATTCCATCATATTACCAATCAAATGAATAAAATAGCAGTAGTATTCACATTCCTTTCCATTATATTCATGAAAATTTATGAAGCTATAGAGCGCAAACTAATGAATAGCTAGTTGGAACTGAAACTAATCCAGCATTTAATGAAATGTAGTGTATTTTTAAGGAGAAAGCGATTTGATTACGATAAACATCCAATGATTCTCATGCACCTCATACCATCCTCTTTAAAAAACAATGGAAAATGAGCAATTGAGCATCACTAGTTTAAAAGAGGCAGAATGGTAGTATGACTTTGTTTGCAACAAGTTTACTGCATCTGCTGTCATTTTCTGAATCCTTTGATTTATAATCCGCCATTAATTTTTCCCCAATTTAATCATAGTTATAAGAAAAGATTCAAGTACTCCTAGTTAGGATTCTTTCACAGTTCTTCTGTTTGATTAGTTCCTCGCTCATTTTCAGCAACTTTCACTCAAACCATATGTTTCTTTCTCACAAACAAAATGGTTTGCTCAAATCTAAACAATCTTATATCTTAATTTATTTTTTTGTGCTGTGAAATTCTGCTCTGGTACAAGCTTAAAGGAAGTATATTACCTATTCAAGATCGAGTTAGTTTTTCTTCATTACAATATGTTTGTGTAGTTTGTCTGTACATCAGTGATCATGCATATTATGTAGCTTGCTTGTTTCTTCTTTTCCGGAATGTTGATTCTTACTCAAATTTTGTTATCTTTGTGATAGCAGATGAGGAAAGATGAAAGGTGCTGCTACAATTGGCAACCTTTTGACGTGTTCGCCATTTCTTCTCTTCAAAAAGGGAACTTATACTTAGGTATATGAACTTTATAGTAATCCATATTCCTAATATGTCTAGGAGCTGTAGTTTACATAAAATAAAGAGAGGCCTTATTGTGGCAATGTCTCTTATTGGAGCCACAGCCATCACCACTTGTTTCGGGACTATCTCAGACATGATTGGACGACGTCCAATGCTCATTTTGTCTTCTATGTTTTACTTTCTTAGTGGCTTGATAATGCTGTGGTCTCCCAATGTGTATGTCTTGCTTCTAGCTAGGCTGTTAGATGGTTTTAGTGTCGGACTTGCTGTTACTCTCGTTCCCCTCTACATATCCGAGACTGCCCCTTCAGAGATACGAGGCATGCTGAATACCCTTCCTCAGTTTGCTGGAACTGCTGGTATGTTCTTGGCGTATTGTATGATTTTCGGGATGTCCTTGATGCTCGGACTTCTTTCAGTTCCTTCTCTTGTGTATTTTGCGTTGATGGTTTTGTATCTGCCTGAATCTCCCCTCTGGCTAGTGAGCAAAGCGAAGATGCTGGAGGCCAAACGTGTTTTACAGAAACTGCGCGCTAGGGAGGATGTTTCCGGTATGTTTCTATGTGGTTTTCACCTTGACCTTTGAAAATAGACAAATATGACCGTGGCTGTTGTTACTTCGATTTGCAGGCGAGATGGCTTTACTCGTAGAAGGTCTGGCAGTTGGTGGCGAGCCTTCTATAGAAGAGTATGTTATCGGTCCAGCAGATGAGGAGCATGAGGGACGTGGTGATGAAGCTCGTGGATAGTGAATCCAATCACTGGTGAGAGTCATCTCAGTCTAGTCTCACAACAAGGGATCATCGTACATCAAAATGTCCCACTTATGGATCCTCTGGTGACGCTCTTCAGTAGTGTCCACGAGAAGCTGCCAGAGGCAGGGAGTATGAGGAGCATGCTTTTCCCCAATTTTGGTAGTATGTTTAGCACTGCAGAGCCTCAAGATGAAGATGAAGAGAGTCCACAGAGAGAAGGCGAGGGTTATGCATCAGAGGGTGGTGATGTGGAGTCCAACAGCAATCTGCAGAGCCCGTTGATCTCACGCCAAACTACAACCATGGAGAAGGGATTCATTCCTCCTCATTCCCATGGCAGCATCTTGCAAGGGAACAGCGGCACAGTTGGTACCACAGGCATTGGCAGTGGGTGGCAACTAGCGTGGAAATGGTCGGAAGGAGGAGGTGAAGATGGAAAGAAAGGGGTATTCAAGAGGATTTACCTGCACGAGGGAGCAGCATCTGGCACGAGGCCTGGCTCTCTCGTCTCACTCTCCGGTGCTGGTGATTTTGGCGACTACATCCATGCTGCAGCTGTAGTAAGCCAACCAACTCTTTATGCAAAGGAACATGTTGGACCAGCAATGGTGCATCCTTCACAAGATACTTCAAAAGGGCCTCTTTTGGCTGCTCTTCTCGAACCAGGCGTTAAACGAGCATTAGTTGTTGGGATCGGACTTCAAATGCTGCAACAGGTACTGCTGATTAACTTCTTTTTATCATCTATATGCATTGCAAGAGTATCTGGTCTCAGCTTTAGTTCATCTCATGTTTCACACGGCCTTATCTTCATGGTGTCTGTTTAGTTCTCCAGGATCAATGGGGTTCTGTACTACACTCCTCAAATCTTTGAGCAAGCAGGGGCCAGCGTTTTCCTCTCAAATCTTGGCATCAGCTCAGACTCCTCGACATTCCTCATCAGCGCGCTGACAAACTTATTGATGCTTCCGAGTATTGGTGTTGCAATGAGGCTCATGGATGTTACGGGAAGGAGGTCCCTTCTCTTTTCCTTCACTGTCAGTATTTCTCGAACTCGAGAAGTGAAACTTTTCTCGTTCTCTTGTACGTTCAGGTCATTGCTACTTACCACGATTCCCATCCTGATAACATCACTCGCTGTACTGGTGATTGGGAATGTGTTTGATTTTGGCGACGTGGCTCATGCAGTTATCTCAACTGTGTGTGTGGTGATGTACTTCTGCACGTTCGCGATGGGGTACGGGCCAGTCCCTAACATCCTGTGCTCAGAGATTTTCCCTATGAGAGTCTGTGGACTCTGTATTGCCATATGTGCCCTTGTTTTCTGGATATGCGATGTCATTGTTACTTACACGCCCCATGTGATGCTTGGGTCCATCGTTTGGCTGGTGTTTTCAGTATTTATGCCATCGTCTGTGTCGTCTCATGTTTTTCGTGTTCTTGAGGGTTCCGGAGACAAAAAGGCATGCCATTGGAAGTCATCAGACTTCTTTGCTGTGGGAGCAAAGATTGAGTGACAGAAATGCAGCTAATGATGGTATGGTGTTGGAATAAAATGTTTTGAGTTGGTGTAATCTACTGTACTAAATTTTTGTCAAATACTATCAGACAAGATTTAATGAAGTTGATCTAATAAATCACTCAAAAGATATAGTATAAGGAATACCATTAACATCTTAAAAATAATGTACATAGAAACTCAAAACCTGCAACTGTGTTACATCTGAATAATATGTACATTAGATCAAACTTTGGACCTCAATATTCTGATGGAAATTTCATGTTGGCTTAGATACAAAATTTGACACATTTACTCTTCAAGGATTCTGCAACTCCTCAGGCGGTGGTTTGTTACCGGAAGGGTGATCGGATGGAGAAGCACTTGAGCCTGATTTAGGAGTTGAGATGTTATGCTCGACTTGATTCTCCGACTTCATATGTGACTTCAATGGCCTCTCGAAATCTCTGGCTGCAGCAGGATCTATCACTAATTTGCCCAGTTTTTGATCCTGCATCACTCAAAATCGAAACATAAGCCCACCAACGGTCTATTTCTCGTATCTAGCATTGAAAATAAGTGCAACAATTCTACAAGATGCTTACATTCTGCAGCGCTTCAAGCTTCCTCTGCAGGGCTTCATGCTCTGCCTGTATACGGAATGGCACGCCATGCTTCTGATACACATTTGTTTGAGCCAGACCTTCATCAATATCACTAGCAGTTGTCGCAAAAGGATGGTTTGCAGGGATCCATCTGACAGTATCAGGGTCTACATCAGAAGGTATCGGATCACCTTCCTTGAGGAATACAGTTGGTCTCTTCCACTGATATGCACGGGATCTTCGTTTCTGATGTACTGTTTGTAGCTCATCTGTAAGAGTCACAGGTGCAAGCCGGTACACTTTTCCACACATTTCAACAGTTGAATTGCTTTTGCTGACTTTCACCATAGGGTTGTTAAATGGGTCCTCATACTTGAGAGGTGTGGAGCTGTGGAAAAGGAAAAATCAGAATATGAGAAGACCAAGACAGAATTGGAGACATTAACTTCAACAAGTAAAAGGTATGCAAATCTTCTGATTTTTTTACATGCAATGGAGGACTCCCAAGAACCAGAGAAAGAAATGTGCCAGAAATTGAAGCTTAAAACTATGAAATCCTAGAGCTCAATCTCAATGGAAAAAAGTTAAAGAGTCATACATGCCTCTTCTATCTGATCTAAGCTGTCCACGTCGGACAAGTTCAGCCACAGAGCCTGGACGCCGGTCACTTGACCTTTTTGTTGCATAACCTTTCACCACAACAACTAGCATGGTTGCTACAATGCATAATCCAATTGTGAAGTTCATACCAGAAAGTTTTCCAATCTGCCAAAACCAAAGTCCAAAAAACAAAGTGGGTAAATTCAGCAAGAAACGAGAATCACATCCACTATCTTATGCATGGTATGCAATGATTGATTTGGATGTAAAGTCTAGCTTGCTCGAAATTTTAAAAACTTTGAGGTTAAAAAGTAGATATTCGACCATCAATATTGATAAACATAGAAGCTTGTTTGGTGCATTTGAGTAGTACCCATCAACCAATGAACCGGACCATCTTGTCACCCATTATCCTACACTTTCCTCTCTTGGCTGGAGTAACAAAAGAAGCTCTCAAGTGGTATTACAGAAAAGTAGAACAATGAAATTTTTAAGAGATGTAAACAAAAATGTAAATAACCATATATGGTATAACGTCGACCAATTGAAACATCCAGTTCATCTAATAAACTACACCATAACATATGCAATTAGCTGTTCATATATATGTAATTGAGCTAACACATGAATAGCAGCATCGCCATCCCCAATCTAAACATGCCTAACTACATATGTAACCTCATTTGTAATTAGGATTGGAAAAAAGATTATAATTCCAGATTATCAAGATAATGTCCAAGTTCCAAGCCACGTGATTGGAAGGGCAATTCATCAAACTAGTTTATAATTAACCCACCGAGAAGGCGAACACCGGTAGAGAGCCAACTGAGTCGTGCAATTTGGCAACTATATTTTGATGTAGCTGTAGCTTCTCGGCATTATCTTTCTCGGAGCTCTTGATGACAACGGCGTCGTTTCGGAGGCCACTGTCAACGTCAGACTCCATTGCTTTCACCACAAACTTTCTGTATGTAACTCTCCCGTTTGAGTACTTACAGGTACAATCCAAACCCAGTTCCGACCAAAATTGAAGTCCATTCCGAAAATTCCGAAGCTTTGTCAACGAATGTAAGCAATTCCCGATTAGAAAAAGGAAAAAAAGCTCAAAATGCGAGCACTGAAAATGTAATTGTGAGAGCGCCTGAGAGTTGACTTACAGGAAGGAACGACGGCGAACGCACGTGTACTGCACCAATGGAAGCCATTTCTGGTATTGCTGTTACTGGCGGAGTGGCAAATCGGATATCATTTCGCAAAATGGCGATAATTTAGGGCAAATTGAGCTGGATCGAGGAAGCTAATTTGGGGGAAAAGGAAATCGGCTATCAATTGATTTGACGCGTTATAATAGGCCCGATGGGCCTTGCTTTCATCAACGACGGCCTCAATATTATATCTACCCATATTGTTCAATTCGACAGTAAGATTAAATTTGAAATAATTTACAATAAAATTTGTATATAAATAATTTAATTGAAATATGAAATGATTAATCATGAAATACTCTTATAATCTAATCTTGGCATTTTAGAGACGAACCCATATATATTATCATGCACCCAAGTTTTGAAACAAACGCAACCAATCAAGTGACAAGATTAATCATCATCTTTGTCCTTTAATCACATGTAATTGTAGCAACCGAAATGGCCTCATTGCATATTTACATGATTTTTTTTATAGAAATTTACTTTTTTGTTGGGAAAATTAAATTTTATTGGAGATGTATATTTACAAGATTTGAAACACAATTAATTACTAACATATTAACACATCTAAAAGTGAGGTGATTCCATTAATATGATTTAGGAATACAGTTATGATTGTTGTTAACAATGAAGCCTTTATTTTTTTTAGATTCCATCAATAGGGCTTAGTCAAGCTAAATGCACTAAAACTTTGACACAATTCTGTTAAATATAAACTCGAAAAGTTGAATGACAATATATTAACAGTCAATCTGTTAATTTTCAGGGATTCTAATTTCAAGAAACTAATGATTTTACTAAATTTCAACAATTAAAAGATGAGTGCATTGCAACCTATCAAGAATTATGTTTATGAACAATAGTGGATTTCTCAAAATTGAATTTTTTTTTTCTCCTTAATTTCATAGAAATTGTGTTGGAGTAAAAAAAGTTAATTCTGTAAGCTGGGGAATATATAAACATGATAGGAAAATTCACATTAATTCCTATGGTTATTGCACTAATTTATATAGATTGGCGATGAGGTTCGTCTTGTTGTTGAGTTGAGGCTGAATCACTGCCTAGCATATGAATTGAGCGTTCTCTGTTTTTCCTCACTTTTTTGTGCCATAACTTCAATGCCTTGGATGTTTGATCATCAAAAATACCCCTTTTCATGTGTGATCCCATCTGAGAATAAATATAATACACCTCAAACTTAACTACAACAATTCAGTAGTCTTTAAATTGAGAATGCACATTGTGAGGAGAATTATTACCTGTGTAACAAGTGCATAAAGTGGAAGGGTAATGTAGCTGCACATGATATTAACTGCTACCCTGCTCATAACAACATAATATAGGTTAAACATAACTTCATGTTACAAAAATGTGTGTCGAAAGCAAGACTGACCCAATGAAGACTCGGAGAAGAGCAAGTCGGAAATAATGATGAAAGCAAGAGTGCAACCCGTATTCATACTGATAAATCATACAGCCTTGGGTTAGATAAGAAACAAAAGGATGGAGAATGGAGAAGAGAGAGAGAGAGCTTCGTTACCGTTATCCAAAAGAAATATGTGATCTCAAATGCGTTCTGTCGATCAGTAAGAAAAACAAGAGATAAGGTCTTAAACGAGACTGAATTCGTGACCAAAGATGTAAATCGAACAAACAGCATAATTAGATGAAAGAATTGGACCTGAAAGAGAGTAAGATGAATAAGATGAAGCATTAGCTCAGGCCAGTTAAACCAAAAATGATTATCCGAAACTTGCATGAGCGGGATTCCTTGCACAACAGCATGCCTTTCTTGGATTTCTATAGCCATCCGGCTTATGATCGCTTGTAGCTTCGTGCCAACTGCTAATATTATCTTTACCCCAACCAACAAACTAAAGTCAATCTTTTCTATATTTATAGTACTTAATTAGAGGATGGAGGATAATGTGATGTTACCAAAAGAGGCATTATTGACAGCCAAAACAAAGCCAGGGATCCTGTAACCAAGCACAAGATAAGATACTACTCCATTATAGAAACATGAATATATGGATGTTTTATAAGTAAATGAAAATAGAGGAAGCACCTTCAACATTCATGAGTAGATAAAACATTGCAGCAAACCACAGCAAGGGGCTGAGAGTATTACCAAACATTATTATGATAGGCAAAAAAGATAAATGAGCTCATATATTGACAGACAAAGAGGGAGGAAGTCTTACGGGACTCCTATGACTACTTTGAAGTCATCCTCCAATGACCTTTTCACATACTTCTGAAAATTAAACCTAATTCCAGGAGCCAAATGCACCTGACAGAAATTCCTCATGATTTAGAATCATCACTGTTTGTTTGAAATATCTGTGTTCACTAACAAATGATCATCAAGAACTCACAGAGATGAAACCATGGCGCAGAGTCCAATAGTCAGCTCTACGAACTGACCACACCATGGGCCGGAAAAAGCAACCCTGGAAAAGTTGCATTTATATGTAAAGTCCTCAGTTACAAGAAACCTGCATTGGTATATCCTTACGATGTAAAAGAGGATGTTGTTTGTCATCCAAGAAGCAGCAGCATGGCCTTTGACAAAAGATGTATCTCGCGCAAATCTGTATGAAGTAGAATCTGTGGAAACATATCTTAATCAATAGAAGTGGAAATAACTCAGCAGCATCAAGATGCATATCATTTGTTGTTTTCACTAGCAAAAATGAAGGACTGTGTTTGTTAACTCAATACCATTTTTGTCATATTCAGCTTCACATTCTTTTTCCCATGCTTTCCATTCGCGAATCTGCTCCCGTGATTAAGAGAGAGGAAATAGTATTAGACCAACAAGGAAATGATCTCCACTGATCAAAGAGGGAAATTATACGACGGAATGCTATGTAGATACCTTCACCCTCCTCAGGCGCATTGTTATGGCGCTGCTCAACACGTGGAATACGGCCAAAAAGAATATGAATATGTGGAGCTGATGGAGTCCATTGCTGGATATAAGAGGCACATATCCCTAGTAAAAGATCAAAGCATCTATATGAATATCTCCCTCAAATTTTGAATTGAAAAAAAAATTATTAACAAACTCGTACTCTTTCGCATTGTCTGGATACAGAATCAGCTGCCAAGACTCTGTGTTCATACCAGAGGAGCCTCCTTTGATGCTCTTGCCCATGCTGATGATGATGATGCCCAACATGAGGCCCGTGATGCCCACGCCTTCTAAGCTCACATGGCAGCATAGTGTCCCCAATCTTTTCAGGAATGCAGATACTAGTGATGTACTTTTGCCCAAATGTCAGTGTTAAGGAAATGAAGCCCACAACCATTAGCTCTGCAAAGAATAAAAGCGATGAATAAAATGAGTAATACTCCCATTTTGAGGCTAAATTCTACAACACGGCCAGGAACAAGATATCTGGCCTAAGTGTGTTTCGAGTTCTCACCCGCCTTGATTTTCTCAAGAGCTTCAAGCAAAGCAAACTTCTTTCTGTCTGAGAAAGTCTACAAGTAATATAAACAAAAAGAGTTAAGAAAATGAAGCAGAAGAAATATTTTGTGTTTGATATTCAAAACCTACAAGTTAGCAAAAAGGAAAAGCAAATTTAATCAAAATCCCCCCACAATTACAGCAAAAGTGATAATTCCTTTCAAATTGGGGGAAAAATACTTCCAATTTGTCTTGTAGGAAGTGAAATGAAGAGGCAAACCTTCCCAACTAGATAAATAGTTTTCTCCAAAAGCAAAGAAATGATGATGATAACTCCACAAACTAATGAAACCGCCCATGTGGGAGTCTGATCGAGCTCCCGGGAACCTATCATTTCTTCAACGCTCGAAGCAGCGACAATAATCGGAAGGGAAAGAAACATCATGATGAGATGATGATTCCCGGCAGCAAGTGAAGAAATGAAAGGTAATTTCATTAGCCCTGCAGATTTTTGCAGGGTTGAGTTTCTTGTCTCTTTGTTTTGTTTGAGAAACTCATAACCAAATCAGAGAGGTGGGAAATTGGGAAATAACTGGAATTGTACGGACCAGAGATGGCCGTTAGAATGCGGTTGCTTGATGCCATTTGAAATCCAGTTTCTACTTTTTATTATCATCATCCAATGAATTCTTAATTAATCAGTCAATACTACATTTGAAAATGGAGTTTTAAATAATACTATTTTATGCCAAAAGAACACGTTGATTATGCCTTTACAAGTATTCCTTTGTCATTCAATCGAAAAGTTCCTAGCTTTCTCACATTCATTATGCCGACAGTTGTTTCTGCATTGGATCACTATACATGTAGATATCAATAGATTTACAAATGGGATTCGATCAAACAATATAATTATATTGTAATTTTTTTATGTAATTATATTGTTCAACAAGCCAACTAGTGTTTGTATCATTGTGTAATTAAATTATCATCATGCAATTTCAAATATGAATCTAGATCGTAATTTTATCTATGACTTTTTTGTTATGTACTCCATCCGTTCGCGAATATAAGTCTCATTTCTTTCCGGCACAGGTTTTAAGAAATGTTAAGAAAAGTGGGTGGGAGAAAGTTAGTGAAATATAACTACACTTGTGTATATTAGGTTTAAATGATATGTGAGTGGAATGAGTTGGTGGAATATGAGGTCTTTTCACCATTTATATAATTATGAACCAGGCCTCCTATTTGCGAACGGATCAAAATGAAAAAAATGGAACTCCTATTCGCGGACAAAGGGAGTATTAGTATTAGACGATGACAATAATTGCAAATAGACTAAAGGTTCATAATTTATCAATTTATTTACATATTTTGTGTTGTTTTTTTTAACTCTGTTTTTTTTTTTTTTTATGTTTCATAAAAAACATAATTTGACCAACCTTTTCATTCCTTAAAAATAAAGGCTTTGGTGAGAGAGAAACGAGAAAAAATAGTTGAAGTAGTGTTAATGGATTACATAATACTATGATGAAATCATTACTATCAATCTTGTCTTGTCATATTATCTCTTTTTGAGTTATTATAATCCATGATGCAGTTTCGTTATATACAACGATCACCTTCTTGGCTCCAGCTTTGATGTGGTTTCCTATTCCTGGACCATCAACAAAAACACCAACTCCCCTGCATTCCTCACATTGTTCATCAAAGAAGATAAGGGAGTGTCAGATATAAACATGGGTTTATATACAACTGAAATGACCAATACAAGAGGTTATTAGACAGTGCGACTCACGACATCCATCAAAATCCAGAAAACTAACAGCACAATAGCACTAGCATATCATCTCTTAAACCCAGCATTTGTAACACAATCAAGCAGTGAAGGGTTGGTACAATGACCATATACCTTAGAGGAAAGGTTGTACATGTTGGCAGTCTTAGATGAGAGCCTCAACGTCATCTGAACTCACTGCAGCTCCATTTGGCGGCTGCTCTTCTGATCGCAACTGAGTGGATACATTATCTATGGCATCGTTCAGTTGTGCAATCTTCTCAGCCAGTTTCTTGCGTTGCTTCTGCGTATAAAATATTTTACATGTGTGTAATTTGATCGGACGGAAAGTTCATTAGACCTCAAGACACTACACATTACAGTTAAAAACAAGGTTCAATAATTTCAATTTTTGTTCTAACAAGGTTCAAATATCTATCAACAGAATTTTAGAGCTTCCTAGTTAAAAGCTAATTTTGCAAGCTTTCTCAGGCAGAACATATTTTTGAACTGCAATGTCAATGACTCTGAACCTAACTAGTCATAGAGATGAATATATAAACAAGCGACTGTATTGAAAATATCAAACCTCCAGGGCCTTTTCTTCATCATAGATAAATTTTGGCAGCTTTTTCATGAGATCCTTTTTGTCAGATCCATTTAAAGCCTTGCTGATCTGTCGAATATTGGATAGAGTAGCCGGATGTCATTATACAATTATACTATTCAACACTCTATGCAGCAGAAAAGAATGCAATTGCAGGAAACTTATCAGGAACATCATAGTACATATCAGCACAGTATTACATAAGAGTGAAAGACTAAGACAAAAGATAATTCATCAAAATACTTTTTGTTTTGGTCATCACCTGAGGTGCAAAAACACATCCAAGTGTCCCAACAATTAATCCCCCTAAAACAAAGCCACTGACAAAGATGCTTGCACTGCCTGGCCTTCCATCATCACTGCCATAGGTTGCATAAAACTAATAGATGTATTCAGAGCCATCTCACAAGTATCTAAATCTAAAGGAGGAAATCTGTAGCCTTCCTATAACTGGAGCCATTTAAGTACTTATATTTCATTAATCTAGTTCTACTTATTCACAATAAGAACTTTATACCGATGATCTCAGTTGATGTTCGTTGGCAAAAAATATAAACTGAAACAGAATTGCATGCAATAACAAGGCCTTGGTAACAAGAGAGTGGTGGGGGAACAAAAGCAAACTGCTAATGACAAATTCCATTACTTCCATATTTACAGCAATAGTAAATGAGTTTAAGTACCTATAACTTGCTTGAACTGTGAGTATCCTTTTGTTGGTGGATGGTCTGTTGTTGCCCTTAAAACTCAAGGCCAAGTGAGTGGGTCTCATAAACTGATCAGCAGACTTCAAAGAAGAGCCTAGCAAATATATCAAGATAGGATATTTAGCAAGAGTAGAAGAACGATTGACACAAAATGGCTGCAACATTCATAATTTGACTCTTATTCAACATAGTACAAAAGAGAAGTCCATTTCATTCCTTGTAAGACTACATTTAACTCTATATATGGATCAATCATATTCATATTAGTGAGGATTAGGCTTCTCTCAAAAGCAGATAAAGCAATCCTTGTAAACCCCAGTAAACATTTCAAATTAAGGTAACAAATTAAATTCATTGAAATAATAGCTGCAGCCAAACTTAATTCAACACAACTCCATCATCGCAGAAAATGAAATCAACAAACAAACTAGCAATTGCGTGGATTTACCAGAAGATAAATCGACTGCGGGGCTCCTCGATATGACAACAGAATTGGATAAAGACGCCATTCTGAGAAGATTCCAGTAGCAAAGGAGTTTGAAGTGCGATGAAAGGAATGAAGAAAGGGGAGTGAGTGCGAAATAGTGTCAACCTCCTTAATTTAATTTCTCTTTGTTGGCGACGACGAAATCAAAGTTGTAATTTTAGATTTATTTATCTGTTTTTATAAACTAAAATAGTCGTTTTGTTAATCTTTGAATGGCTGCACACTCTTCTCAACTGGATAACATTTTGTTTTAAATAGATACAGAATTTTATTGCTTGTTGAGATGAATAACTTATACTCCACGATTTTAAATTCTATTTCTCTTTACTTGTAGTATTTGATTTAATTGTAGCCAATTATTGTTTCGTGAAGTGTATAGTAATATAATTGTAGTCAATTATCTCTATCTCTAATATCACAAATTTTGGCTGAATTTCAATTTTTTTCATAAATTACTTGGTCTTAAAATTTCTAGCTTGGTCGCTTATGAGATTTATCACACTTCAATCGGGAAAAATTTATTTTGACATGACTTATAGGATAATTTTACTGTGGTACAAATGACATCACTTTGGCAAGTTAAAACATCTACATGAATGAAAAATATTACTACTAGAATTTCTGTCAAAGTTTACTCTCAATACCTCAGGTCTAACTTCCCCACTCATTTAAAAGTATATGACCATTGACCACCATCATATTACCCGTTTACTCTCAAGTCTCAACTTCCCAACCAATGTTGCTGACGTGACTTGTTAATCCTACTTAGAGAATCCACAATAAAAATAGGTCCCCGCCCCGAACTTCTCGGAGTCCTTCAAGAACACATAGCATTCCCAAAAGAGGAACTCCTTATACTTCCCCTAGGCAAGGGGAACCGATTTCTCCGCTATCCTCCCGGCGTCCTCCTCATTCTTCGCCCACTAGTCTAGCTGGGCGGAGGGCGTTGGCGCACAACCCGAAAATCGGCCGACCGCGGCCCTGATCCGTTCCCACCCCATCCGACACTCCTCCTCGTTGTAGTCCTTCCCCATGCGGGAAGTTCCTCCCCGTAGGGGCTCGCCAATCTTCGCCCACATGTTGACGACCACGCCGGTTGTTCGCAACCGCGGATCGTCGCAAACCGGCAACCACCCCTTGGCCACGCCGGCGTTGCTCATCCTTCGTCCACTTCTTCCGCGTGGGGGTGTCGTCAACACCGGGCTGCGAGGACTCGCCGACCACCTTGCCCTTCTTCTTCTTCGGCGCGGCCCGACTCGCTAGAACGGGAGTGTCCGGATCCCCGAGATCGATCCTCATATCATGTAATGACAAAAGGTCATCGCCAGTGAACTGCGTCTCCACCGGGGTCGACGTGAGACGAAGCCGTCAAAAAATCAAGAGAGGGACGATGGATCGTGTCCCCCCCGTGTGGCTCCCTACATCCCGGTGATGCATATCGTGCCGCATCCCTCCCCGCCACATCATCCTCATCATCTCGTCTGTATCATCGTAAATGCTCGCATTATGGGCGCATACCTCCCCACCCCCGCGCTGACCCCGCCCGGCATCCCCACGGCATCCCCCGGCATACATTCCATCGAGCCTGCGCCCTCGGTGCTCAGCCATCATCCCCATCAAGCGCCCCCAAGGGACGTTAAACCCTTGGCCCCATCTGGGCCCGCCCATCGGCCCCATCCAGATCCCACAGGCCACCGTGGGCGTATGAGAGCCGCTCGTCGCCGGACCGGACTCGTTGTTGTTGTCCATCGCTCGATGATGCTCTTGTACAGAAAGTTAGAGAGAGAGAAAACTCGTTAAAACAAGTGGTGCAAATGAAAATGAAACTAAAATCGCGTATATATAGGTTTTCAAAAAAAAAATTAAAAAAAAAAACGAAAATAGGCGCTGGCCGATCGGCACGCCACAATGGCGGCCAGCGCATCGGCCAGTGCCCCTGAATCGGCTAGCCCACGCCGATTTTCTGGTCAATTCACCGCTGGCCGACTGCAATGGTTCGGCTAGCCGATTGACTAGCCGACACTGTGGATGCTCTTAATAATCATGCCATAATACTGTATAAGATGTGTGCACGCGTTTCTTTTATTTCTTCATGCATCAAATACACCCCTCCTAAGTCCAACGCTTCCTGTCCGCAAGTAAGTTGGGAAAACGAGCTTCTATATAATTGGCGAATTCTCATGATGAGTTCAATGAATCAATCATTGTGTTGTTAACTTGTTTTGACGCTTAACCATAAACCCATTTTGAGGATAATAATGAGAATTTTTTAGGATGTTTGTGATCTTATTTATGGTTATTAGCACATATTATCACGTAACTTTGCTTAGTACTCTCATTTTTTATGAATTTAGAAGTTGATATAGTATAATATTATGAACTTACTGACAATTACACAACGATGACAAAATTTGTCTTAAATTAAAGGATGCGTGATAGGGTGACATTTATTTGATGATATAGACGATTGTGTGACATTTTATTGATGATGTGAACTTCAATTTAAGTTCCAATCAGTCTAAATTGAAGCTCACATAATCAATTAAATCTAATTCAATCATTTATATCATCAATTAAAATCAACGCGTCGTCCACATCTTTTAAAAATAACTGAAATCTATTATCGATGTGTAATTAACATCCTAATGTAAGTTTAATACCGGGAATCCCTTGTGGTCCTTGATGTATTGTTGAACAATACGTGCAATAAAATTTCTCTTTCTCATAATATATGTCTTTCTATTTATAGAGTCTTTATCTAAAGCTTTCACTAATAACCCTTTAATTTTTTACTCTTGATTTATAAAAACAAATAGTACTAGTATCAAATATCAACCTTGTTACATATTTGATGAGCCGCAACATTTGAATGGCCAATACATGTTTATCACATCTATTTTTTGGGAAAAGATTTATTCAACTGAGTTATAAAATAGTACAATCTCTCTAATTAAGGGAAAGTCTTAATATAAAGATAGAAGATGTATAAAATGTTTAATTTACACGTCTCGCGGTTATTGACCGTGAAATCTGTATACTCAATTTACATAGAAAATAATTGCAAATCCCAATGTATGTTTGTTTGAATTACTGGTATTTCTATGTAAATCACATACAATACGATTTCCCTAGTATTGCAAATTGCAATATATTTTGATTTGAATTACTGCTATTTCAGGAATCATCATAAATGTATTATACTATAGCACTAAATTATATGTTCTGATAAATCTAAGATCATAGCCCTTTATTAAAAAATCGAACAGTACTAAATGTATTATCTAATTGTGATGTTGCAATCAATGCGGACACCAATTAGTAATTTATTTATTGGACATATCTATGTTTCTTGACAAATTTATGGCTTTTATTTCTATTCTAAAATTTGGACCTATTATCACTCGGCCGGCCGGCCAACATAGTCTTCTTCTCAAGTCTTGATTTTTCATTTTACGAAATGAAAAGTGAGTAATGTTCAATTTTTTTCATAACATAGGCAATACAAGAGCGTAAATTACAACCCCATTATTTGACCTAGTCAAATATATGATACATTATAATTGTGATTGACCTTACATGTTTTTATTGATCAATGGCTGCAGGCTCCGGAGACCGATCTCTCGAAGAAACCTCCACATGGGCCGTTGCGGTCGTATGTGCAGTGTTCGTCGTTATATCCATCGGTATAGAACACTTGATCGAGTCCCTTGAAAAGGTTGTGTCAATTTTCTTTCTTCTTGTTTGATTTTAGTTTTGTTTCAAGCTACTCATTTCCTACTTTTTTTGCGACAGTGGTTTAAGAAGCGAGAGAAGAAGGCAATGATTGAAGCCCTCGAAAAGATCAAAGCAGGTTTGGATGATTGGACCTGATATTTCTATTTTCGTTTCAATCTCGTATTTTATTTCATTTATTTTTGTGTGTTTGGTTTCCCAGAACTAATGTTGCTCGGGTTCATATCGTTACTTCTGACCGTGGGCACATCATACGTGGCAAAAATATGCGTGCCTAAAGACCTCGGAAATAAATGGCTCCCGTGCGACAAAAAGGATAAAGACGACCATGATGGCGACGGCGACGAAGGGAAAAATGAGCATAGAAGGTTGCTTTCATATGGTGAAGAGATGGTGTGGCGTAGAGCTTTGGCCTCTGGGACTGATCAGTATGATTATTGTGCCAATAAAGTAAGGGACCTAAGTCCTAACTATACAATTTTTTTATGTTTGAAAGAGAAAAAATATTAATTTAATTATTTTGTGGAATTAAAATAGGGGAAAGTGTCGTTGATATCGTATTCTGGGATTCACCAATTGCACATCTTCATATTTGTGCTGGCATTTATGCATGTTCTTTATAGTGTAATTCTCATGGTATTAGGCCATGCCAAAGTAAGTTCTTTCATCCTAGTTTTTACTATTATATTTCCTTTGAATAAAATAGTACTAATAAACAAAATGTTAATTGATGATACTTTTTTTTTTTATCACAGATGAAGAAGTGGAAGAAGTGGGAACTGGAGACCTCGTCTACGGACTACCAATTTAACAACGGTAAATTTTTTTAATTAGGGGTTAAATTGGATTTAACTAAAAATTGATTGTGATTAATGTTTAATTGAATTCCAGATCCTGATAGATTTAGGTTTGCTCATCAAACCTCATTCGTCAGACGTCATTCAGGAATCTACAACACTCCCATTATCAAATGGATTGTAAGATTAATTGTTACTATTATGGTTGACAAAAGTTGTATCATTAATTAATTACATATGCGCTTTTATTTTAATACTATATATATTATGTAACAGGTAGCATTTTTCAGGCAATTTACTGGATCAATATCAAAAGTTGACTACATGACCATTCGCAATGGATTTATTACCGTAAGTTTCCATCCTAATTATTATAAATTATCAATACTCATTATCTTATTAATTAGAGTTAGTATGTAACAAGTGCTATATCAAATAATATTGGCAGGCCCATTTTGCACCGAATACCAAATTTGACTTCCACAAATATATAAAAAGATCAATGGAAGACGATTATAAATCGGTCTTGGGTATAAGGTTGGTATAGCATATGTATTGTAATTTAATTTCGAATTCAAGTATTTTTATGATTCCAAATACTACTAGATTTGAAGAATATAAATTTAATTTCACACTCTTAATTTTGTGTATTAATTAGATCCTAAAATTGTTTTTGTTTACATGTATTATGCAGCATTCCCTTATGGTTCTTTGCAATTATGTTTTTATTCTTCAACGTCTATAGTAAGTCTTCTTATCATATATACAAATTTCATTTGTGCATGGTTCTATGCAATTATATTTTTACCTTGAATAATTTATTGTGCAGGATGGCATACATTGGCTTGGATTTCCTTAATTCCACTCATAGTAAGTTGTCTTTATTCATTCTGTCAAAATAGTAAGTCGATAATAGGTTTTCCCTTACTGGCTAAATGCTTATAATATACTTCCATACATATTAGCCCCTTAATTATTAATGTTACATTGATATTATCTCCTGGTGCCCCCACACCAGGAGTTAGGGTGTGTTTGGGATAACCATTATGCATCAAGATATTGGATCCTTTTTCTAGATGGATAAAGAAAGAGAAATTTTAAAAGTCGTGTTCCGAAGAACTGAAACCCGAAATCTTTAATTTCGAACATTATCACTATACGACTAGGTCAACATACATATGCATGTTGGATCCTTTTGTTGGTAGTGTGTAGTTTAATTCTTGCATGTGTTTTCGTTTTTATTATGTGTAATTTCTAAGAAAAAAGTACCAAGCTAAAAGGCCATGAGTGCGAAAAATATATCTAAGAGATTGTGTTTCAGATAATTTTATTAGTTGGGACGAAACTTGAATTGGTGATAGTGGAGATGGCTCAACAAATCCAAGATCGAACAACTGTAGTGAGAGGAGCTCCACTTGTGGAGCCAAGTAACAACTTCTTTTGGTTTAATCGCCCACAATGGATACTCTTTCTCATACACTTTACCTTATTTCAGGTAAATAATGGAGTATTTCAATCTCATCACAAATATATACAAACTGTCCATGTTACTTTTAACTAATTATTTTGGTGTTTGCAGAATGCATATCAAATGGCCTACTTCTTATGGAAGTGGGTAAGTAATCGAATTGTAACAGCTTTGATTTTAGTGAAGTTGGTCTAAATACAAATTACTAATTATTAACATTTGTATGGCAGTACGAATTTGGAATTACGACATGCTTCCACGAGGCCCTTTTTGTAATTTTGATTAGAGTTTTCTTAGGGTTAGGGCTTCAAATAGTGAGCAGCTACATCACATTCCCACTCTACACCTTGGTCACACAGGTATATATATAGTGATGCTATGCTAGTTTCATTAATGAACCATGTATATAGGATCAATAGTTTGATGATGAGTTATTTGATGATCAGATGGGATCAAACATGAAGACGTCGATATTCGAAGAGCAAACATCAAAGGCTCTGAAGAAATGGCACCAAGCCGCGAAGCAACGCAACAAACAACGGAAAGATAATGCTTCTGTCACCATGAGTGGCAATTCTACCCCTGTTCATGGCTCATCGCCAATTCATCTGCTACACAACTATAAAATCAGGTCCAATGCACCCGACGAGGTTTCTGACACTGAGCTCTCCGAAATCGACACTTCCAAACACACCACTCTGCCACCTCCGCAATCTCATAATATCGATTTTTCATTTGGCAATTCATCTCAACATAATTGACTCTTCGTGACCTATTATATTTCCAAAATGGATTTACATAGAATCTTCTCATGTTTTCAATTTAGTGAAACTTGGGAGTTTTAAACTTCAATTATTATATAGTACTAGTACGTAGTTATGTTGTATTCAGGTGGGGTGGGATTTATTTGATTTTTTTAGTTGAATATCTAGCAAGTTTTTTGTAATATAGTTGAAAGAAAATTATGACGACCTTCATTATTATTTGAAGGCGAATAATTTGAAAGGAAAAAGAATGGAAAGTGATTGAACGAGACTCGAATAAATTGGCGATCATAATATAAAGCTGTGTATATTATAAATTTATAGTAGTCATAATCGAATATTTTAAAAAAATCATGTATCATATTTTTAGAATAAGCAACCAGAATAATAATTTGAATCAAAATATTATGAAACTATGGTAATTAAATGATTTTTAAATTTTTAACTTTTTTGTAATAAATGTTAATCGCAATGTATTATCCAACAAGATTTTATACTATACTACAAAATTACGAATGAGACATAACGAGATACTAAGATTATTGGAAATATTATCTCATCCACTATTACTTGAATATATTCGACTTGGAACTGTGATTGTTTTTTATTTATTTTTTGTACAATCAATCTATATTCCTAAATTAGTTTAACCTAAAAAGATACACTTACACCTGCCCTTAATGAAACACAAAACTAAGCAAAAATAAATAAATTTTTGATAAAATATCTATTTCTAGAAAGTGACGATAAAGAAGGAAAACAGATTTTCATTGCCAAAAAGCCAACTCAGCCAATCAAACACAGACGCGTGTCAACAAACGGTAAATGTCCTTAACGGCCGTCGACGGGCCGCCCTTCCCGACACCGCAAAAGGCCACAAACGCTCCACCGAATCGCAGCCGTTAAAACTTTACCCGCGAACTTAATCCAACGGCGAGGAAGCATTTGCAGTTGGCCATCCAAACAATCAGCGCACAAACGACCGCGGCGCCCCACGTGTCGGTAAAGAACACCTTTTTTTACCTGCGATCGTCTGTCACAAACTAATCGCATCGAATTTAACGAAAAATAATTCGTGGGCTTTTCATTTTCTTGGCGAAACTATAAACAATTTCAACCCCGAGTTTCGCTGCTCTTTTTTAGGGTCTCAATTACGTACAAGGGATATTTCTGCATTTTGTTGTTGTATTGATAAAAGGATTTGGAATAGCATTTGAGGCTTTGAATCTGAGCAAAGATTCTGTTTTTTCATTTGATGCCCAAAAGGTTGAATTTTTATGGTGTAATTAGGTTTGTATGCGAAACAGATTTTTGATCCGTTCATAGACGGTGGCGTTTTGGTGCAGCTTTAACCACGGATTTAGATCTGAGATTAGGCTAATTGTGATACTTTTGAGTTGATTGACGTTTTATGTTGTTCAAGGTGTAGAAGGATTGAGGGATTTTTGGGGGGAATAGACAGTGCTCCAAGCTCTGGTGGAAAAGAAAGGACAAAAGGAATTGGTGAAAAAGGGTGTTGGTTTATCTAAAGGAGAGCTATCTTCTAGTGATTTTATTGGGGTTGGGTGATTTTGATCCAGGGCTGTTTTTTCTCATCTTGGGAATTTCTTTAGCTGCTTCTCTGACAGGTTGAAATTAGTTGGTTGTTTCTCTTGTTGAAGAAATTTAGATTGATGATATGTGAAGGAGAATGGCTGCGGGTGCTGAGTTAACACATCCATTTACTATTGTAGAGAGCGATTTTAGTAATGATAATAGCAGTGAGGTTTCTGAGGTGAAAGATGTAATAGTATCAGATAACTCGGAAGAACTGCCGCAGACAGTGAATGGTAAACCGCCACGGCATTTGTCAGTTGTGCGGCACTCTCTCGGAGCTGATGCTCTCATGCCGCCTTCGGAGTTGGTGAGTGGATTTGTGCTTTGTGTAACTATGTTCTAGTCCTTTTGTTTTATCGAATCTTGCATTGCTCGTGAACATGTATGGTTAATTGTTTGAAAGCACGGGGTTAACTACTTTCTTTTCGAGTGATTGATAGTAATGTATAGCATGTAGCTTTAGGTTGATGTTGAACTGTTAGATAGGTGATTAAGTAACATTAACTGTGTTAGTTACTGCTCAAGGAGCAACCTCGATCTTACCCTTGAACAAGATAGAGAATTGTGTATCTTACATGGTGTGCAGTCATGTTCCCTTGTTTCTACACTCGTTAGAGGCCAAAGGTGCTCTGCCTACAATGGTTCGTCTACAATTCTGAAATTGGGTCATTGTCCGTAGGTATAGGATTGAACTACCCATGATACTTGATGCATCTGGAATTTAGTATTTATCTGGGAACTTCTCCGTCTTCTATGTGCCGATCACGGACTCCATGATACTTATTATAGTTTCTTTTTGATTCTCAGTTAGAAGTTTAGGCTTCTTTAGATATTGGTTGGCTGGAGTTGAGAATTTCGAATAGGGAGAATTGACATTGGGAAAATTGTGCAGTAGTAAAATTAGTTTTTGTCGCAAAATCAGGGGGTAAAGTGTGTTGTCTGTCCATAGCCGATCATGTTTGTTATAGTTGTTTGGAGTAATATTATTGTGTGTATGAAGCAATTTTTGTGTAAGGTGTTGCTGAAAAGTTTTAGATGTCTAATCATTTCCCAAAATTGAGATGTAAAAGTCTATGACTTGAGCTTCTGGATTGCTTTCAGCTGATGCTCCTTCAATTCCATTATGACTCTGCTGAGATGTTGTACTATATCCTGATTTTTGAAGTCGTCTTTATCATTTTTATTGATTCATAAGCATATGCTATATTAGCCTTGTAAAGCATGGCCGAGATAGTTCGTGCCAAAAAAGTTTGCTTGCAATAAATGTTTGCTTAGGGCTTGTGCTACCTTTTAGGCTGTTACTACTATTTAAGCTTCATTGGCACTAGCTATCTAACAAATTAGCAAAGATGTTAATTCATACTTCTTGTATTTTCAAGGATTCTTGTCATGGGATGACTGGAGTCAAGTCCCCTACAGATCTAATATCTAGCTATACACCGATTTTTCGGTCTGGAAGCTGTGCTGAGAAAGGTCCTAAGCCATACATGGAAGACGAACATATCTGTGTAGACGACTTACCCCAATATCTAGATAATGTCTCTGGTTTCTCTTCAAGTGCAGCTTTCTACGGGGTAAGTGTGGTTCTATTAATTAATTAATTTGTGTTAAAGCTTTGTTTACATTGAAGTCCTTACAGATTTTGAATATGGCCATCAAAGCTCTTTACGCAGAAAATGCCACCCTTTAATTAGGTTTTGCATTTTGATAAGCATATGATGTGAATCATTCAAATCAATCAAAAAGTAGTTGACCGTACGAGTGAATCCTGCATTCTTCGCCTTTGAAGCTCTCGTCTTTTCACCATTAACCCAAATTCTGCATTTACTGATCGACGCTATACTTTGACAGGTGTTTGATGGTCATGGAGGCACAGATGCCTCGTCGTTTGTCAAGAACAATATTCTCAATTTTATAGTCGAGAGCTCCTGTTTTCCAGCATGCATGGAGAAAGCAATCAAGAGTGCATTTCTTAAAGCTGATTACGCGTTTGCGGATGATAGTTCCCTCGACATATCATCTGGCACCACGGCCTTGACTGCATTCATATGTGGAAGGTAAGATGGCTTTTGAAAACAAATTTTTTTTTGGGGCAAAACTTATCTGCATCCTATTAGGATTCACCATCCCCAATGATGTACTGTGCATCTGAATGCAGAAAACTGATAGTCGCTAATGCTGGAGACTGTCGAGCTGTCCTGGGGAAGCGAGGTAAAGCAATCGAGATGTCTAAAGATCACAAGCCAAATTATGCTTCTGAGAGGCAAAGAATCGAGAAACTAGGAGGAGCCATCTATGACGGTTACCTCAACGGGCAGCTCTCCGTGTCACGGGCGCTGGGAGATTGGCACATGAAGGGGCCAAAAGGGTGCAGCTGCCCTCTGAGCGCCGAGCCTGAGTTGCAGGAGACATGGCTGACGGAGGAGGATGAGTTCTTGATCATTGCCTGCGACGGCCTCTGGGATGTGATGAGCAGCCAATGTGCCGTCACAATGGCTAGGAAAGAGCTGATGCTTCACAATGACCCTCAACGATGCTCGAGAGAAGTGGTTAGGGAGGCGCTGAAACGCAACACGTGTGATAATCTGACGGTGGTGGTCGTCTGCTTCTCGCAGGATCCTCCGCCCCGGATTGAGATCGTCCCGGGCCGAGTTCGGCGGAGCATATCGGCAGAAGGGCTGAATCTTCTCAAAGGCGTGTTGGAAGGTAACTAGATAGACATGTATGTCATTTCTTGATAATTCACCTTTTGTATATGTGACTCTACTGTTTGTCGTGTATATCATATTATTCTTATTTCACCACTCTCCTCATTATTATCTTTAACGTTCATTCTCTTCTATTTTATTCTAGTCGTGTTTTGCTCTTGGTGTTGAACTCAACACCAAGAGAAGAAAGAATAAAAAACAGTTATTTTTAAAAAATTGTGTATTGACCAAACAATAAATTGTAATGCACGAATTCACCATGACGTGGTCTTTAAATTTATTTTTATTTATTCATAGAAAACACAAAACATTGTTGTTCAATCGCATAAGTTAAATACTTAGATAAATTTAATTGACGGTTGATAACTTTTAATCAACTCGTCATTCATGTTGTATTTATAGTTACTTCTATAGTAGTACCCATTTAAGAGAAAAAAAAATATTTATAATTATAATTGGCTGAACATCCAGAATCAGTAATTTGGTTTAGTTGAACCAATATTAATCAGAAATATAGTAATTATATTTTTGAAATAAAATGAAGAGTGGAAATGTTATACTGTGTGAAGATGATAGGGTGAACCAATGTTATACTCCTATTATAAACTTTTTTCTCATAAACTTTTTAAAAATTTCTTCTAACAACTTAAAAACATATTTTCGCATGCAAGAAAGAGACATAATTACGCATCTATTACCAAAACCAATTTTATCAATTTCGGAAATGATGGTCCCATCCCATTCCCATAGCTTTATTGTGTTTATTGCATTGCTGCTAAAAGTGCAAACATATAAATTCGAATTGCATACAAATATGGAATAGCTCAAATAAGATGTAATTTTGGACTGAAAAACAATCAGTATCTTCACACCTGATGGAAACTCCGGAACAAAAATTTGTGTGTCAATATGTGCATGTGAGTAAATACAAGGTGGAAAAGGACTATCCCACGTTGGAAAAGATGCTAGAGAAGTTGGGGATCTTGTCAACGTGTTTCAATGCGCGCTCAGCAATCTGCCTTGTTCTGTATTCTCCATGCTGGAATGCATCAACCAAAGCTGTGCTTATATTTGGATCACCTGCTACATCATATGCTATCGCTTCACATCTCAACAATCTCTCCACTGTCCACACCACCCGGCTCCTCAGCGTCTCTGTCCGTTTCCCCAGCAGCAAGTCCAGTATCGGCTTCACCCCTTCCGCCTCCAGTAACACCTGAACCCCCTGATCTATGTCAACGCCATCCTCCAACAGAGTGGCCAGCGCAGCAAGTGACGCCTCCACCACCTTGTCGTTCGTGTGGTCCAACAGAGCCACCAGTTTGTCCACAGCCTGTCCATCCAACAGGCAGAATGTCTCTTTCAGTGAGCATATCCCTCTATGAATAGGGCACAGCCCCGTTATCACCGGTTGCTTGCTCAGGCAAGGGAAGATCGTGGCAAACAGCCCCGGTGCAGGGAACTCTAGCAGTTGTGTCAAGTTCTTCGATTCTTTGGATAGATTCTCCAGAGCCACGGCTGACACCATCTGCAGATTATCTAGCCCGTTGGATTGCAGGAGGTCTATGAAGAGCGATGCTAGGTTGGTCCGACAACAGAGTGCGCGAGCGGCAGCACCTGACTCCTCAGATAACACGAATGTGACTCTTGCCACGACCTTCACGAGCCCTTCCAAATATGGGGTCATGAAACGGTTCCTCCTTGTCGCACCTTGCCTGATGCTAACTATTCTCGAGACCAAGCGCTGGAACACCCCTTCGTCTAGCATCTGTCTAGTGAGACCCGAATCCCTTTCGGGTAGATCAGCTAGAAATCCAACAGCTGCTGCTTGCTCCTCAGTTATCACCTCTTTTTCCAATATCTCCCGGATCAGGCTCCCGAGCTGGCCTGCTGGCCCGCGCAGGCAGCTAGCCAGCTCCGGGCCCATGTGTGGGGAGAGGTTCTGCAGAAGCCTTATCGAAGCCGCCCTCAGATCCACCTGAGGAGCTTCAATGAACTGAACCAAACTGATAGTAGCACCGGAGCTCTTGATGGCGGAGACAACACTGGACACGGTTGCTGCAGAATTTGTGAGCCCGACCAGAACTTGGAGAAGCTTGGACTCGATTGCAGGGCCAGTGTTGTTGATAAGATGCAGAAGGTTGTGAATGATCTCCTTCGACACCAGAGTCTGGTAGTTAGGCCCGATTGGCACTGAGTCGAAGTCATGGCCTGAGTTAACGACATTGGCAAGAATTGTTGCTGAAACTTCCTTGAGCCGCATTGGCAGCTGGTTTGCTCCAACAGTGAACAGATCCTTCACAAGAGGGGGCAAGATGCCTGCCTCGATCAAGACTTTGGCACTCGTTTCATCTGATGAAATCTGGTTTATAGCTTTAAGAGCAGCCTCCCTCGATGGCATGTCGGTGTGCGTCATGAGATTGATGAGTGAAAAAGCAGCTGTCCTCGCCACGAATACCTTCACCTCGTTGTCTAGAACGAGCTCACCTAGAATGGCAGCCATGGACAGCTTAGTGTCAGGAGCACCTGCAGAGAAATGACAAATGCTCAACACAATGCTATCTAAACATTTTCAAGAATCCAACAGAAATCCTTCATTACAATACAAAAACAAGATGACTGCACCTTCAAGCAGTAATGTGAGAAGAGGCTGCAATCTTCCACATTCAGCCATTTGTTTAACGTTGTTCTCACATTGAGCCAGATTCTCGAGTGTTTTATCAGTCATCTCGACAGTTAGGAGACTCTCCGAGTTGCTGGTGGCCATACCAACTAAGATCAGAACCGCCCCATTAACAGAGCCGATCTTTTCACAGAGCTTCTCTGAGTGGGAAAGCTCGTAGAGAAGAGAAACAGCTTCTTCTCTCTCTTTAGATTGCTCGTGAGACAGGAACTTGACTATTGTGCGCACAGTATCCCCTTCCGCCACGATTTCCTGCAAGAATAAGAAACTGGAGTCGAGTTAGCAGAGTACACACAGCTTGAAATAAGCTAGGGCATAGCAACAACCAGCCAACCTTGTTATCAGAATCATCCTCCACCACAATCCTAAGAGTTTCAAGAGCTGTGCAACGGACTTGTCGACTGGAGCTCTTGAGCACGTCTACGATCTTGGGAATCAAGTCGGCATCATGGACCACACGCTTATTGAAAGGGGCTTGCAGGCAGAGGCGCTGCACGAATTTCAGGGCCTGCAGAATGTCACCCTCCAAACTTGTCAGGGACAGGGATCGCCGTGCCATGTCAAGCTTAGAGGCTTCGTTCCTCGCATTCCATTCTTTAATTGTGTGTCTTAGAGCAATACTAGGGCTAAGCTCAGTGCTTTTGAGCTCTCTCAATGTCAAAGGGCAGACAGGCCTTCTTCCACTCTCCCTACACTCTCTCAGCCACTTCTCTATGGCATCCCTCTCATACGTTTGCCCGGTTTCCAAGGTCACAGGATCGTGCATCACTTGCTTCGTCAGAGGACATAGGAACGAGTCGTAGATTGGCTCTACGCGTAACTGAGCACCAAGGTCGGAATTCCCATCCCCCATCAGATTAGAGCAAAACTGTGCAAAATAGCAACAAGCATTACATTAGGATGGACATGGTGATCATTCCTCAACAAGTCCAGGATTGGTAAATCGAATGATTGAAGTTATGATACAAATATCAGCTTATGACTACAATCAATTAGGGTTCACCTTTTTGCAGCCTTGATTCAGATTTCTTGTTTAACTACATTAAGCTATCAAATCCCCTTTCTAAGTTAAGCTAGCTCCCATGATTTTACAAGAATTCATCTCTGATTAACAACAAAGTATCATTTCACAAAATGACTAGAATCCCTAATTGAACGCACCTCCCAAAACACAAAAAAACAAACTATCTAATCATAGTACTAAACTAATAATCAGTGAAATCATGGTAAATAACAAAAATATAGTTTAAACTAAAAAGATGAACAATTACCTTGAAAGGAGGGCTCTTCTAAAAGAAATAAAAAAAAATTGGTTAAATTGGCATGGATTATTGAAGAAAGCCAAGGGGAAGAGAAATGGCAAAAGAGGTGGCAGCAGTTGGCGTAGTCTCGCAGAAGACAACCAACAAGGATTAGCAAAAGTGCAAATGTCGTACGAAAACTGAAATATAAAATTCATTTTTCTTGTGCAAGAAAAGAAAAGTTTGAATGTTGAAGAGTTGACTTTGTCCAGTTCTCTGAGTCGTCGTTGTTGAACAGCAATCATGATTTCATTCTTTTTCAATTTTTATGGCAACGCCAGATTTCTTTCTTTCTAACTTAAATCTTTTTGGTGTTCAAATTGCAAAATTAGGAGACAAGTGAATCCTCTTCCTTAAAGAACACCTTTTCTCAAAACAATATCTATTTTCTCTCTTTAAATATTAATACTCCTCATTAGTTAATTGATTTAATTGAATTATTTAAAAATATATACTTCCTCCGTTCCAAAAATAAAAGTCCTATTTTGTTACGACACTAATTTTAAGAAATTACAAAAAAGTGAGATAAAAGTTAGTGAAATATGAAGCAACTTATATATATTACTATTTTTATAATATAATAATATGAATAGAATAAATTAGTGGAATGTTGGTCACACTACTACTATTTATGAAAAGAAAAATAAGACTTTATTGTCAAAATGACAAAATAGGACTCATATTATAGAACATATACATATGCAAATTATTTGTATATACAATTATTTTTATTTTTATTTCTATTTCTTATTTGTACTACTCAATATATTTTATAAAATTTGGCGTGCAAATAAAAATATTACTACTACCAATAATAATAGTAGATGTATAACTAATTAAAGCTCGTACATGTTTTTTTATTATTCATTTTTTTATGTATTCAACTCGTGTGCAAGCATTTCAAATCCCTGCTATAGGGTTTGCACAGATTGAATAAACTTTTGATTCCTCAAAAAATGCAGATTGCCGAAAATAGGACTGAATCGACTGATCAGCTCGTGGAAGCTGATCAGCACGTAGTGAATTTCTTAGATTCCATGGATACTTATCTAAATCTTATGGATTCCTTATCATCAACTCTTCGTCAGGTATAATCCATTCGCATTTTATTGATCCCCTTTGTATACATTCAACCAAATAGCAATTCATTTTCTTTTATTGCAAAACTAAATTGCTTCGGCGGTTCCTAGGGTTACCAACACTCTATCTGATGTCTCTGTTTACTTTGAAGAAATTTCTCTGTAAATCATAGTATAACCTTTTGGTAACCTAAATCAATTGTTGTTTTCTAGATTTGGTGAATCAGAATGTCAACAGGGGCAATTTGTGATTTATGTATCAACTGTTTTGCAGGGATGGCTGGAGCTAGCCAGTGCTCGACATTCAATGGGTGCTGCTCGTGTCAGCAGCACCTTGTTTGACCTCAAATCCCATCATGCTTCAACAACACTAGAAATAGAAGATGGTAGTGTAATGCCATTACTAACTTATTGATGATTCAGTTTTGCAAATCAAACTTGTGTGGTTCACCTAAGGCATGCTCTGCTATATGCATTTCATTTTGTGAGTAAACGATTTTATGTTTTTCTTTCCAGTTGACGCCAATGTAGAGCCACCGCATTTCAAATTGTGCAAATGGGTGGCCTCGGATGATTCTGAAATGAATAATGGGGAAGCCAAGCTTGAAACGCCACAAGCTCTGGATCAGGGTACTTCTCTATGCTTTGCTTTTCTACTTTTGTTGAAGATGCTTACTAGCATCTGAAATGTTGGCTAGTTAGATCTATACTGCCATGTTCAAGCCTTACAACCGGGATCAGTTTTTGCATATTTATGATTTTTTAATTGTTGTCTTCTTCAATTGTCGTTTAATAAGTAAGCGAGGAGATGTTGTGCATCTTTATTCCTGCAAGTTGTTTCTGTTAACAAATTATTGATATGGTGGTGTTTTGACTCATGAAGAACCTCAAGCTAGACGGGCTGAAAGTGGTGAATCCCCGGTTTCTCCTGATGATCACGTAAGTTGCGACTACTTCCATTGTGTTTCCTCAAAATGCTTTTCTTTTAAATTCTTCAGCACACATAGTCTTTGACACATTAGTGATGTTATGGACCATATAAAGTTGAACAGTTTAACTTCCTTTCTGTGAAGCTGTCCTCGATAACCTATTTGTGTCTACATCCTACGTTCTATAAAGAGAAGGCTACGTGTAACTAGTCTTTGCAATATACGAGTTCCAAAACCAGTCATTGTTTTGTTTCAACACTTGTATATCTAGTATTTTTTCTAATAGAAGCTTAAATGTCAAAACTGTTTTGGCAGGTCCAACAGGCAAGATCTAGATCACTTTCCATGTTTGGGACACTGGTCTCTCCCAAGCTTCGTGCAACCCAGACATCATTTGAGAAAGGTAACACCAATTCCTTGTTCACTGACTGCTGCTCACTTGATCATAGAACCGGTAACATTAAACCCCAACACTACTTAATGGAAAACCAATACTGAAACATTCCCCAATAACTTTCACTTATGATTCTCTGACACATGTTCTAACGTACGAGCAGCTATGGAGATGCTGGTGGAGATATCAAACGTACGAGCTTCTTTGCTGCATGCTCACAATCAAGTGCAGAAAGACGTGAAGGCTGCCAAATAGTTGTGGCTAGCTTCTAGGAGTATTTGTTTACTACTATAATCCCCCCATCTAGTATAGTCCAAGACTATTGATCATTCATACACACATGAAGATTTAGACGTTCACAGAATCCTACTTTACGCCTTTCGCTCCACCCATCATTACCTCAGATCTGTGATTTAGCAAGAATGAAATCCCTTCGACGAGCAGCAAATGATGGATAGCATATAAAGAACATGCTCGTTTGTTCAAGGTGGTTCAAAAGTTGCTATGCTGTGAGGTAACATAACTTTTTATTTTATAGTAACTCTTCATTGTTCGGAGAGTCATGTCGTTTCCACGGACAAGGTAAGAGATTCCTGACTGCCTGTGTATCCATATGGAAAAGCACAAACTTATGCAAAAGGAGTGATGATGGGCTTTACCAGTAAGAAGTAGTAGTATTCTACATCTTTTTGCTGTGAATGTCTTTTCTGGTTGTAGCAAGTTTCAGTTGCAGTGGATCTATTGGTATTCCTAAGACAAGATGTGAAATCCTATTTTAGTCTGATATGTTTGTTATCTGTTGAGGGTATTTGGTACGTAAGAAATAAAGCCTTGATTTCGTAGTTATGGTGTTTGGTACAGTAAGTTGAAACTTTGTAATAAAAATTTGGCTAGACAAAATTTCGCTCAATACATTTTTTATTTACAAAACTGTTCTAAGACTTAGTTTGTTATCATGGAATTGAAGGGTTTATTTGGAGTTGGAGCTTTCCATTCAAAATCTAATATTTGAATTATACTCTGCAAAAATACTTGAATTTGGAATTGAATTCCAATTCTTAATCTTGTGAGTTTATGTTTGAACTCTATAGACAGAGCAGAGATATATGGAATTCCATAGACTAGTAAGATTGAATACCTTCCGAAGTCCAAACACATGATGCGTACACACGCACAATACTAAATGCGCGCAATGTATACAAAATGTAACACAATGTAACACATTTAGCATGCACTTTAATAAACACTGTGCACGCACAAAACATACTGCAACAACACACTAAGGTGTCGTTCGTCTGCTTTGATAATATAATACCGAGATACAATATGAGATATATAAAGATTGAATTTGGATAAAATAAACTGTTTGGTTCGGATGATTAAAGGTAATTTTATGATTCTAACAAGATCTCACTTGCATATGTTCTGATGTCAATTTGAAAAAATTTATTGAATTTTTGTATTTTTGAGAAACAATTTAATGTCAACAACATAGTTATTATAATATGTATTTCTCAACATAGTACAGATACAATGTCAATGTTAAATTGTGTTCACATATTCAAGGAATCACATTGATATTTTTTATACACTATACTGACAGTTAGTCCAAAATCCTAAATTTGATAATTCTTCTTATCTTTTTAAATTTAAATAATAATAAAATGAATTACACATGACAATTTCTAGAAATTCTATGGTCTTAAATTAGTTGTCGTTAACAATTGATACACCTCATAGACGAAATATATGTAGAAATTAAGAAAATATTGAATTAAAAGTCAATGCCAAACACTCCCTCCGTCCCAAATAATTCGTCTCACTTTGATCGGGCACGAATTTTAAGAAATGTAATGAAAAGTGAGTTGAAAATGTTAGTGGAATGTGAGTCATACTTAGTTTATAATAAAATGTGAGTAGGAATGAATAAGTGAAATATGAGGGTCCACTACAAAAAATGGTAAAAAGTGAAATGAGACAAATTATGTGGGACGGATCGAAATGGAAAAATGAGACAAATTTTCTGGGACAGAGGGAGTATAGTTTAATCTTTTGATATAATCAAACAAAAAATTTGGAATTAGAATACAATTTTATATCAAACGCTTGATTTACAAGATTTAAATTTTAATTATAATACAATATTAATTTATATAGAACGCCAATTACAACACGATTTTATAGTACTCTAAAATCAATTTGGAACTTGTATTCCTGCCTAGGAATATTCCTATTCACTGAGACTTATTCATTATACCTCTTACACGAAGGTTTTGAATCTAACTGTAGGCATAACTTTAGGTCTAGCTTGTTGCTAGCAGCTGCTTGAGTGAAATAGGATTATGCATGAATAATAGCTCTCAACAAAACTCAATAGAAGACTACTTCTTTCCCGGTTGAATCCTTTTTTCTGCTATCAACTCTCTTGTACATCCACAATATTAATAGCCACACATATATCTATGTATGCCAACTGATCGGATGAAGAAGCAAAAACAGTTGTAAGTGAAGCTCAAAATCCACAATCAGTTATAACAGCTTTTACCTTCCAACGACTATAAGAGCATCGTTAACACTACGGGCCGGGACAACGTTGGAGGGGGGCGGGTCTGGGCCGGGCCTGGTTGTGGTCCGGTCCAGCGTTGGAGGGGGTTTGGGCCGGACCCGGGCCGTAATTTTGAATATATACATATTTTTTTAAAATTCAAATTTTTTTCCATTAAATACCATCTAATTCCACACCATTTTTATTTCTATTCTACTTCATTTCTCTCCCTCTCAAACTAAATCACTCAAATACATCCGTCAAAATGCCTCCTCAACCTGATCAAAGAGCAATTGAAGCTGACATTATCAGAATGTTAGAGGGGCGATGCCCGCAATCCAAGAGGAAATAAACAACGAGGTTGCTCGCTACCAAGCTATTCAAGCGTGGAATGAACAACATTTTCGCGTACCACAGACGGAGTATATCCACCGAGACCTTGAACAAACTCATTTGCTACTATTCACATATTATTTCTCTAGAGATCCTCGATGGAGTAATCAGATATTCAGATGTTCCGCTGTCGGTTCCGGATGCGGAAGCCTTTATTCCTGCTTATCGTCAACGCAGTTGTAGCTCGTGACTCGTATTTTGTTGGAATCATGGATTGAATGTGCCTAGTCAATGGACTTTGACCGAATAATAAATATGACGAGACATTTAATTCTTTGAAATTAAATGCTACAGCGTCGGTCTACGTTCCGCGTAGATGATCGTGGTATATTCACTTTCTCAAATCCGATTCCCGGTGAGTGAGAAATAGTGGATTAAAGTTGGGCAAGATTGAGCTTTATCTAAGTTTGAATGTAGGGAGCAATCAACTAAGTGTTAGTTGTCCCACATTGGAAGTGAGAGCCTCTTTTGAGGTGTATGAATTAAGTGTTCTACTACACTTAATAAATTCTAGGGGACCAAGTTGGGCTAAAGAGCCCACACGCGCGCGCACGCGCAAGCCGCCACCGCTCGCCCGCCGAGCCGCATCACGCCCGTGTCCGTGGACTTGGATCTTGGCAATTGGTCTTTGGGCTCTCGGGTGCCAAGGTATTACTTTTTGGACCAACGACCTGATCAAGTCAGAGAACATCCATGATCAAGTCAGAGAACATCCATGATCAAGCTGGCGGAAGTCCAGGTGACCTGTTCAAGCTAGCGAAGTCTAGCGAGGTGAACAGGCTGGAGCTGGCACATACCAGTGAACTGATCAAGTTGATTGCAGACTTGATTAAGTTGATCCACTGAAGCAGGCGAAGCCTAGCGACGTAACCAGTGAACTGATCATCAAGCTGGCTACACTCACTTTAGGATGTACATGTCTAGATACATCCGGGATTCGAAATCCGTAACATTTTGTAACACCCGACAGTTATATAATCTGTCTTCATGATCCATGATGACAACCATCAAGGCTGTTGACCCCTGCAGGTGGATGGAGCCTATAAATAGGCTAATCATTCTAGCATTCTAACATACTAGAAACATCAGACAAGCAACAAACACAAGCATCATAAGCTCTATGCCTCTCTGCATAAGTTTCTGTCGAAAGCTCTGCCCTCGCCTTATTCCAGTCCCCAGAGCTCGTTTCAATTGCGGTGTTGCATCAAACAAGAGGTAGCCGTTTTATCTTTGGGGACAAAACGTCAATCCGAAGAGCACTACCGGGATGTATCTCGTTTTGCGAAAGAGACCTCCTCGACTCGGCTATTTCCTTACTTTCACGGTTTATAGTTTCGAATCTTACATTGTAATTTAGTTTCAGTTTCACATCCTGTATTCCTTCTTTTGGGTTGTATTACGCCTGACAAGTATTTATCTCTTGTAATCCCGGAACCACCAACATATTTCAAGCAAACCACCGATGTTGTTGGCCGGCAAAGTATATCGACTTTGCAAAAATGCACATCTATCATACGTAAACTCACTTACGGACTACTTCAGATATTTTCGACGTGCATCTCCATGTACGCGAGCAGAATGGACAAGAGTGTCTAGCTAAATTCTGTCGGACAATCATCAAGCATTCAAGGATACATACTTGAGAAAGCCAACGACCGACGACACCCGGAGGTTGGTAAACATGCATGGGCGGGTCCTCGGCTTCCCCGAGATGCTGGGCAGCATCGACTGTGTGCACTGGATGGAAAAATTGTCCAACGGTATGGAGATGACAATACACTAGCGGGCACAAGGGCACACATCCGACGATCGTGTTGGAGGCCGTTGCCGACCAACGATTGTAGATCTGGCATGCCTACTTTGGTGTCGCTGGGTCTAACAACATACTCAATGTGTTGAACGAGTCTCTAGTGTTCAACAATCTGTCTGTCGGGCGAGCGCCGAAACGTAGAGTTCACGGCCAACCACCGCCGACACAGTGTGGCATACTATCTGGCTGATGAGATCTACCCATGATGGCCCGTGTTCGTGAAGACTATCACAGGTCCGAAAACGCCGAAGAGGTCGTTGTTCGCCCAAAAGCAAGAGGCGGCTCAGATATGGAGCGTGCATTTAGAGTCCTCTAAGCACGACGGGGTATAGTGAAAGGAGCGGCTCATGGCCTGTTCAACTGAGATGCGTGAAGAAGAAGCACACACTTGTCTCCAAACGGATATAATTGAAGAAATTTGGACATGCTCCAACGTTTTCCAGCATTGATTTTATGTTTTAATGTTTTATTTAATTTTAAGTTTCCGTGTTTTTAATTTTCAATTTTTGAATAAATTATGAATTTCTCATGTTATAATTGCTCAACATTTTCTATTTTTATAAGTAAAATAGTTTGTAGTAGTGAATAGTGCAATTTAATAGTTCGAGCCTACAGGGTTATAGAAGTTGTGGCCTGACGCAGAAAAATAAAAGAATGATGATGTGGATGGGATTTGAGACTTGGATCGGGCATAGTTAATGATGCTCAAAAAGTCAGCTGCCCCTTTGAGTTGCATTTGATTCCCAACGGCTATAATTTTCATCTCCAGCTTCAAATTCAATGCTGCTTTGATTCAAACAATCTATTACCTCATATTGCTTCATTGTATCCATCCACATAGTTCACTATAGTACAAGCTAGGGAGGCGAAATAAACTAAGTAGTAGTTCGCAATAATAAGCATCACGGTAACATCAACCTATAAATGCCCTACCAGAGTCTATATATACAATCATTTGTGAATTCTATAAATCTAAATTCATTATGCAATTTTTTAATGCTAGAATAAGTGAATATCAACTCCATTTGGAGGAATCTATTTTGCATTTGAACTAAGACTGGGAATGCGACATTGTACGTTAAACTAGTTTCTAACGCTATACCGATATACCTCAAATTTTGAGTATATTAATAGCTTTAGATAAATCTACCTAATATCTACTACTTCTGTCTTACCGAGGATAATTCACTTTTTATTTTTGGTTTGTCCCAACCAAAGTGACCAATTACTTAAAATGAAAACACATTTATCTATACTTTATTCCATCTCTTTTAGTTTACTCTCTCCACTTTACACTCAAAATAAAATTACATAAAATCCCATGCCGCCCAAGGAAGGGATCATCTTCCTTGGGACAGAGGGAGTAAGGCATTTCAACTTTTGTTACTGAATTTTAGGTTCATGAAGAATGAATTATACTGCTATAAATCACAGAAGCATAATTGTTTGTGCGTTGCCGATAATCAACATTATTAGTACGTTTATCATAACTGATAACTGGATGACCGTATACACATTCCTAGAAACTCCATCCACCAAAGGGTAATTCATTTTCATAGCTACTGTTCAGTTGTCATGACTAATTATTATGTGATAATCCATTTAAGACTAAGTTGTGAGATTGTTTTAGTTGGCGGAAATGACTAATTATTACATGATTATTCACATAAAATTAAGTTGTGGGATTCATTCTTATGAACCAAATATAATACTATGATCAAATGCTAACTAATTAGCAACCCCAAATTAAGACCAAATCTTAACTATTAGATTAGGAGATCTAGTGATTGCAATAATCATAAATTATATTTAAAATTAAAAAAATTATTAAATAAACTTAAAAGATATTAATGTCAATTCTTATAGTATATGGTAGTTAAAACCAATCACTTTCTCTCTCTTCACAAAATCATCTTTAAACTTTAAATTTATGTATCTCTCTCAATTTAAATTATTTTTAGTAAAAATTATTTCAAACTAAAGGTAATTTCATATGGATTCTTATAATATCCCAATTGCATATGTTCCAACGATGATCGAATGATAAAATTTTATAATTTTTATTTTAATTTTTCGTATATGTTATAAGCATATCTTATATCAATAAATGTATCAAAAAAATCTCAACTTAATGCATGTACAATATCAATAAAACTATATTGATATTTTCTGGTACTTTATGTCACTATGTTAATATTTATAATACACTATGTTGATATAAAAAATCATGAAAATTATTATTATGGTATAACAGATTGACTATTGACTCATGCTAATTTATTAATTAAAAGCGTCACCCACAAGTGTACGAGATATGTAACACGCGACAAGTTAAATTATCGATGCTCGAAGACTAAAATGCTAGAATGAATACTATGATGCAATGTCAAACACTATTTAAACTAATTAGAGGGGTTTTTGAGTTTTCTTAACTAAGAACAAAGAGCAAACAAGCAAATAGAGACAATTAACTAAATAAAGCAAATAAAATATGATTTTCACATAAATTGGGAAATGATAGGGAAATGGATCCGTTAGAATGGATCAAGGATATCACCTACGGGTCATGCCCATCTATTGTGCCTCAATTGTGGTTAGGAAAGTCGGGATGGTTGGTTAGACCTTGAGTGCATCTAACGCGTTGATCGACCTTTATTGTCGGAGTCTCCTTCCAACACTTCGAGAACGATTCCCTAATTCTACGGACTCAAGCCCTCTCCCTAGCACATGCATTTCTCGATCACATGGGTTGCACGGAATTGTTGATTGAACATCTATCCTAATCATGCATTTTTCAATGGCAATAATCAAGCAAAAGATGTATCCAATTGGTAGTTAAGTAATTAGATAATAAAAGCTTAACAATCAACAAAACCAACAATATGAGATAGATAAGCATTAAACCAAAGATCAATCCATAGTCCATACAATCCAATCAAACTTCTCCAAATCCCAACTAGACACTTAGCAACTCATAATCAAAGATAAAACAAAGAGAAAAACAAAGAAATCAAAACAAAACATGGATAGAAATGGAACTAGAACTCCATATAGGTGGAATTGATGGTGGGGAAACCTTCTCCTTCAATCTCTTGTTTCAGCTCACTTTTGTGGATAATGGAAGTTAGAGCTCGAAAATGAAATGAGATCCCCTTTTTATCCGGAGTGAAAAATAGGCAAAATATAGAGTCTGCCTAAAACGCCCGATTGGGCGATCTGCCAATGCCAAAATGCCCAAAAGACCAAGCGTTTTCTCTGGAAAACGCGATCACTTCAAAACGCTCGACCAGGCAAACTCTTTGTTTCTTGACGTGCAGTTTCCGCCAGAACGCCCAAGCGGATATTTTCTTCTCCTAGAAAACGCTCGGGCGGGCAAAATCTCTGTATTGGTCCCTTTGACTCCGTTTAAGCTTGTTTTAGACCTGTTTTTGCATCAAGACTCCAACAAACTCGTTAGCTCTAAAAATAACAAATAAGTGGATGAAACCTGGACTTTATCCCTCAAATTATTCAACAACTTGTATTGATCACCCACCTAAACATCCTAAACTATGAGTTTGTCAATTTTTTTTTTATCATTTTATTGATATTTTATCTCCTATTATTGAAATTCGTGAGCTTTAATCTCATTACTCATTTTAATATCTTATGGTATATGATTAGTCTTAGTTATGGATTGATTGTTATATGCAATTTTAATATAATCCTACTGTACTATTTAAGTATATGATACTATAATCTTGTAAACCGAACAACCCTATATTGAATTTTTTAAATCCGTACGAAACATATCTAGACATTAAAGCCCAAAATAATTTCAAAGAGGGCAGCCCAAATTAATTGCTTATGCTTATATAATTGCTAATAATGATTACAAATAAATTACAAAGCGGTCAATCCAAATTAAAGCCCAAGACGCTGAGGCGGTGAAAATTTGGAGATCCCGCCATTATTTGCGCCAACGCGATTTGAACTTCTCGATATCTCAATTCAGCCCCTTTTTATAGTTTCACAAATCCTTCTTTTCTCATCAAACCCTTATTTCCCTCTTCATTGAAACCCTAATCCTAGCTCGCTGCTTTCTCAGGTCAGTTTAGTGTGTTGTTTGTCAGAGCAGTGATAATGTTATGATTATGATGTTAGGCTTGGTGTGAAGATGACAAAGAAGGAGAAGAAAGCTGCAAAGGACCCAAACAAGCCAAAAAGGCCTCCAAGTGCTTTCTTTGTTTTCATGTATTTAAACCCTACCCTTGTCCACTATGTTCAATATTTTTAGTAATTGCTCTAGTTTTGAATTTATCTATTGATATTAAGAGACTCTGTTATGTGGTCTTATCTGTTGATTACAGGGAAGATTTTAGGAAGCAATACAAAGAAAAACACCCTAGCAACAAATCCGTTGCTGCTGTGAGTAACTCTTCCTTTTACTGTTGTGTTTATGTTCTTGTTTAGATCATGCGGTTTCTTATACAGTTAATGCAACGTGTTTAGGTTGGCAAAGCTGGTGGTGATAAGTGGAAGTCATTGACTGAGGGGGTAAGTATATTTATATGCTTGCTGTCTGATGGACAATGTTTTCCCCCATTTGATCTAATGACATGAATTAGTAGTTTATAACATGGTATTAACTTTGTTACTTTTTGCTAACCTTTGAGACTGTGTATGCTTATTATGGTAGATCTTAATGCGAAGCTTAGTTTTCCAAGTAGTGTGGCTTGGTTGTACTTCATCTATATTTGGCTCCATATATCTCATATCATAGATGCTTCATTTAATTTGCATGATGGTGGAATTTACATCCAAGTGAAGATTCTTGGATCACAAATTGTTTATTGCATTTTTCTTGATATGATTAGACCTTTTTATTTTAATCAATGATTAAGGGGTGTTGATTTTTCATTATTTTTAAAATTTCTCCGATTAATGTGATAATCTTGTTAATTGCCTCAATAAAATTAATTCTAAAGAAATAGTATTTTACATATATATAGAAGATACATCTCTTTATGTACCTGAACTAAGATTTTTATCTAGTCATGCAATGTACAAATTGCTTTTCTGCCAAATTTGTGACACGTCTATGTCGCATTTTTTGTGAAGCAATCTTACCACGCACATTTTGGCATTATAGATTTGCAGGTAAAAATTGTGTACGTGATATCTTCCTCTAGAAAGGAAAAAGGGAAAAAAAAAAGTGTACGTTTCTACCAAATATCAAAATTTCATTCACGAGCGAAGTACAATGTTCTATTGCAATGCAGTTACAGAAAAAATGATTTATGCCAATTGCCAAGAGCTCATAAATTTACCACAACAATTTTGCTCAAGACATTTGAAAAGAAATCATGCTATAATCATAAAGTTGTTAAATTATGTGATCATTGTTGAATAATACTAACAGTTTCTGGGATGTGGTAATTTAATGTGTGCTGCTTCCATTCTTCCCCTTCCAAATATACTCTCTCATAAAATCTGGCTTTGAGCGTCAATGAATGCAGCAGTGCTTCTAGTCCCATATTTTCCCTACAAATTTCCCCAATTAAACAATCCTATAGAGTGAATTAAAAGTTAAAACAATACTATATCTTGATTCACATAAATACACAATTTACCAGTAGAGTGTCTACTTGCACAAAAATGGAGCTCAAATTGTGCTCCCAATGGCGAGGGCATATGTTTGGAAGCTTGTTTTCGTCGGCTTTCTCTGTGTCCCTCATCAGCTTTTCCACTAGCTCCTTCACGGGATCTCGCCCTCCCTATATAGATCAACTTGCACCTTGACAAAAACCCGCCAGTTAAGACATGTGTCCGCTTGCACCTTGAACGTTCATGATGCGTGCTATGTTGAGATATTCACATGTAGGTTTTAGTTTAAAAAAAATCACTTTAATACCTAATTAATTTTAGGATAGAAAGAAGTCGTGCATTGCGTTGGAGAGGACGTGGATGACTGGAAGAACCGGTTGAATGAAGAAAGTAGGCCTATTGGAGACATACACCATGGAAGAGGCGACCCACGTGCCTCAGGCGACCTCTTCTTCGCCTCAGAATGACTTCGCTGCTGTCCCTAGCCCTACAATTGAAATTGGATCAATTCTGGATGGAAATTCAAGACTAGAGTTCTAAGCTCGATATCCCCTTTAAATTACTTCAAATATTTTTGACAAATTGCATACCACATATTTGGCCATACATTTAATCTTTCGTTCACGTAACATTGTTGATACTGATAAAAACTAAGATCTGAAGTTATTTATCCACAAAAAGGCTAATGATTCTACATTTTATTCATGTTATTCTAATTTCTGGAAAATACATATAATATCTTATAAAATATCAAATGGAGAAGTCCACATCACAACCTGTATTTCGAGAAATGCATAGGAATTGGGACAATATTATGTGTTAATATGATAGTCAATTTAAAACACGTGGATAAAATAATACTCCGTATTTGATAAAACGATAATGTGTAATTGAATTCGAATCAACATTTTACCAATGTCTTTTAAACCAGTTGACACATTAATGTGTAAATTTTCAAAATTTGAAAAGTGTTAGATGGAATTTGAGCATCTTCCATGATTTTTTGATAATTTACTTTTATTAATTTCTTTGCTCTTTTCTCAAATCAACAATTTTTACTTCTAAAAGCTACTCCATTTTCTTACGGGTAAGAAATATTAAGAATGTTAAGAAGTGGGTGGGACCGGGAGTAACAAATTATGCAAATGTACTTAGCTGTGGTACATCAAAAGTACTTAGCTTTGGTACATTATGATTCGTTTTCTATCATTTATTCTAGATTATTGAAGGATTATGTTTACATAAGATTTTTTGTTTGAGTGCAGGGGTAAATTTGGAAATATGCATATCCATCAATCAATTGCCGGATGAAGATAAAATGGAAAATGAGAAATATATATCTTCAAAGAGGGGTTTTGTGATAAACCCTAGCTAAGTCAGTCATTCTACGAATTCAAATCTCTTCTCGACTGATTCGTGAACACATCACACATAGATGCGATTGGGGCTAATTTCGTCTGTTAATTGTTGCGATATATTGATATATGTTCCCTGCTCGATAGTTTCAAATTGATTATGGAGCCTAAATTCTTACTTTCCTCGCCCAAATTGCCACCATCAGCTTGTGCTGTCCCATTTTTTTGTCTTCTGAAATGTAAACCGTGTGCGAATTTCGGTTTATCAACTACTTGTGGAAATTTGAGCAAGACTTCAGAATTTTGTCTTGACGGGAAATAATGAATCTCGGACAAACTCGAGGAAATATTTTCCGGTTATCAGAGTTGGTGTTGCGAACAGGAGGAAGGAGCTTCCGTTTGACAATGTGATTCAGATGGGATAAGAAGCTGAAATTGGTGTTGAAGATTAGGAAGATTTTGATGAGTCAGCCGGATGGGATTATGGTGCTTCGTGAATTGGGTAGATTTAGAAAAGCTTTAGGGCTGCAAAAAAAAGAGGCGTTTTATCGCGTTGTTGAAGAAATTTCAGGCTGTGTTTGAGATTGTGGAAGAAGGTGTTTATTCACCTCGGTTCAAGTTGACTCCTGAGGCCAAGAAACTTTACCTCGAGGAGATGAAGATTAGGAATGAAATGGAGGATTTGTTGGTTATTAAGTTGAGGAAACTGTTGATGATGTCGATTGATAAGCCGATTCTGTTGGAGAAGATTGCTCATTTGAAGACTGATTTGGGGCTTCCGTTGGAGTTTAGGGATACTATATGTCAACGATACCCACAGTATTTCAAGGTTGTTGCAACAGGACGTGGGCCTGCGCTGTGTGTCTGCAGCAGAGATTGGTGAAGACGAGAATAGGCTGTGAGAAGCGGAAGAGAGAGATTTGATTATTGATCGTGTGCCTAGGTTCAATAGAGTTAAGCTACCAAAAGGGCTTCGTCTTTCGAAAGGTGAGATGAGAAGGATTTCTCTGTTTAGAGATATGCCTTACATTTCGCCTTATTCTGATTTTTCGAATTTGAGGTCTGGTATCCCCGAAAAGGAGAAACATGCTTGTGGTGTTGTTCATGAGATCTTGAGCCTCACTCTTGAGAAGAGAACACTTGTGGATCATTTAACCCAGTTTTGGGAGGAATTTAGATTCTCCCAACAGCTAAGAGGCATGTTGATTAGGCATCCGGATATGTTCTATATATCACTCAAGGGGGATAGAGACTCAGTTTTCCTCCACGAAGCTTATCATGATTCTGTGTTGTTAGATAAAGACAAGATGCTGCTTATCAAGGAGAAGCTTCGCGCACTTGTTAATGTTCCAAGATTCCCCAAGAGAAATGTTCGTAGGACTGACTCAGGTGAAGCTGAAGGAACAGGGCAAGAAGACATGTCAGATGAAGAGGATGGGGATGGGTGGTCTGACATTGACAATGTGGGAAGCAATGAAGATGGTGATGAGAAGATTATGATGATGAATGGAGCGATGATGATGAAGACGATGTGCCTCCAGACTTCAATGATGGACAAGATGAGCCATTGCCTAGTTTAGAAAGGAGCAAGCCAGCTGGTAGAGTTAATGGCGCAACGAAGAAGAGTGATGATAAAGTTCTTTCTCCTGTTTTCCCAGATGGCACACCAAGAGAACGCTGGTAAATATGAGGTTTATTAGGTCCATCTCAAGGTACTTCTCAAGAATACAAGGAATTAATACACGGTCACTGCTTGTTTTGATCTTGTTGTATCTTTCTTTCAATTAGTTTATTTATGAGATGTATTATGTAGAACTTCTTATCCATGTGAAAATGCATCTTACTTTTCTTAAACATAAACATATGATCTTAAAATTTCAGTCTACCTTCTTTTTGAAACTCTATATGCTTTTACTTTGCATTGTTGCATTTTCACATTTTGCAGTGTGCTACATTTCCTTGTTCATATAACTATTCTTATTCTAAAGTAAATGTTCACCTCATTGTTCTCCATATGCTATAATGGGCCAAAGTCGTACTACAACATGGATATATGATTTGCACTTCTGTTAAAAAGACGCAGAAAGTATATCACCAGTGGAATTTCATTTATGAGGACATGGTTCGATACATGCTTTAGTTGCATTTGAAAGGGCAATCTATCATCCCGGTTGATGTTTGATGGAGTACTTGATATGGAAGTTTGTGAGAGATTTCATGCTAACTCAGATTACCACGCTAAGTTGCTAACAAACATATATTCCTTTAGAGTAACACCTACAGTGTCTGATGCTCTAGCTTGATGAGTATATTTGCTGATTATGGTTTATATTGCTGTTTCCATTTTTATTTGCTCTTCACAAAATGGATACGATGTTGCAAAAAAAAAAGATAATTCTACATTGGCTGCTCTACTTGCTTGTTCTGTTGCCCTACTTTATATGCTTTATAATCAAAAGTGGACAGTAACATCCATTCAGAATAAGATATGAAATGTTTCTCTGTTTATATGGTACATCTGGCACCACTAATGCACATGATCTATGTGTATGTGTTAGTAAATTCAAATGGGGGGGACCTCAGAATTTGATAACATGTTTTTTTTTGTCAGTACCTAACAAAATTTACTGTGATTATTCATCTTATAATTCCCCAAATAATCCTTCTTTCCTCTTTGCTATTCTGTTGTACAAAAATCATAGTAAATCATAAATTGATGAGCAAAGCTTATTTTGGCTCTGTATATATCTTCTTTAGTTGAATGGAGATCAAACATACTTCCATGGATTCCTCAATACCATGTGTTTCATGTGTTACTAGTTTACTATTGATATCTCTGTTAGGAACACTATAAATCTTTTTTGTTTGTGAAAGTGTGGGGACCTGAAAATTTTGGAAAAAGGGAGAATACCAGGTAAATAAAATAACCTACTTTATCGTTCTTTCTTTCTTTCTTTATAGTGCTAACAATGTTGGTTATGTTTGTTCAGGAAAAGTTTTTCTAGAGTGAATGTGAGTGCCATGCAGACGAGGTATTACAAATTTACACAGTATTTATTCGACAGAACACAGATTTACCAATTAAAACAGCTTGTCTTTCTATATTTCACACTATTATTGAATCTTTTCATGATGGGATTTCAGATCTTAGATCTGTTTAATATTCCCATACTCTACTTATCTGTTGCTTTCAACAGCGGGCAAAAGTATGAGACGCGGCACCTCAGAAGTTTCTCATATGTAGGTAAAAGCAAATTATATATGTACACCTATCCAAAAACAAGAGAGTTTTCTATTCATATAATGACTCATTGACATGAATGCTTCAATCCAAATTCTTTCAACTGCATCCATCCACTCATGCAAGATCAAGGGGTCAAAAGGAATCGAACACGATTAATAATTGAGATAGATGCCTGAGATGCTTCATTCTTGGCTTTGGAGGGTTGACTTCTGTGTCTGAGGGCCATATCTTTTTTCTGCTTAGATTAGGAACAATATGTCATGAATCAAACGAATCTGGTTTGGCCATTCATGTCTAGTACCTAAGATATTTAGGTCCCACCATACTTTTTATCCTAGCCTTCGCAATTTCTCTCGACTTTGTGGCTATAAATAGGCTTCTACGTTGTTGCATAATGCTTATACCCTCATCCATAGCTTACTTACAATGCATTAGGTATATCGTTCAAAAGCTACGATTGCTATTCTCCCTCAAGGGCTTCTGACCCTTTGCATGCTTAGTTTCTTCAAGAAATGGTTTCTAAAAGAATGGTAGTGACCAGTGATGAAACTTGGCCAGGAGGCATTGGGGGAGAAGTAGCAATCCATGGTTTTTTGCAGCTTTGCTTTCGCTCGTTTTCCACCACTGGAGCTTTTGTTCTCTCTCCCTCGAGGGTTTCTGGTGTAGTCATAATGAAATTACTCCCAGACCCTTGAGGGTTGGAGACAACAGAACCTCTCTGTGGTTCTCTGCAGCCTAGACGATCAAGTTGTATTTCTCATCTTTCGTGTTTGTGTGTTGCGTGCATGCCTGTTTTTCTGCTGGATGTTTATGAACCCTTGTTTTTTCAAGAACTGACAGTTGTTTGTAGGAAACGTTGTCGGACAAAGTGCTGGATTTGTTCATGGATGTTCGAAGGTGGAGAATGTCTGGAACTGGAAGTTTGTTTCTTAGATAAGAACTGGCCTACCTTAGTCTGTGTTGATTCTTCTATTCTTGATTTTCTTTCTATGCAGAAAGGTTTATTAGAAGTTGGAACTCGAAATCTTGTAGCTTTTGCAGATTTGGTATAATGGAAATTTCCCATTTGTTCTACACATCTGGTGTAATTGTACGCAAGTAGTACTCCAGTTGATGAATCTTATTATATTCTTATTAGCCGTTGCCACAGGTTATGTTATTGGAAAATAAAATACTAGTACTACCTGTTTTCCCACAGGTTAAAAAAGAAGCACATGGATCTTTAAATAATAGGGTAAATTGTTAAAAGAAATTATAGTACTGTAGTAGACTAGTAGTATAAAGTTTCATCGAATTTTTATCCGTACTGTTATTCTTATTTTTCAAGCTGTAGGTGTTATTTTATTTATGTATCGATAACATTGTTTATCTTATCGGTGGGGTATGCTTTTTAGAGAAATTTCAGCACCTAAAATCTGCGGCAGTGTGTGTTGTTGAGCACATAAAAATGCGAAATGAGGAAGATTGAGACATCGTCTTTGAGCACATCATATTTGGAGGTGTGCAGCCTTGATTTGGGTGGAACACTTTGAAGACTAAAGGTGGAGACCCCGGTGAGATTCTTCAAGTACAAATGGGCAGCGCGTTCTCATCTTCCTCATCACTTGTTGCAGGACTGTCACCATCATCACCAACCTGACTTGTAATCGCCTCTATCGTGCATAAACTTGCACGTAGCCAGGTTCTTTATATAGTCTTTACAAATCGTCTCTATCATTCTCCAAACACAGATTCTCTCTGTTTTTCAGGCTCACTCACACCCTTTGCAAACAAAAAGAGCAGCCAGTTTCTTCTTATTATAATTTATACACCACTGAGCTCCCAGAGTTAGAAGAATTAATACAATTTAGACTAAAATAACATATGATTCCAATAAATATCTTTGTCTATCATTAATTGTATTTTGGATTCTATTGTCTCTATCTAAGATTGAATTGATTCATATGGGTCTCCAACTGAGTTGGAAGATTTTTTTCTATACCAATAAATACGTTGGGTTGTCACATAATCCACCCATTATAACCAGGTTCTCTATACAAATCGGGGTACATAATTTGTGATGGGTAAAAAATGAAAGTGACAATCGAACAGAGTATTAGAGCGAAATTTCAAATCGAATAATTTGTGAGATTCTAATTCAGATTCATTTCATTAGCTTTAGATTCATATATGAACTCCTTTAATTCATGTGTATATTGTTACTATTAGTATAGTACTAATTTTGAAGTATTAATTTGTTTCATTTTTATTTTCCTTCTTACTCCATATTACGCAAGTTTTGCATTGGGGAATGATATATAGTAGTAATAAATATAATTAAGTTTTTGTGGACCCTAATTTCTCACATGACATAATTTTGGAAATTGGAAATTGGAAACTGAATCCATGATAATTTGAATTTAAAGTGAGTACCAATTCATACATAAATATAGTTAGCTGTCCAATTTAGAAAACATAACTAACATTATTTTGTAGTATGTCCAAAAACAGAGTAATTTCTCTATCCAATTCACAATAAAAAAGAACAAAAACGGCGTCGTTTGGAAGTAGTTAAATTTCCAATTGTATGCAGTGGAAAAGAGAAAAAAGAAAAAGGCTCTCTCTCTTTCTCTCTCTTCTCTCACTCCAAAACCCAAAGACAATGGGTAAGGTACCAACTGCGGCAGCAGCAACAACCGAGATGAAGAGAAAGAAGAAGAAAGGCCGTCCTTTGAAGAATCCCCCTCCTCTCTCCACCCCGCCAAAAACCCCTCTTTCCAATTCCGCAAGCCGACGATCCACGCGCCGGAACCCTAACAATCACGATTCTCCGCCGCGGCCGGAATTCGACGACGACGAAGACGAAGACGAGCGCAAGGAGAAGAAGGTCAAGCTCGTCGTTCGCCTGCCTCAATCGGATGACAAGACTCTTGCCGACGAGAAGAATCAGCACCAGCTCCAGCACAGCGGCGGGCATTCCCACGATTCCAATTCTGGTTCCGAGTCCGGGTCGGGCTATGATTCTGACCCCGAGGATGAGGATCGGGAGGGTTCCGCGAAGAAACGCAAGATAATTGACGACGATGGCGGATCTGACGATGGGGGTTTGGATCAGGTTTGGATTCGCTGCTGAATTCGTTTGATTTTTTTGAAATTGCACGGGATTTCGCGTGGTTCATCTAGAGTCTTTGCTGAAAATATTTGATTTGCTAATAAATTTATTTTTTATGTGAATAATGCGAAGCTAAAGTTTCTATCTTGGGAACATTTTGGCCCCGGAATATCTGGGGGGTTTTAAAATGTGGTTTTTGATCTGATGGGCTTCTGGAATTTCCCGCTCAAAACATTAATGTTTTACTTTTTCTCTTTTTTATGCTGTAGCTTCTGACGATCTGAAGTGAATGTTGTGTTTTGACTCAGTCAAGTTTAAGTCGCTACAATAAAACAGATTAATGATTCTGTTTCCTTGTGAATCTGTGATTTTTACATGATTTCTTTACGTTTCTGTACTTTCTTAAGTAAAACATACATTTATAAACTATCTTGTATATAATCTACTTCGAGTCTATTTATGAAAACCATTCCTTTTCCAAGTACAGAAGTTTGTCAATATATCCATATATTTATCACAACGTTAGAGCCTACAACTTCTATTTTTGTCATTTTTTATATTCGGAATAACATTGTGTTTGCATGCAAATTCAATTTTGGCTTACTTGAATTGATTATTGGGGTATAATTTTCTCTTTGGGACTTCTGATGCTATTTTTTAGTTAACCGATTTTATGTAATTGCTTATTTGAGTGAGTATTGTGGGGGTTTTGAATCATGATGGTTGCATTGATCTTTGCAGGATAAAGAGGTCTTGAAAGTGACAGACACTCCTCTACAAGGTTTAACTCATGATTTTAGGAGTTAGGACACAAATTTAAAGATAAATAAATTTTCTTTTAGTTGAGAAATTATGTAGGGGATTGCGTTCATGTTGCCATTTGACTGTGGACTCTCATTTAATTTTTGTGGACAGTGTCACCCAAGGAGTCTGGTCCCACAGCTCCTTTACCTGAAAAAAAGTTGTTGGTCTTCATTCTTGATAGGCTTCAAAAGTATGTACTTACTTTTGTACTTCTTTTAGTTTCGGTTGATGCTCATCTTTTTTTACCTTTCTTGGACTGTTTTATTTTGGTCCTCCATCACTAGTTTTCAGCAATAGTTTCTTGGATTTATCTTGATGCAGGAAGGACACATATGGGGTATTTTCTGAGCCAGTGGATCCTGACGAGGTGATGACACCAAGCCAGATTGTTTATTATATCATACCGTTCTCTTTTTCTGCTGCTGACCTAGACAATTTTTCTTGCAGCTGCCTGATTATTTTGACATAATAAAGCATCCAATGGATTTTGGAACAGTTAGGAAGAAACTTGAGAGTAGGGCTTACAAAAACTTGGATGAGTTGGAGGTTGGTTTGATGATGAGAAACTGAACTTTCAAGCTTATAATATATAATGCTGTACTCATTGTCTTTGTTTAATTTCTGTTTTGGTGGTTGAAATGGTTGCATAGTGTGGTAGGGTTAGGCCACTTAGGTTTCCAGAATGGTTATCTTAATGAACTCAGTTTTTTATTAATCGATCATATTTTTCACCAAGATCCTAAATTCCGTGGTTTTTGGAGATAACTTATTTAAGAAAAATATCAAAATGGAAGTTGAAAGCTTTGTGCTAAGAGTAGATGTACTGCTACTTGAATGTTATGCGACTTCCGGTGCCTTGACCATGAACTTGCTAAAACAGTAGTTTTTGGGCATAATGATCATTAGATGCTTCCAGAACCAATACAAGCGCCAAGAATTTATCAGGATATGCACATTATGCCATTGACTTGACTTTGTTGAGCTTCTTTTTATTCATTAGGTATTTTATTGTAGTATTATATGGTTTAGGGAATTATTTACACGTACTCTAGGGATTGTGCCGGTAAAGGCAAGGTTTCATACCTTCATGGATTGATTATTAATTATATTATTGCTCAGATTTTTCTGTTTTCTGTACTAGAGCTTGGTTCATTATATTCTTGTCAATGCAGTTTTGGTTTCTTCTATCATGTAATTGAGGCAAAAAGCGATGCGATTGCAACTGAATTTCACTCGATTTTTTATACCAGGCTGATGTAGATTTGATATGCTCGAATGCCATGCAATATAATGCTTCGGATACAGTCTACTTTCGGCAGGTTTGCCTTCTTACCAATTTATGCCTTGTTTCCTAGTTAATCCTTCTATCTGAACAATGGGTAACATTAGGCACGGGCTATACAAGAGCTTGCAAAGCGAGACTTTAAAAATCTGAAGCATGAAGGTGCTGATGGTGTACCCCAGCCCAAGATAGTGCGGAGAGGCAGGCCACCAAGTAGTAAGAATCAAAAGAAAGCTATTGAGACATCCCCAGTAGATCGTGTTGGTACTGACCTTTCTTCGGGTGCAACTCTTGCTAATGGAGAAGATAAGGCAACAGGATCTAATTCGTACAATCTAAGAAAGGCATCACCATTATTTAGGTACAGGTCCTCTGACTCATTTTTGTCACCTTACACCTCAAGAAATGGTGAAAACTACTCCGAGTATTCGACGGATTGGAATAATGAATTTCCAGGTATTTGTCCGGGTGCTTTGTCAAAGTCCTCATCAGTAGTTAATTTCATGCAATGAGTTAACCCCTTTTCCAACTTGCAGCATCAATTTTAAGGGCTGATAATAAATATGGAAAAAAACAGTTTATAGTGGATGAGAACAAGCGCGAGACCTATAGACAATTTGATCCGATGTCTTTAGGCGACAATTCACCCGTTTTATATCATTCAAATGGAAACATGAGGCGACTTGTCCCGGTATATTTCTTCAGCAAAACTGTGAAATTTGTTAACTTGTATGTACCTAACTTACTTACTCCTCCCATTCCCTGCTTGTAGGTGGGTCTTCATGAAGCCCTTGCTTATGCTCGAAGCCTGGCCAGGTATGCTGCAAAGCTTGGCCCCACAGCCTGGAAGATGGCATCGAAGAAGATAGAGGCCGTCTTACCTGCAGGGGTACAATATGGTCCTGGCTGGGTGGGTGAGAATGGAGCAACTCCCCAGCCATTGCCTACCTCAGTCGCAAATCAGAGATCATTTACTGGTGATTTTAATGCAAGGAAACTTGTTACACCCCCAACTTCCGGCTTAAATCCTTCTGTCGGGGGTGGGCCCTGTGAAGCCATGGTCGAAGCTGTTAAGAAACTGAACAGCCAGATTGAGGTGGCGGGACAAGGTGACGTCTCTTCTTGGAGAACACAATTCCCACCCCAGCAAAATCACATGCACAACTCCCATAGAAATGGTTTTAGCGGAATGTTTGGGTCATCTGCAGCAGGTTCTGCTAGAGCAGCAGTGCCACAACCTTCAGTTTCGGAAGGGGTCTCTGCTCCATCTCCAAAGGTGGAAACAGTATCCCCAAGAAGTCGTTCATCAAGTCAGTCTTCAGTTATTGAGCAAGCTAAGTTGCCAGAAGGCAGTAACGGTGTACCCCCTGGATTTCAAACAGCACAGGTTAAATCCTCTACTTCCGTTGGAGAAGCTGATATGCGGAGCTCTGTCAAATCTTCATGGCCAGTGCAGCAGCAAAGATATAACCTTGCAGTTCCACCAGACCTGAATGTTAGAGTCCCAGCCGGCTCACCTGGTTCAAGCCTGCAAATTAGTTCACCACAACAGCCGGATCTGGCATTACAACTCTGAATATTATTCATCCATTTTTAGGCTGCAGCTCTTTGGTGTTTTCAGTGAAAAAAAAAACTCTGGCTTACAATGAAGGGCTGCAGATCGACGACAGAGTTCATCAGAAAGCTTTTATAGATCAATCGTGTATCTAATTCTTTAGGCAGAGTTGAAGAATGTTTTAACATTTATGACTTGGACAATGACCGACCGGGCCAGGCGAGATAATAGGAGCAACACGAGGGGATAGCAAGGTTTTAGATTGGATTACATAGATAGGTTTCTCCATTTGGATATGAATCAACATTAAGTGTAACAATATTTACATGAGCTCATTTATTAGGTCCAAATACTTTATGACAGATCTGGATTTCTTGTCTAGTAACTGTGATATCTTATTAATAGAGCCGAAACGGGCCATATTTCATTTCCGGTTCTCTCTTTCCGATACAATTACCCATATCTAGACTTGATTTACCAATTTTATAGATGGAAAATGATATGCAATAAGGGAATTCAAAAGCATTTGAATGGGCAGGTAATGCTGTCGAAATTGGCGGTATTGTAGGGAATTTCGAGCTAAATGTAGGATCGAGAAAAAGAAAAAGAATGGCCCTAAAATTATGGGGTTATGTTAGAAAGTTTGTTGTGTTACGATTTGAGATGTGAAAAAATCTCAATGTTTTTGTATGGAACACTAATTTTAGTATGTGAATTGTCTGGTTGTGTTTTGCTTATGAGGAGATCTGTAAAATGTGGTGGGATGTATGAGCAATGTGGTGCTTTTCATTACTCAGGAAAAAGGTTGTCCGGAGTTGTGAAAGAAGAGAGAGAATATAAAGTTCTCTCTCGAAAACACTAGTTGTTCATTCTCTTTCTCAATTCCAGATATGCCTTCTCCCAAATGTCATGATTCGCTAGAATTTCGTGTTTAACGAAAATGGAATTCGCTTTGGGAGGCTAAGCTGGTGGTGTTAGTCTCTGTAAAATTCTTTGGATCCATCTTCTCTACAAGGAGATGAGTTGCTTTCCTTGCATAAGCTTCAGACGCGAAGATATACTGGACTATGACGAAGAGTTGAAGCTAAGATCCATGGAAAGATTAGGTAAATATATATATTCCTTGCTTTGTTTGAAGATGGTGATATATGGTTGATGTTTGATCTTGAAGCAAAGGGAAAGGGAAGCTACAAGGTTAAAGAAGGTAAGATTCATTTGTGATCTCACCTCTACCTGGGTTTTGAATAATCTTGAATTGCAGAGGAGGATGGGAGAGGGAGAGATCAACGCGTTTCCAAGAAGGGAAACATGGCGCGCAGCTTCACACTCAAGGAACTCACAGCAGCTACCCAGAATTTCAAGGACGCCAACATGATTGGGGAAGGCGGCTTTGGCAATGTGTACAAGGGCCGGCTGGAGTGTGGCACGGTACGTAGGTTTCATGCTGGAACGAATAAACGCATCGAGATGTGAATTAATGGTATTAATGATATATGAAGGTTGTAGCTGTGAAGCAACTGAATCTTGAGGGGCTTCAAGGGCACCAAGAATTTGTGGTGGAGGTGCTGATGCTGAGTTTGCTGCACCATCCCAACCTTGTAAATCTCATTGGTTACTGCACCCACGCTCAACAAAGGCTCTTGGTTTATGAGTTCATGCCCAGAGGCAGCCTCGAGAATCATCTCTTTGGTAATTAATCTAGCTAAGCTAATCACATTTAATCATCATGCATAATCCTCCTAATTTTTTAATCTAATCTATCAGATCTAGAGCCAGATCAGGGGCCACTGAGCTGGGAGAAGAGATTGAAGATCGCAGTTGGTGCAGCTCGTGGCCTCGAATACCTCCACTGCCAAGCAAATCCACCCGTCATATACCGTGATCTGAAGTCATCAAACATGTTATTGGACAATGCCTTCAACGTCAAGCTGTCTGATTTTGGCCTTGCCAAACTTGGACCAGTGGGAGACAACACCCACGTCTCCACGCGAGTCATGGGAACATACGGCTACTGCGCTCCCGAATATGCCATGAGCGGTAAGCTAACCTTAAAATCCGACATCTACAGCTTTGGAGTTGTTCTGCTCGAGCTTATCACTGGCCGCAAGGCCATGGACTTCAGCAAGAAACCGGGAGAGCAAAATCTTGTCGTATGGGTAAGTTTTCACGTGTCCATCCCCATATATAGGGTTTGATCATGCTTTGTAAAAAAGACCAGTTTTTGTGATGATTTGGCATTGTGCAGTCACGGCCTTATCTCAAGGACCCGAAAAGGTTTATAGAGATGGTGGATCCTCTGTTGGAAGGACGTTACTCGGCTAAGAGCATGCAACACGCAATTGTTGTGACCGCAATGTGTCTTCAAGAACAGGCGAACAACCGGCCCAGCATCGTGGACATAGTGAGCGCACTCGAGTACTTGCAAGGCTCTGAAAAGAAGAAAGCGACATCGAGGCAGCTCTAAGTAACATCACCATTCCATGTCTTAGCTAGATATCTATGTGTCTACTTGTGTTGATGAACCAGCCCCAAAGCGAATTAGCATCATTGATACTAAGATTAGCTTTTTCTTGGATTCAAGCTGTCTTAGAAGTTTTTTACCTTTTGTAGCTTCTATTTTAAATTATGTTATCATTGTTTCTTCAACATGTGATCCCCAAAAACGTTATCGTAAAACTGCTTAAGATCAACCTGAGAGCTAAGATATTTAGTTAAAGATAAAAATATGAAAATTTTATTCCAAAAATTTAGAGATTATTATTGTAACCCTTAAAAACTACACATATTGCCTCAATTGGTGGAACCAGTTATATGCCAAACAGAGCGATCAAAATCAATGCATACTATCTTTGCTCATAAACCACTAACTCTATTAGTAGATAATTGTCCAAAAATAGATATGTAAAATGACTCAAAAATGGACTATTTATACCTATTACGTCCTTGTCGAAATCATGCAAGCAGCTAGAGTTCAAATGTTGTTGGGATATTTCATCACTAAATCACTCATCAGCAAAAGAGGACTGACAAAAACGAAAATAAAAGCTCGAATAGTTAGAGTTGAAAAAGTTTAATGATGCAAGAGTAAGAAACAGAAGTTACATTCTGATAAATGCTTATTTCCTAAAGAGCATCAAATGACTGAGAATGCCATAATATGGCTGAAAGATAACTGCTGTACTTAGTTTTACAAGAACCTAATAAGGAAAAGGATTTAATCTAAATATATAGATAACGCAATAAGCACATAGATTTCCCACAAGTCTCACCAGTTAGCGCGTGTTTGCTTGCAATAGCTGACCTGTTACAGTGTTACCCGGTGAAGGTTTGATAAAAACATTCATCGCCTTCATCCTCTGCATCTCGTTTCCTGTAACAAATACAATGCAGAGAGTGCATCTGAGTATCTAATAGACGACCAGAAATTGCTAAAGATTATCTTCAGAACCAAATAGAACGCTAACAGATAGCATACACCAATTTCCAAAAGGGGGACTAAAGAAATATCTCAAAGCATATATATTCAAAGAGAGATTTGTCCTTCCCATAACATTGAAGAGGGCAGTATAGGCTGTTCTCTGCTAGCGATGGGCTGTTGATCCAATTTTAACCATTAGGGCCTCGAAGCACCAATACTTAGAAATTCATATACATCAGATGTCAACCAATGTAAATTATTTAGAAGATTGTTTAAAGACCAAATCATACTGCCTTTGGCATCATTATATTTCCCATAAAGACCAACAAATCACAACAGGTATCCTTATTTAAATTTCAGTGATCAAAACTTTCTTGGACAAATACAACATATAGCTCATGTTCCATGTATGAAACCAAAAAATAAATAAAATTATGTTGTCTACCTTCCTCAATTGTCAACTGGATTGCTCTTTTCTCCAACTCTACAGCATGCTTACTCAGCTCTGAGGGGGGTAGATGCATAAGCGCTGAAGCAAGTCACGCAAAACAAACAGTGTCTGTCAGATAATATAGCGCATAGATTAAACATTCACCAAACACACAGAAGAAAAAGACTCACTCTGAGTGTAGTCTATTTGGTTAGCTTCATCATATTGTTTAAGAGACTTCTGGAGGTGGATGAAGCGCTCGGTTTCCATTCTTAGCAGATCATTGGTGGTCTTAAAATCAACGGTACGAGGAAGCTCATGAGAAACCTTAACCACTGGAGTGCTATTGCTATGCTTCCCCAAAGAATTAGGCACCGATGGGCCACTACTTGAAAAGGCCATGATTGCTGTCAGCTTGTTTGGTGTAGCTACTGGACTTTGATGAAGATTGCCATTCTTCACTGTCTTCTGATTAACATCTTGCCGTGATTGACCTACTGCATTCTTTGGTTCTGAACAGCTTGTAATTTTTTTCTCGACATTGTTATGAGGTCTTCCGACTCCAAGTTCTAGCTCAAATCTCCTGCGTGCGTTCATGACATTCTCATTTGTACCATTGTAGGCTGAGTATGCGAGACCTTGGGAACTTGAGGGGCGCTCAGGCGTAAGTCTTTTATTTCCACAAACCTTAACCGTGTCACCACATGATTTCCCACCTCCAGGATGAATATTCTCTGGCTGCTTATGAATTGATCCCACATTTTCATTCTGCAAATCTCTGAGGGCCGTCTTTTTCACAGAACCAGGGAACTGCTTATCGTGAGCAGGAGCAGGAGTGGGAGTCCCACCACCAGCCATTACATTTGTGTTACGTTCAGCGTTTATCATCATTGGAAGTCAATCCAGCTTGGAAGTAGTTCCCACAAAATATCCCAGCCAAAGCAGTGATCTGCAGCACAAACATAAGATATTGCTCGTAATACATTGCTTAGAGTACATAAATTCGTATATTTCAATGGCTCAAATCCCCACATCAAGAGATTTTTAAAAATTCACAAACTTTATTCGTTTAGTAATGACAACCAGAACAAGTGTATGTACCACTGCCAGAACCAGATTACATGAACTAAACACAGAATTGATACAACTATTTTCACCAACAATTTAAAGACATTCTTCCCACCCACCCATCCCCCCCCAACAAACACTCAATAGTTGCACAACCTTAAAAATTCCACTCTGTATTATAAAGTTCCGAAATGCAGAAAAAGCAGCTAAAAATTGAGATAAATTAATAGTAATTCCGTTCCCCATCAACAACTAAAAACTTCAAAAATTAACCAATAGACAAACCAAGACCTAAAAATGAACCAGCTAGCATACAAACCTTTCTAAAATTTACTACTCCTATTTCAAAATAGAATAGACAAGGACATGCGCAAAACACTCCAATTCAAAAGACGAGAACCTTATCTGACTATGTAAAACCGCAATTGCGCCGAAGAAAATGAATATCCCCACAAAACCCTACATGAATTGCACAATCAAATTAAAATACTGATAATACGAAGAGTAGATACAGAAAATGAGAAATAATCATTTGAATTGTGGAGTTTTGCGGTTGAGCTAGAAAATAAAAGAGGTGAAGAGAAAAGGAGGAGGTAGTGATAGTAGGGAAGCGGAGGGAGACTAACCGGAGGAGTGGGTTTTGCAGATCGGCAATAGCGGATGTGGGGGAGACGGCGCCAGAGGAGAGGAGGTTTTCAAATAACAGAGCGCTCACCTGCATTTATTTTCCACATTTAATTTTGAAATCTAAGTGTAATTATTAATTAGAATATGGCTAAATTGCTACCAACATTGATTCGATGGTTTTTGTGGCTACTTGTTATAAATTAGTAATAGTAATGTTATATATTGTAGTGAAAAATGAATACACAGAATCTCTTGTGTGCTCGAATAGCACCACACGCTCTAAACAATTTGTAAGATGATTAGGTAATAATTAAATAGGACAAACAATAATTAAGTTGATAATACTCTAGTAACTAAGAATGGTTGTATTGTATGCTCGTGCTCAGGCGAGATCATCTCAAACTAAAATTAAGTTAATAATTGACGAATCTCTTTCGTACTTAGTACTTTGAAATATATTTTTAAAGATACATGTAACTTGAAACGAGTCTAATTATTTACACTTTGTTATGATGCTAAAACGAATTTCACTTCTGCTAATTCTGATTTTTTGTATTTGTTAACAATTTTGAAATGAATTTCACTTGAATCGAGTCCAATTATATGGTTATGAGTTATGACTTGATTGTAGTGAGGTTACGATTCTAGAATGATTATTATTCCATCCGTCCCACTTTAGCAGTCTCAGTTATTTTTGAAGAGCAAAAATGTTTGAAGAGCAAAAATGATGGAGTAGTAAAAAAACAGAAAACAATGTACAGTTTTGTAGTTGCATTGTTACAACAACAAAAACAGTGGGAGGTATCTAGGGAATTTCTTGAGCCTTGCTGGCGAGCCGGAGCATGGTGTTGGCCTTCCTCCGCCCCCTCTCCGTGCCGTTATTCGAAACATCAATCACATACTCATACATACCATACTGCAACGCCGCAAGTATCATATTACTATTATTCGATCCCAGCTCCAGCAGCACCGCCAGCGCGCACTCCTTGTTCTTGGGGCTCCCATCCCGCAGCAGCTTCACCAGCGTCTCTATGAACGGCAGCTGCCCCAGCTCCCTCCTCCCCTCCGGGCTCGACGCCAGCACCAGCAGCATCGACAGCGTCTCGTTCATCATCTCCAGCTTCTCGTCCTCCAGTATCCTCAGCAGCGGCTGCACGATGCTCGCCTCCACCGCTATCGCTCTGTTCGCAGGGTTCAGGCAGAGGTTGAACAGCGCTGTCACCGCGTCCTTCTTCCCTCTCATCGTTCCCACTCTTAGCAGCTTCACCAGCGGTGGGATCCCGTTTAAGGATCCTATCTTCGCCCTGTTGTCGTCCAGCATCGAGAGGCTGAAGAGCGCGGCGGCTGAGTTTTCTTTGGCATCGATCGTTCCGTGCTCGAGGATTTCTATTATGGCGGGGATGGGATCCTCCGCGGATATGAGCTGCTTGTTTGATTCGTCGATGGAGAGGTTGAAGAGGGCGGTCACGGTGTGCTCTTGGATTCTCGAATCCGGATAGGATAGGAGCTGCACGAGGCGCTGGATCCCTCCTGCGTTGGCGATCAAGCTTCTGCTGTTGGAGCATTCCTTTGACAGGAAGCGGATCTGCTCCACCGCGTCTCTCTGCTCCTCTAGCTTGCTCGAGGAGAGGCTCTTCACGAGGGACAGGATCTTTTCGTCGTTTGTCGTCTCTGCGCTCTTGGGCGCCTCCTTGGAGGGCTGGTAGTTGTTTTTCTCGCACCACTGCAGGATCAAGTTCTTGAGAGCGAAATTTGGCGCGAGAAGCAAGTGCTCCAGAGTTTGCCCCGTCTTGGGACAGGTCTGGTGGTTCGAGTCTAGCCACTTCTGTATGCTTCTTCTCTCGTACGTCTGCACCAAAATGAGTCCACGTAAGAGAATGAGGGAAGTTGGAAGCAATATGTAAGTGTTGTTGAACCTCAATTAGTTTGAGGCCTTTTGGGAGTGTGCAGACTTGAACCAAAGCAGACATTATCAAGCTACAATCGTAACAAAAAGGTAGAGTGAAAGAAACATGTGTGTACACACCTGCCCTGTAGCAACGATAACAGGATCAGTCATGATCTCGAGTGTGATCGGGCACAAGAACTCGTTGGGGATGGAGAAGGAGGAGGGGGCTACATTGAGGCGTTTGGGCTCATCGACCGCTTCCTTTTCCTCGACGCCTGCAAAGCGCTTCAACTTTTGCACAAGGTTGAGGACTTGCTGCTGGCACTCACTGCTTATGCCCCATCTTTCATTGGAGAGTTTGTGAATGCTTAGTCTCTCTTCGTGGAGCTCCTCGGGCGTGAACAAGGAGAGCTTGACCGCCAGCCTCTCAACGCTGGCTATCTCCGCGTTTCTGTCGTTTGAGGACAGTGCCACCATCAAGTCCATCGTCAGCTCCATGTCCTGCGTGTCTGTCCTCTTCTTCGCTCGTCTCAGTTGCACGCGCTGCAACTCCATCTGCAATACATGCACATGAGACTGATTTTGATTTTGATGAATGATGAATGTGTGTGTCCAGTGTCAACCAACTCCTACATGCTCTTTATCTTGTTGAGAAATCCCAAGCTCCTCATAAGGCATTCCTTCCATAGCAGCGCTTATACTCTCATAAACAGTGTGAAATCGGCCCATCATACTCTCACTTTCCAATGCCTGAGAATTAACATAAAAGCATTTAAATACGCAAGTGTTGGGGCTTCGAAGAATTAGAAAATGTGCGATCAATATATAAGTGCAACGGACCAAATAAATCTTGCTGCCATCGTGGCAAAATCGCAAGAGCTTCCGGGCAGATCGGAAGGCCTTGTTGAGCTTCTTGAAGCAGGAGATGGCGGGCAAGGGGACGTCGGCGTTGTCGACTTCCCTGATATCTTCGAGAAACGGCAGGAACAGCTTCATGCGCCGCACCAGATTCGCGCCCTCCTTCCTCTGAGTACGCCGGAACTCGCCGATTTTCTTAACGGATTCGATGACGGCGATCGAATCCTCTACCAAATTCTCCTCCGACTTTGACCTCCCTCTCTCCATCTCCTAATTCATCACTTTTTCCAACCTCAGATTCTTCATCACTTTTAACCAATGATTTCAAATTCTTCTTCGTTTCTTTGTTTTGGTGATTTGGGAGGATTAATTTAGGGGATGATTGAGAGGCTAGGAGAAATTCTTATTACAGAATGTAGTGAAATTTTGTGTATAATTCTCCGGGATTAAAGGCGTGTTGAAAGAGATGGTATCACAATTTTTTCGCAGTGGAAATGGATATTTGAAAATTTACTGTTTCTGACACCAATTTATAACTACATAACCAATCATTTTTATCAACTAGTAGGAGTAATTCAACAAGTATCGTATTTTGTGTAGTGTATGCTTTTGAAGTAAACTTAAAAAAAGGCTTGAAAATTATTGTAAAAAGTATTTAAATCCAAGCTAGCATATAAAAACTTAAGTCCACCATCTTAGTCATTTCAGCGTTCGAACTACATAGGATTTTTAGTGGTACATTTACATGAATTTAAAAGAGAATGTTGTAATAAATTGGGTGATAACTTTAAAGATGATAAACGAGTTTTATCTATGAGTTTTGTTGAATAGTGACAAATTGTGAAGAATTGAATGTTTTAATTTATAATGACGTGATTGAGTTTTATTTTAAAGTTAGTGTAGTGATCGAATGGCATGGAACTCGTCCATCCTTAACCAAATGGTCAGGGATCGATCCCTATGGAGCAGCTTTAAATCTTTGGGCCAGCTGTCCCACCCATTGAGGTGCCTACTAATCAGCGCGGGGAATAGCCACGCTTTAAATCCTTGGGCCATAGTCACGCTTTAAATCCTTGGGCCAGCTGTCCCACCCACTGAGTTCTACAAATCAAATAGTCACTGGGTCTGCCGATAGATACCCTTGATAATTATAAAGAAAAAGAAATTTTAAAAATAATGAGTAATTATCCATTGTATTAAAAAAAAATTGAAGATCTGAAGTAGGGTGACGATTTCTTATGCTAATTGGGAGTTTTAATCGTTCTATCTCTCAATAAGATTTTCAGTTTGCCTATCAAATGTGCTTGTCAAGAGCTTGTTTTCATCTTTTACTCAATTAATACATTCCTTCAACTTCACTCGAATTTTAAATAATTGATCAAATATGGATTTACTAAGTGCAAATTAATTACAAAATCAATATTCAAATAACCGTTAAATCGTATGAAATGCAATTACTTATATTCAAATAATTTTATACTTGATAGTGTATACATGTATCATGCATCCTTTCACTTTAGTCTCATTTTATCATTTTGGGATATTCATTGTTAGATGTCTTATTTCACGTCTACTATATTGGCAAGTAGATCCACAATTATATACTCCCTTCGTCCCACAAGAATATGCACTATCTAATTTTGGAACTTTTTTTCTCTCTAATGGGGTTGACTCAATCTCCACTAACAATACGTTATTTACTTTTTCTCTCTACCTATCTCTTATTTTACCAATTATGCATTAAAACTCGTGCCGAACCCAAAGTGCATATTATGTGGGACGGAGGGAGTATATAATATATTTGATTCAATTTCTCCTCACATTTAACTATAAAAGTGTAGTCCACATTCAACTAACATTTTCACTGATGCACTATTTATTAGTGCTAAAAATACTTGCAACTAGTAGTGCTAAAAATACTTGCAACTAGAGACACAGAGTTTTGATTTTGGATTTATAAACTCATCATACATGAATAAACAAATAATAGAAAACATATAAAAGAAATACGGAACAGAAATAGAGTTTTAGGATTCAACTACTACGAACTATTAGATTTTAGTTCACTTATTCAACAGAAAGTTCGAATTGTGAATACTCAAATCTGTGAATGCTCGAATTGTGGCTTGTTGTAAACTCAATCCTGCTTCCATGGAGCGGTGTGTTGCGAACAATTATCGTAATCAAAGCTGTGAATCTCAAATAGCAAAAGCCCAAAATTCAGATGTTAGTGCAAATTAAGAAAAATAACCTAAAATAGATTAATAATGATGGAAACACATTCTTTTCAAATCTACTTAAATGATAACGTACCGAAGAACCAACATCTTGTCCTTGTGAAAAATTCGGCTTCCACACCAACACTAATTTCATCGATTAACCAGTCTTATGGGACAGTTGCGAATCATATTAAAGTTGTGATTTTTATTCGAAAGTTCAAAAATCACGAAGTTCTTACAATTTTATTCAATTTGTTTATTCAAACTACGAAATAAGCAAAAAAGAATTGTGGATTGAAGTGAGTAAAGTAAGTTAATTATTGTTTGACTAGGGAAGTATTAATAAACAATCGGGGGGAATTACGCATTTTAATGAGAAATAAAGTAAGAAAATTAATTAATTTGAAAAAAAATCAGATGCCATAATTGGTGGTTAGTTAAGAAATTAAGAAAATCAGCGTTAGTCCTAAGATGGAACAACTTTCATCGTGCAACCAATTTCGTTCACTAGCCGTTGTTTTCAAATATATCTTATAAAAAACCAAAACCCTTCACGAATTCACATTCAACAAGCCAAAGCTTTTTCTGCTTCGAGAAGAAGATGGATGGAGCAAGTGACAGACATTCAAACATTCATGGTAATCTGAAATTTGAAAAAGGTTTCAATTTTCACTTTTTCGATGAGAGAAAAATGAAATCCTGTGGTATTTCTTGAATATCTAACTAAGATATTGCATGTCTATTTCTCTATCTTAGGGGGAATGAAGTTGACTGGGCACAGCAGGAAGGCGTTGAGCACAATCGACAGCAATGTTGTACAAGTTCACAAAAGGGGCGTCTTGACAGTGTATAAAACCATAAACAATCAAAATTTAGTTTTCATGTTAATATGAAGCTCTACTTCTTCATATCTGTTGATCTTGTTTAGGAAAAATACCGCCATCCAGAAGAACCGCGTGGCTCCCCTTCATCGTCCACTTACTAGGTTTGCATACTCATTTGTATTTGTCTGAAAAATCTGCGCATTTTCCTGTCGGAATTTTACTGAATCTTGATACTTGTAGGAAGTTTGCTGCACAATTAGCTGTCAAAGAGGAGCAGGTGTGTATCTCATTGGAGAAGTTGTCACACTTTAGGCATGATTTAGTGTTTATTTTACTCAAGAAATGGCTATCTTGATGCAGGAAGTGAAGCCATCAGTCCAGCATCAGTCAGCAGACTGCATTTTCATCGATGCAGAAGCCTCCGAGGACCATGATGTGGCAATGTTTGTGCAACATACAGAAGCTATGCTGGTGGAAATTGATCGCATGGTATTATTCGTTTCTTGTTGCTTTGCTATTTGCTAAAATGGTTGCATATATCCATATGTTGAATGCATATTTGTGCTGTGAATTTGCCTAGGATGCCGAAGTTGAGATGGAGGACCTCGACTTGGATGAGACAATCGTGGATATAGATGCGTGTGATAAGAAGAATCCACTTGCAGTTACTGAGTATATTGATGATATATATGCATATTATAAAAGCACTGAGGTTAAAACCTTTCTCTAATAGCTTGAGACGATGATCAGTCTTAGTGTTTAGATGCTATTTCGACTTTCTTACTGTTTTTGTAACATTTGTGAGAATGTCAAATTAAATAATAGCAACTTGTTTGAACTTTATATCTCGTTGTAGAGCTCAAGCTGCGTCCCATCAGATTACATGGCTCGACAGGTTGATATCAACGACAGAATGAGGGCCATTCTCGTTGACTGGCTGATCGAGGTAAACTTAATAAATGCAGCAGAATATCAAAAAAATCAAGCAGCTGCTGAAATTGCATGTTATGCAGGTGCATTACAAGTTCGAGCTGATGGATGAGACGTTGTATCTAACTGTCAATCTCATCGATAGATTCTTGGCAGTCCAGCCGGTCGAGAGGAAAAGATTGCAGCTTGTTGGAGTAACTGCGATGCTCCTAGCCTGCAAGTACGAGGAAGTGTCTGTTCCTGTTGTGGAAGACCTTGTGTCGATATCCGACAGAGCCTACTCTAGAAAAGAAGTCCTCGAAATGGTAGTCCACAAAATGCTCCTAATGTTCACTGATTGATGATTACAGTAATCATTGTTGATTTCAACTGTTTGTGTTGTTTCTTTTGCAGGAGAAGTTGATGGTCAATACCTTGGAGTTCAATCTGTCGCTTCCAACTCCATATGTGTTCATGAGGCGCTTCCTAAAAGCTGCGCAATCCGACAAAAAGGTTTCTCGATCATCTACTTTCTTGCAAACAAAACACACAAATGTAGGAAGCATTGATGTTTGAGTGATGATGAGATTGTTTGTTTCCCCAGTTGGAGCTCTTATCCTTCTTCATACTCGAGCTCTCACTCGTTCAGTATGAGATGCTCCGATTCCCACTATCCCTGCTTGCGGCTGCTGCAGTCTTCACTGCCCAATGCACTCTCACCGGATGTGAAATGTGGAGCAGGACGTGCGAGAGGCATTCTAGCTACAACAAAGACGAACTCATGTTAGTTGGCGTATACATGAGTTGAAATTGAGCAAACACGACACATTGTTGATGAATCACACTGGTTTTTTGTTTTTTTTTCCGCAGGGAATGTGCAAGACTGATGGTGGCTCTCCATCAGAATGCAGGAAAGGGGAAGCTTACCGGTGTGTTCAAGAAGTACTCGACTTCTAAATATGGCTATGCTGCTAAAATGGAGGCTGCTGTGTTTCTCCAAGATGCAGAATGATGATACAGAAAGAGAATATATACTACAAAATACGATGGTGCAGAAATTATTTGCTTGTCTACAAGATTTAATATTTTTCTTGTTTTTCTCCATCAAGTTCTTGGTGATGGTAGCCATTTAATATTCATGATTAATAGCTTCAAATTGATTGATTTTGGTTGTTGCTTCTACATAATGTGAGGGTTACTTATACATTTCATTGAAGGATGGATATATATATATGTGATTGTTCATTGTTGTATGCATAGTTAGTTTATGTTTATGCGCTTATGAATATCCATCACTCTAAAATCTAAAGAATGTAATATGATATCTTAGTGTACAAGCACCATTAATGAATAATAGTAGTGCAACTGAATTGATCAGTGAATTCAAAAGAATATCTTAACCAAAGCAAAGCTTCTGATCATGAACCAGAGCCATTCTTTATAAGATTCAAGAACTTGAACAACCTCAGACATGTGACAGCGTATCCGATTTAAAAATCAACCCCAACTTCATCACCTCATTTTCTACAGATCCACTCAAACTTGTGTCAAAACATACTCGCACAACCTCATTATCTGCTTCCATCTCCAACAGAACAACTCCTTAGCCGTACACATCACATTAAATTCGCTGCATATTGACATGATTCTTTTGGTTATTAAATTGTCTTACACTTTCCAAAGAGCTTTGATTCTTAGTACTATATGCTACTTACTTTAGTGAATATATTATACATCTCCCGTTTCTTGAAAACTCTCTTTCGATTTAAAATCATCATGGTGACATATAAATGATAATCACCTTTCGTTTGAGATAATGTTACATTCTGAAATAAATTTCAGATTTTTGTGCCACTAATTTTTACATTTCTCCTTAAACTGTTTGCTGCTGTCAAATTTGTTGATCAGTCTAAAATTAACTTTGCTATTTGAACTTTTCTTCAGCTGGTAGGTTTTCGAGCTTTTACCCTTGCTGTCTATGTCGATCCAAAAGCTTGTGATTGTTGATTTTGTTATAAGTTGCTTGCTTTATCTTTTTTATATTTTGGATTTATCTTGCTTTAGTATGCTAATTATAGATCATAGAATAGTTTCAAATATCTGTATATGCATATGTTATCTCCATAGATGTTATCAAAGTTGAATCTTTTGATCCAAACTTTGATTAAAAAACACATTACCACATAATATTAGGACAAATGATGTACTAAACCAAATTCTTGCATTCCAATACCATGTCAAACTTGATTACAAGCAATCAACTCATCCATCTCAAACCAGGTTATACAATGATGGATGGAAGCCAAAACAGACACTGACTTTGTACATATCATCACCAAAATACATAATCAAAAGGTGTCTGCAAAAGTTAAGATAAAAGGCTTAGAAATTTAGGATTCCTGGTGCCATCTTGGCTTGGGAAACACCATACCATTCTCCTTGGCTGTGTCAAGAAAGTCTACATGCTCACCAGCATCTGGAAATCCAAAAATGGCCGTGAGTTTATCCACCATCCCAAACAGTCCAACTACCTCAGCAACATCGTTATCCTCCTCAATTCCTTCACCTCCATCTGTAGGCATCTCTGCACGTTCTTCAACAGCTTTCCCCTTCAATCTCCCACTTGAATCACAATCCTCACCTCCAATTTCAGAATCACTTAAATGCATCTCTGCACATTCTTCAACAGCTTTCCCCTTCAATCTCCCACTTTCAATTTCAGAATCACTTAAATCAATAACCTCATTGATATGAACACCATCATCTTCCTCGATCTCTGTTTTGGTATCTCCAGAAACAGCTCTGATTCTCTTGCTCTCCGGCTCATCATCCAACACCTGCCTCCTTGTATCATCCACATTAGGGTTTTGGTCCTCGGAGGAGGAGAGGTGATGTTCCGGCGGGGTGTGGAAGACTGAATTCACTTCCAAAGTCGATTCGTCGGCTGAGATCTGGGTTTCGGGCGGCGTAAGTACGAAGATGTGATCGTCTTCAGAGTGCGTCATGGAGGAAAACTGGCTGAGGGGAACCGAGTCCGTGAGCGTAACATTCTCGGAATCCCGCGCAAATGGGCAGTTGAGGAGCTTCGCCTCCTGCGACTCTGTGAGCTTGCAGCATTTCAGGATCCTACCAAACGGATCTGGTCCCTCCTCTGCCATCGTTAGCGTAACAGTGATTTGAGAGGGGTTAGGGCTTTTAATTTTGGGTGGAATTTGAATATTAAAGCGAAGACTAATTTCTTTCCATTTTGTTGTTATTTTTTGAATGTTGGGCTTAGTCCAATCGGGCTTCCAAAATCCACTCACCTTGTTTTAAATATGAATATCGTCAACCGAAGATGGCTCGTGAAATTATATAAAAAAATAATAATAAAATTGACTCTCAAATTAAAGGTCCATTCTAAGTTCTAACATATGATATTACTATGTAATTATGGAAAATCAATAAAATTAGCTCACAATTAAATGATCCGCTCTAACCTACTTTGGTGTCCAAATCAAAATTTTCTTCTCTCTTGTTTTATACTTGGTGGCCAACCTATCCAATCAATGAGACCATATTCAAGAGCTCCCGAGTGTTGAAGGACTTAGGTCCTGCATATTCATGTCGAAAATTCAGTGCGCATATATCAATAGGAGCACGAATGCCATAAAACATGATCTTTTGCACACTTGACCACAGGCAGCTCCATTCACTGCACCGAGTGAAGTGAAGTCAATGCATCTCTATCAATTGTCACATGATAGAGAGAAGCTGATCAAAGACATTAGGTACATTATACTAAAGTTTATGTCATTATATGATCTTTTATAAGGCAAGACTTTTCTGTCACTTTTACAGAAAGACAAATAAGTGATACAATAAAATCCCCAAGTTCTACTCAACATATACAAGTTTTCAGACCTAGTTTTATGAGCCTATTTTATAATTCCATATATCTATGGATATTGGGTAGAGGAATTTAGTATTGTTATTATATCTAACAATACATAAAATAAGATGTACCTTCTCACCAGCTGCAAGTAGAAAACCTGCCAAATTATAAGCATATCCCGCACAATGAGTTCTAACAGGACTTTTCAAACTCTGCATCATATGTGAGCTGCAACAGAGATGTATAGTTATCACAAGATTTTAAATATAAAAGGAGGGAAAAAATAAGTATTAAATTACGACATACATAAATAAATGCAAAACTGTATGTACCAAGTTGTAAATGAAGAACTAACATCTCCATTAATGTACATATAGAGCCTCTCTGAATCCCCAATACTGACAAGGTACAACATTGAAGCAAGTATATCTGATTGCTCAAATATTCGTCTATGTTTTTCCCCAATAAAATTAACATGCTAACTGTCTGTCAGACGAGTTTCGAAGAGGATGGAACAAAATCAAACCTAGCTAATATTTGTATAATGCAGGGAGCGCACAAGAAATTACTTATCTTCTTCGCACATCATATAATCAATTGTTCCGGGAATAACAAAGGGGCAGCAGATGATCGGATGACATACTTGATAGCATAACACTAATCTTTGACAAAAACAAAGGAAATATTGTAAAGCTATGATAAGCTTTCATATAACAAATTTACTAGATTCTTACAAGTAATCAACCCACTGCCAAGTTCCTTCAACAGAGTTTGTGTAAGGCAGTCTAGGTGTTCCAATAGGCATCATTGCTACACGACCCCTTGTTGTAACACTCATCCTTCAAAAAGATAAGTGTTATCCAATACATGTAATATAAACTTGTGCGACTGAGGCATACCGGCATTCATTCATGCTAATGATGAACTGGGCCATGGGAATGTCGCTGCATAAACAAAAAAGATGGATTGAAATAGACTAGTAAGGCAGAAACATTGGAGAAAACATATTAAAACACATGGAGTAAATGATTACTTAATTTGGAAATCATGTATAACAACAATCTACGGAGTATCTTTTACCATTCAAAGTTACAAGAACAAGATGCAAATACTTAAGCAGCTAACAAAATTTCAAAAACAACAGTCACAATCAAAAGGGCACAGAGCAGTTCCTCCTGCATCTGGCTTCCCTATACCCAGCTCTTCTTCTGAAAACACGGCCAATCCATCGGCAGTTCTCTTCCTCGGTCCACAAGTGCCGGCTGAAAATTCGAAGGAGCGGCTCTTCATACTCTTTTCCTTCTTTTTCAAATTGGCAGCAGCTACTTTGGCTTTGGTTTCGGCCTCAGCCTTCTTTTCCGATTCCAGTCTCTTCCGTTTATTTGCAGCAAAAATTTCATCAATCTCACTTCCCTTCCTCTTCCCCTTCTGGTTAGAGACCTTCTTCTCCTGTTCCGCAACGTCTTCTACTTTTGGGGGCTTCTTCAACTTCCCAACTTTTTTCATCTTGCTATCGCAATCTCACTCTTCAAACCACCAAATTTTATGAGAAATCAAGCAACATTGTCGCCAATCTACTTTTGCAGTTTCTGAAAATTGAAATTAAATTATTACTATAATTTTGAATAGAGCAAGAAGAAGTGTACCTGCTAGGTTGCAAAAGAATTTGGCTGAAGCACAATCTTTGAGGAAGCAAAAGGGGGAAAATATTAGGAACGCCGCTTATATATAGGTATTCATTGGTGTAGAATTTTATTCACTGTAAAATGGGCTTTAATTAGTGGGCTAATAATTTTATTTAAACTACTATGCCTAAATGAATTAATAGGTTTTCATCTTTCGCTTACCGATAAAATTTTATAAATTTAAATTAGTTTAAGTAATTAATAACTGAGCGCATATTTGTAATCAATTAAAATTCATTTTACAATACGGTTTAGATTGATTATTATTAAAAGAAAATTTGTATAAATTGTGATATTATAGTATAACATGAGTATTTAATAGTATAAGTAATAAGTTACTACATGGTAAAAGATAAATAAAATAACATAACATAAAGTGGTCCTACAAGTGAAAATCATACATATAGCTAGCGATATAAAATAAAATAAAAGACGATCACCGAGGTACAATAACAAAATGAAAAATCTTATAATTTGGTAAAGCAAAACCGAATCCTCCAATACTATAAGGATATGCGTTTGGTTAAACTTTTTTTTTGTCGGATGCATCTTCATTCAGCTTGAAAATAAGCACAACTATTAGGATCAAATGTGGAGCACAAAGTCTATAGCCATTATTTTATTTTCTTCCCTCACAGTTTTGAATTCATGGGCCATCTTTTGATGTTTCAAAAACTTTACCATATAGCCGTTTGATTGTTTCATGCCCTCGTTAATTTGCTCATTTTGTTATATTAGGGCAACAATAAGTGATGTCAGACTGTTTTTTCTTGAGTTTAGTCTTTTTCATTTTGATAGGCCTTGATAAAGAAGAGCCACGAAAGTATGGGTCAGAGTTTTTGAATAAGAATGAATGAATTCAATGTGATGCTTGTTGTCTAGATCTCCTTTGCCCAATTTTGGACTTTTCTTAATCATTTTACAAATTGAAAATTTCCAATCTAATCTGTAATTTGAATCTTTCTCGCGTGTTTGTATGGTACTCCTATCATTCATCTACAAAAATTTGTAATCAATTAATCGCATGACGCATGTACAGTTAGAAATTAACATTGAAATACTATCAAATATTCATTATGTTTGCATTTGAAGCACCAAACTGATTTCTTGCTTCAGCTACTCAGATACATTAATGGAATTACTTTATCATTTTCTCGATGATTTGAATACGAGCCTGCATAATACTTCTACGCTTTGGCCACGTCGGATCTCTAGCTTCATTGAATGATTGAATCCATCTTCCATATACTGCTATAATTGTTGTGCTAATTGAGATGCCTCTATTATTGGACCTCGTGAATTTGCATATAAACTTTACATAACTTTGCCTCTATCTTGAGTCTTGACATTGCTATAATTGTTGTGCTAATACTTTGCCTCTATCTTCACTCTTTCTTTACATAACTTTCTTTACAAATTGACATTTTTATGAGAAAAAGATAAAGACGACGATAGGAGATGAAGATGAGATGATTGTGATGTTGTGCTCGCTTGTATTTATAGATATGTAATGATTATTCTATTTTTTGAATGGATGACTAGGATTTACTTCTACTTTTACGATGAGTGGCTAAGATTGAAAGCATACGGATTGTGCTTTATATCTTTTATTTTATGCTTTTACAATGAGTGGTAAGATTGATAGTAAATGAACTAGTATGTTTTTTTTTTCTCTTAATTTTTTAAATGGTTGATTAAGATTTATTTATGTTTTTATTAAGAGTTGTTAAAGATGGAAAGTACATGGAGAATATTATTCTTTTTTTTTTTGTGGCTTTTTTAATGAATGGTACTCATTATTTATAATTGAAGGTTTAGAATATACTTCTATTTCATTAATTTTATTAATGAATGACTAGGATTAGAAGTTAACCTATAGGATTAAAATTTTGAAATTATTATAAAACTTATATACAAACGAGGAATATGTACACTAATTTCTGACAATATGCTATGACATCAAAAGAAATGACGACCACCTTCAAGTTACGATGATGTTATCTGGAATCTGGATCTCTCTCGTTGAAGTGTTGAAGTAAAAAGCTGCATTAATTATTAATAATTTTGGTATTAAGAAAAATTAAATTCAAATCGACTTCAGTATCATCAAATTTCTTCTGCCTTCAACACTCAATTGGGCTGGCAGCTTCCCACTCATCTGATCATCTCTCATGTTTTTTTTTTCAGATTTAATCTCCATTCCATGAAAAAAGAAACCTCCAATGATATTCTCTCTCCTCTTTCTATGTCTAAACCTCTCTTCTCTCTTCCGTTTCTCCTCTGCCAGAGGCGCCCAACTCCGCACTTACAATCAATCAGGTATTATTGCGAATTTTCAATTTTTAGGCATCAACTTATTTTCAATTATCAATTACTGGTTTCGGGTTGGTGTACCGGCCAAAATTTGATCTTTGGTGACTTCATTGATATTGATGATTCCATTGCGCTCAATTTTTGAACGGCGGTTTATGTATTACTATTAGCCTTATATGGATTGCTACTTGGCTTTGGTATTAAATTTCGAAATAACATCTCCTTTTCGCCTTCCAGCCTGGGAAAGTACCGAACAAATTACTCGTTCAATCCCCACTAAGGAAAGTTTCGATTTTTATAAATATATTTTGTCAGGTTATGATGACAGAAATTATGAGAATTCTGGGAGGCGGATGTATTCGATGAACGACTTTCAAATGACTGAGGAAGATTACAATGCGAGGCTGTAAGTTCTCTGGTTTTGCTTGCCTATTTCTCTATGCTTAAGGTAGAGTTGGATTACCAACTTTGAGCTAAGTTTGGATGATGTTGTTTTTCTCAGTGAAAAGTTAGCAAAAGGCTACATGAGTAACTCTGATCTTCAGGAGGCAATGCAGGAATTTAATAGCCGCTGTCCTAACATCTCCAGAGTTTACAGGTAACTCTTTAGACATGCTTAACTTTATGTTACGATCCACCAATTATATCAATCAATAAAGTACGAAAAGAGTGTCGTAGTGCTATTTTTAATGACAAATCTTTAGTTGTTATCAAAAGTTAACTAAATCACAGGATTTTGTTATTGTTGGTGCTGTTGTGTGTTCTTCCTGTTTCTTTTTCTATTTTAAATGAATGGATGCAACCAAAATTTAAGATACTTCTTGGTGTTGCAACTATCATGAACTTCCATCCACCTTCATATACTTAGTAGATTGGAACTGATACTGAGTTCGTTATCAGAGAATTTCTTCCTGGGATTTCATAGAAATTTACCAGTTTGACCTTAGTAATATGTACCAGTATTAAGATTTTGTATATAAAGTAACCCGGTTACACTTTTGGACTGTTCACTGATTAAATGGCCCTCATGCCAGGAACTATTGGTAAGAGAAGAGTTTCAGGTGTCAGTTACCCTGTTAATAGAACTTGTGCTAGGGGGAAGCTAGTAGCCTAGTAGTACTAGTTATTTTCTTGTAGTTGGAAGAAGCAATATATCAACCCCGTTCGAAAATTAGCCTTCAACACCCTCTATAAGGTTATTACTTCATTGCTGTATATTGTTTCAAGAGCTCTACTATTATCTGATGTGCTCTGATTCTCACTTTGTGGGCTTGACGGAACTGACAATCAGCATCGGAAAGAGTGTATTCGGAGTTCCTCTGGTACTACTGCTTTTCCAGAACCTGCATTTATCTATTTTCTCTGGACAGCTGTAGAACTTGTAGGTTGTAAATGTGAATGCATTACTCTTTTTTTTTTTTTTTTTCTGAACTTAGTTGGCTATGGAAATTTCTGACACACCTGGGACTATTGATGCTGAGCCTTCTTTTAAGGTAGTTTATTTTGCCATCATTTCAGTTGTGGTTTAAATTATTGTTTTGCTTGGAATGTGAATGCTTTAATGTGGTTTAAATTATTGTAAATGTGAATGCTTTAATGTGGTTTAAATTATTGTTTTGCTTGGAAATGCTTCTGCAAATCATGATGAACCCTAAACTTACAGATTAGCAAAACTTTAGTAATAATTTGGGAAATGACAGGTTGTTAATTATGTGTCAAGAACTATATTCATGGATCTATGATTCCAGATTTGCAATAAGATAAGTGATAATTTGATATAAATGAGAAGTGATTATGTGATGGTTCAGTATTTGCCTTTGTAGATGAAACTCATGAAAGAAGAAATGAATATCGTAAGTCTAACTGATAATGCTGGGATACTGATACTCATATCACTTGTTGATTTACCTGGTGGGGAATGAAGGGTCCTGATTTTGATGGAGATGAGCCTAATTCAATATCAGAGTAGCTCATATTATATAATATTAGGTTTCCAAATAACCTCATAATTGTATTACAGAACAATTTATAGCATAAATTTTGTTTCTAGTTGTCATAACTACGAGGCCTTTGCTTATTATTACACAGGTCAAGTAGTTCCTGTAAAACATCTCATGGTTTTATATTATAGTATAATTTATATTTGAGGAGGGGTGATTTTGTTTGTCAGTTGACTCAGTTCTAGGTGAACCTCGTAATAATATAGTTCAGTTTTCAATAACTATGATCTATATTGAATTCTTTTATGCTCACGTATTCACTTTAAAATTGCTCTATATAGGAGCTTTTGGTAGAATAAAACATTTAGCTACATTGGGCAAAATCTAGTTGTAGAGAAGGAAGGTGAGATGAAAGAATAGAGGGGACCTAGATTAATTCATCTCATTAAATATGTTGACTGACTAGTTTAGGTAATAGGTATAACCTTTAGAGGTTGTACATAACATGTTTACCATGCATGTAGAATCACAACATTGATGTCTCATTTGTCTCGTATTGCAGTTTGTTGGAAATGTGCACGGTAATGAACCTGTAGGCCGTGAACTTCTGTTACTTCTAGCAAATTGGCTGTGCGATAATTATTTGAAGGACTCATTGGTAAAGCTTTATTTTCACATTTGTCTATTATTTCTACTAAACTTGGCACTTTTCACAATGAAATAGGGGAGACTATTAACAAATGGTTTCATTATGTGTAGAAATCATGTTCACTTGATTGCTTCCGGTGTTTAGTGTTTCTCTTTCCTAACAGTTTATGTGTAGCAGCCCTTTCCTCTTTCCCCAGTATCAATTTTGTACCTTGTTGAAATAAGATTTTAGCGATTCTTAGGCATGTCAGTGAAAAACTTGTCTGCTCATCAGATCACCAGCATGATGTGCTGTGTTTGAGATGTATCATTTCTTAGGTGTATTGTCTAAGTTTATTCTCACAGTAGACACATTTTTCAAATACTATTTTTATGGGTTTCTCATTTGAATGTGTCCTACTCTGCTTATTGTGTTGTTGGTAAGTTTAATATTAGGCGGTCCAATTGACAGGCAACCACAATTGTAGATGATGTCCACCTTCATATACTTCCGTCCATGAACCCTGATGGTTATGCTCTGAGGAGGCGCGGAAATGCAAATAACATTGATTTGAATCGTGATTTTCCAGACCAGGTAATCTGCTGCGTTATGTTATTCTTAAAATATAGTATTCGTTAGTTCTCAAACTAGTGCAATGGAGTTGGATGAGACATGCCTTGGATGAGACATGCCTTCCAGATGTACCTTCAAACACATTTAGTTTGCTATTAGCAACTAGTTTTCCTTTTTTCATTTATCTGAGGAACAATGCTGCTTTGGCTTACTTCATATGAATGACATGATTGACATAGTTCTTTCATATGAATGATGATATGGACTTGCGGCAACCTGAAACAAAAGCCATGTTGAAATGGATGAAAGATATACACTTTACAGCATCTGCCACTCTGCATGGGGTAATGTTCTCCGCTCGCTTGAAAAATTGGGAACATTGTCAAATCTAATGTTGCAGTTGATTTTGTAAAAAGGCCTATAGTCGCCTAAATACACCAACTTGGGGTGTATGCTAGTTTTTTCGCATGAACTTTGAAAGGAGTCAAATAAAATTACACCAACTAAATTGAAGCAATTTTCCCACAATTTCCACCCAAATTAAACCCGATGTGGCAAATAAAAATGTTGACGTGGACAAATTGGATGTTGAGAAGAAAGATGCAGTACATAGAAATTTAAGTCCTGATGAAGAACCTTTTATTTTAGTAGTTTGTAATCCTAATCAAATGGTGACAGTTAAAGATTCTATGTGTAACATCGTTCTTCTGAACGAAGGAATTGTCCACGTCAACATTCTGAGCCTGGTTTAATTTGGACGAAAAGTGAATGATGTACAAGCACCTAATAGTTTGTCCTTTAACAGGGAGCGTTGGTTGCAAACTATCCATGGGATGGAACTGAAGATAAAAGGTGAGTTTTGTACTACCAATTCTTATAAAAAAGGCTTCAAATGTTGCATCTGTATATTTGATTAATAAGAGATTACTCAAATATACAGATGCAACATTGAGTGATTTCATTATCTCATTCAGATTGTTTTCAACATAATTATTTTGAAATGATATCTACAGGAGAGATTACTTTGGGTGCCCAGATGACAAGACTTTCAGATTTTTGGCCAGTTTATACAGTAGGTCCCACTACAAAATGTCTCGGAGCAAGGAGTTCCCCGGTGGAATTACAAATGGTGCATTTTGGTATGCTAGTAAAGTATAGACAACGTGATTTATATTCTGTGAGGATCTTTAAGATGTTATACACTCAAGGCAATTTTTTGTTGCTAAAATCCCATTTCCGGCATTGTTTTGCAGGTATCCATTATATGGTGGCATGCAAGATTGGAATTATATTCATTCTGGCTGCTTTGAACTCACTCTCGAGATTAGTGATGAAAAATGGCCTGATGCTAGTGAGGTTAGATCTGAGCTCCTTCATACACATATATACTCCCTCCATTCCATAGAAATAGGCCATTTGGGGATGACACGAGTTTTAATGCGTAGTTGGTAAGTAAGAGAGGAGAAAAAGTAGTTGAATAATGTAGTGGATGAGTGGGGCCCATAAATGATAAAGAGAAAAGAAGAATAAAAGGTTCCCATAAATGGATATGGACTATTTCTATGGAAGGGACGAAAAAGGAAATTGACCCTATTTCTATGGACGGAGGGAGTATATATAGCTCAGTATTTTCTTATCTAGGTCTTATTTCTTAATTCTTATCTATTGTTGCAGCTTCCAAAAATATGGGATCATAACAGAATGAGCATGCTAAAAATTGTTGGGAGCATAATTAAGGTACAATCAGCAGATGCCTTAAACTTTTTATATACCCTGCAACCTTTCTTCATGATTGTTGTTTTACCTTAAAAAGTTTGGTAGAGTAAAGGCGGATGCCTCTGGAAAAGGACAGAAAGAAAGAAGCAAACAAAAATTAGAAACGAAACTCTCCTCTAAGGGACCACTCCTCCGAATAGGCCACATCGTATATGTTGAACCTTAATTATATTTCTGAATGAATGAAAGCTGAACCTTATTGAAATGAACTCTTAATCTGATTTCAACTCTAATGGATAAAAGAAGATTCTAATAACAAACTTGACTCCTTAAGTAAACAGACTCTTTAATGAAACAAATAACTGATAAAGAGTAATTAATAAGTACTAATAACCAAATAATCTGCTACCTGTGATCTCTATCAATTTCTCTGACACTCTGAAACAACATTGTCCTCAAGGCCTGGAAACAAGTTCAGACAACGTCCCAAATCTGCTACAGCTTAACGTCAGTATCATCCTGGATTTTTTCATCAAGTGCGAAATAGAAGAGAAATGTGGCATCCACGGTCCATTAAGCAGGCCTTGTTGCGCGACAGGAGCTGCCAGTACATGCTGTCGGGACGGGAAGCTAGGAACGGGGATATGAATGTTAATTGAAACTAAGGTTGCCTTCACAGAGGCCGTTGGTGGAGCATAAACAAAACGGTCCATCGAAGGGCCACTCATTCTGAAGCCATAACATATTTGATTATCCCTAATTATATTTCTGAATGACTGAAATGTTGAATACATTTCGCTATAAAATGAACTGTCTGAATCCTGATGAAAAGAACTCCTAATCTGACTCCTAATAGATAAAAAGCTGACTCTAATAACAAACTTGACTTCTTAAAGAAACAGACTCCTTAATGAAACAAATAACTAATAGAGAAAAATAATAGTAACAAATAATAATATGTAACTATGATCTCTATCAACGTTAATCTACAGTTTTATAGCTTATAAGTATATTGTTTGCAGTACCAGTAATTCTTGACTGAGATAGATAATACAGTTTACAAATCTTATGTGATCCCATATTTTTACATGTGGGATATTTCATATTTTTACATGTGGGATTCTCCTTATTATACTGATTTATGAATCTTAAACATGCAGACTGGAATACATGGACAAGTTTTTTCATCAGATGGAAAACCTTTGCCTGCATCAATAGCTATCCAGGGAATAAACTACACGGTATGAGCTCATATTATCTCTTTTATATGCTATCTACAATATGTTATCAGGATCAACATTTGCTGTACCTCCCTACTGTTAGAGAATGAAAGCGAGAGTATATGTGTTTGTTTGTATATATCGAATAAGCAAGGGAATAAGAAACATAAAGTGGATAAACTTCTTCACAAATGAAGGCCTCTGCCAAAGTTGCTGCTCACACAAAGTACTCCATCATTACCACTCTTCCTGCCTTAAAGACCACATTCTCCACTTTGGCGCCTCCAAAGTTCACCAGCTTTCGACCCCCCTTTTGTAGACGAGCCAAGGATGACCTTGGTCTGACATTTTAACATGAATTCCTAAACAATGCATAACTTTGTGCATATAGTTGAATTAAATTGCCAGCTTGATACTTGATGTGACCAGAGTGATGACATGTCAATACACTCTGGCCAACTAAATAAAAGTGAAAGCAAATAAACTACCAATTAGAAAAACGAGGCTCTAATTAGTGTTTGTTTCTTTGAATTATTGTAAAAGAGATTGGGAATCTGATCTTATTCTCTCTTGTTTCTGTTCTCCAATTTCTGTTTTCAGTGAGAAGCCCATACTTATTGATTACATGGGAGACCTATACACAATAAAGTCCATTCCTTGTGCACTGATTTCTGACATTGCTACTTTATGATAAGTGTGTAGTGTTGTTGTTTCTTATGCTCTTGCAATAGAGCTTTCTGATCCGTCACCACCCACAGATTGCTGCTGGCAAGAAGTTCGGTGAGTACTACCGATTGCTGGCACCTGGTGAAAAATATGAAGGTACCTGAGTTAAATATTAGCTTTTCCTCGTTGCTACACAACTTACATTAGTTATTTTAATTTTTTCAATGTTTGGAGCTGGATTTGAATCTGATTTTATCCACAACTCAATGTTTTCCTTCAAATATTCTTGGCTTACAGTAGACCAGTTTACATCTGCTTTTATTTAGTTAGTTTACGATCCTCGTGATGAGCATTTGATATAAATAAACTTCAAAATCCCTGCTTAGCAGCGAAAATGAATAATAGAAAAAGTTGTTCTGTGATATATCAGTTAAAGCAGCCCAGTTTTCATCCAATATGTGAATGAAGCATCTAATGTTGGACTATGTTTGCAGTTATTGCTAGCATGCCCGGTTACAGGTCGAAGAGGGCTTGTGTTATACTTGGTGAAGCAGCACAGACAGTAGATTTTGTTCTTGATTCAGAGTCGAGTAGCATCTACAAGGATGGTCCAGTTTTGGAGGATTCAGGTTGCTATCCAGAGAGCAAGACTGGTCTTCAGGCAGCCGATTTATTGCCTGCGACGCAGTTGGAATTTTGTCTGCTGTTATTTGTAATGGCAGGATTTCTTTGCTTCCTAATGAAGAGGAGGGCAAGAAGGAACGAAAAACAGATATCTGTGCCCAGACGAGCAGCAATGGTCTGAGAAATTATTATTTTGTTAGTTGTAAGTTTGTAACTCATTATTTTTATATAGATAATAATAATAGTATCCTTGAATAAGGGAAAGGTATGTTTACTATAATATCAGACAGTTGAAAGTGAAAGAAATCAAATTAAATCTATACATATATAAAAGGCCAGTTTTGGCCATTATTTTAAATATTAAAGAATTTTAGGTAAGATTTTAAATATTAATAAGTTGTGGACCTTTTGAATATTTAAAGATAATTGTGTATAAAATTGATAATAAACATTTTCAGTTACTCCATATAACTTATAAGTAATTGTCATTAGACTAAATATTTGACCCATTAATTATTTCAAATAGTATAACATATTTTAAATATATTCACCGAGTTGGCAGTTACATAGTTAATGTCATTATAAATTAATGGTCTTATATAATTAATGGCATTATAAATTAAGAGTGTTATGATGATTGATTACAGTAGCTGTGTTGAGCTAAATCAAGCTCAAGATGTGCAAGTTAGAGGTTTTGATATTGAGACTGCTTTGGGCTATCTTGAGCCATTGGATGGTAGTTAGTTAGATGTTTTAATCACAGCCGTCCATTTTGTATCTAGCTGATTAATAGAGTAAGTCTTAGAGTGTGGAATACTCATTCACAAAAAAATCATCTCTCTCGTTTGTATTCTTCCAGAAATTGAATAAGAAATTGTTTCCCTAAATTCTTGTGTTCTTTTAATCGTTTTCAATTCCAGTTAGATCCACAATTGGCGCCGTCTGTGGGAACGCCGGTCGCAGTTTTCCCCAAATTTTGAGCTGAGAATTGAAGGTGAATTTGATCGCGATTCTTGAAGATGGCAGCGCGTCTTGAGGCTGAAAAATTCACCGGCAACAACGATTTCGGACTATGGAGAATGAAGATGAAAGCGATGTTGACGCAACAAGGGCTCGCATCGGCTTTGGAATCGAAGCAGAAAGATCAGAAGGAAAAAGGGGTTCTCGATGAGAAGGCTGTGTTGAAGCAAGCCGAGATCGAAGCCAAAGCCCATAGCACGATTGTATTGTGCCTCGCCGATAAAGTATTGCGGGAGGTGGCAAAAGAGACAACCGCTGCGGGCATTTTGACCAGGTTAGAGGATCTTTATCTCACGAAATCTTTGGCTAATCGGTTGTATATGAAGCGAAGATTGTATTCCTATAAGTTCTTGGAGAATAAGGGGGTGTTAGAACAATTGGAAGATTTTAGCAAAACCATAGATGATCTTGAGAATATTGATGTGTCTATAGGAGATGAGGATAAGGCAATTCTATTATTAAATGCTCTTCCTAAATCTTTTGATCAACTGCGAGATGCGATTTTGTATGGGAGAGATAAGGCCATCACTTTTGTGGACGTGAAGAGTGTTTTTTGGGAAAATCAAAAAAGTTGCCCTTTCCCCTAAAGGTAAAACTATCCACCCCCACTGACTATGCACATAGGCCTTTGGGGGGGGGGGCCCCAAAGTAAACTCCATAGGGGGGGGCAATCTTATACGATTATAGATGACCCCCAAAAAATGTGGTTTATATACTCAAAGAGAAATGAGGCTTTAAGAATTTTTGGTTGGTGTTCGGGGTTTGAGCAGAAAGGGAAGGTTTTGGAAGTGTTTACGAAAATGGGTTGGAATACCAAAGGAATTTGATGTTTTTGTAGGAGGGGGCAAAGAGGCAAAAGTCCCATGAATCCACAACAAAATGGTGTAAAAGAGGGCAAATAGAACCATTATTGAAAGGGTTAGGTTCGCTACTCTTTGGGATGGGGAGGAAGTTTTGGGGAAGCCCCTTACTATTTTTTAAATTCTGTGTGTCCCCTTAAGCATAGATGGTGATATCGACTTGGATGGCATGGCATTTAATTATTTTTTAAGGATATTTTTTAGAGCTTTTGCTCACATCGCAAAGGGAAAAATTTGAGGGTAGAGCACAAAGAGTGTGATGCTGGTTTTCGTGAGGGTAAAAAGGGTCGGGTATGGTGTGAGGGCCGGGAAAGCCCAAATCATCCCCGGAGATGTGGTTTTTGGGAGAATGAAATGCCATTTTGTCGGGGAAAAAAACTAAAGATGATCAAGGAAGATTGACTTCGTTTTTAGGTGGGCCCCGGGGGCACCACGATGTTGAAGATCCCCAAAAAGGATCAAGAACGTGAAGATCATGGGAATAATTCGATTATAGTCATCCATGGCGGTACGAAATCGAAAATTATCAACTTGCTGAGATAGAGTGAGGAGGAAAAATTTAAGCCACCCCCAAAATACTCGACTCGAAATGCTTTTTTTTTTCTGTGCGAGGATAGTTAATGAACCACTTCCTATAGAAAAATACAATCTAAGGAAGCGGATAAGTGGATGCTACATGGGGGAGGAGATAGAATCTTTCTTAAAAATGGAACCGGATACTAGTTGAAAGGGTGGAAGGGAAAGATTGTGAGTTGTAAATGGATCTTCAAAAAGAAGATTGAATGGCGGGGGGGGATCATATCATTGAAGCGAAGTTTCTAGAGGCACCGGGGAAGGTGGGATTTAATGAGGTGTTTTTCTCCTTTGAAACATCTTCAATTAATTTCTTCTTTTTCAAAAAAGGGGAAATGGAACAACTTGATGTTAGCCCCCTTGCATGGTGACGGGAACAAAATTTTCATGGCTCACGAGGGTTTTTTCCCCGGAAAAAGAAGGAAAAATTTGTTTGCTCAAGAGGAGCATTTAGGATTAAAAAAAAAGCAAGTGGGCCGAGATTTGATAATCACATATTAGTTGTGGTTTAGAAGTCTTTGTATGATGAATGTGTGTATATCAAGAGGAAGAAGGGGGGCTTTTTCTTATCTTCTCTGTATGTAGATGATATGTTACTTGGAGCTTAGAAATTGAATAAGAAATTCTTTCCCTAAATTCTTGTGTTCTTCTTTTAATCGTTTTCAATTCCAGTTAGATCCACAAAGAGCAACAATATTCTATTATTATTTGGAAATAACAATTAGATGGTTTTTCTTAAAAACCATTAGACGGTTTCAAAATCCATCTAGGCGTTTTTTTTAAATTATTGATTAGGGTTACTAACTAAATCATAAATTAATATTTATTTCAATTATTATTGATTAGGTAGATAATGGGGCATTGAGTTTATGTGATGTATAGAATTTGAAACGTTTAAGAAATTGACGTTACTTTTAGTTTTTGTCTATAAATACATATTCCTTAGATGTGTAATTATATTTACAAGGCGGTTGTGTGTTTTTCCTCTTTTTTTTTTAGCATTTATCAATGGCAAATTGTATTAGAGAATGAAGTAGAGGAAGTGGTCGACGACCGATGTTGTGGTAGGATTTCGGTGTAGCATCATTTTACTGCTGGCATAATCATGCCCAATAGTTGTAATATGCAAATGGTTGTAAATTATGTATATTAATCTCAATCGATAGAAGAATATTGATAGACACAACATTTATCTATAGTGTTTTCTCTACATGTGTTCAGTCAAAAATATTACCACTCTTGGTAATGTAGTTTGTATTTAATTTTATTACTTTAATAGTATTAAATAATTTAATTATTGTTTTGATTATTTATTGCATGACAATATTTTATATTTATTGTTAAATTAAGCGTACGAATATATAACAAGATATGAATAATTAATTATAGGACATATATTTAGAAATATGTATGTATTTTATTGTAGTTTTAGGTGAGATGAATGACTTTAAACAAGACAAACAAGTTATTTTACTTTTGAGTTTTGTTGGAGAGTAAGAGCATCCCCATCCATGCTCTTAGCTAAGAGCACGGAGGTGGGCCCGGACCCACTTTTATTCCTTGTCCTTAGCTAAGAGCACAACACCCACATCCGTGCTCTTAGCTAAGGACAAGCTCAAGGGTCCCACCATTCTATTATTCAATTTAAATACTCCAATTATTAAAAACATTTCTACATTATAAAAATACATTATAAAATAAAAATTACATAATTAAAATCCTAAAAAATACAAATTACATAATTAAAATACTAAAAATAAAAATACATAATTAAAATAAAAAATACATAATTAAAATCCTACAAATTAAAAATTACAAACGTGGAAGACTATTCCTCTAACCCCAATTGCCTCTTGAGACCCCGGATCAATTGCTCATGTGTTGCAAGTTGTTCCGGAGTCATGTGAGACGTATCGGTCATATGAAGTTGACTCAAGATGGCCCACAACGAGTTGGTCGGGGGTGGAGGAGGCACAAAGGGAGCGGGGGCGGCGGCGGATGGAGTCGGGGCGCGGCGGCGGGTGGTCGTCGCCTTCTTCCTTCCGACCGGCCGGCGGGAACCGCTCGGGCCAGCGTCGGGGCTACCCAAGTTAGTTCCGGCAAGCTGGGTAGCCACATCATCGGAGGAGGATAGAGCTACCGACCTCGACCGTTTGCTGGAGGAGCTGGAGGAGGATGCTTGCTATGCCGCCCCTATACTTCGGATGTTGGCGCCCCTCCTGCCAACAATCGAGGTACTTGAACGGTTTGTACTCCTCCCGTTGGTATGCCGCCAAGGCGGCAGTGATGATGTCGAGCTCGTTCGTGCCGCTCCCCGCCGACCGCTCTTCCTGGAGGTAAATCCCCTGGAACTTCCCGATTGCCTCGTTGCATCTGTAGATGCAATTGCGAACCATACTATCATTGCGATATATGGTTCCCTCCGGCCGGGTTTCATTGTAGAGGCGAGTGATGCGCCACCAATAAGTTTCCCCGGTTTGGTTCGTGCCGACGTCCGGATCTTCGGAGACTGCCAAGTAGGCTTTGAACATCGCCATCATCTCACCCGGAGTGTACGGGGTGCGGGTGCCACGAACAGGAGGAGTAGGACCAGAAGTAGGAGTAGGAGTAGAGCTGTTGCTCCCTCCCGATCCGGGTTCGGGTGCCCACCCGAACCCGGGCGTTTAGGTCGTGCAACGGGTAAGGACGGTAGCCACCCGGAGCTTGCGAACCTTGGGTTTGAGGAGGGGCCGTAAATTGGGTTTCCGGACTATATCCGGCCTCGGAGTCGAACCAATCGTGGTTCCAATCGCGATTGCCGGAGGGGTGATCGCCGGAGCCGGACATTGTGTAGTGTGGTGGGAATTTAGATGATAGAGTAGGAGGAAAAAAGACGAGAGAATGTAGACAATGATAGTATAGATAATAGATGAAAATGTGATTTTTTTTGTGTTGGAGTGGGGGTATTTATAGATGAAAATGTGAATTTTGGGGAAAAAAAATTGAAAAATTAATTATAAGTGGGTAGAAAACGGATATATTTTTTTTGGGAAGTGGGAAAATATTTTTTTTTTATTTAAAAACATTTTTTAAAATAAATTTCGAATTTTTTTTTTTTTAAAAAAAAAATGAAATTGCCAACGGCTATGCCGTTGGCCAATCAGCAGCTGCCACGTAATTGTGCTCAGCGGCACGGACGGACAGGCTCCATCGGCGGACGGACGGCTTGGTGCTCAGCGGCACGGACGGACGAGCGGTGCGTTGAGCACCGCTGCGGATGCTCTAATGAGCAATGAAAAATTGAAAGTTTTAGTTTGTAATGATGAAATCGGTGGTTTTTTTTATTTTAATATTAATATAGTGTATAATGAGATTTTTTAATACTAATTAGGAGTAATCACAATATTGTTTAATTCTTTATTGTGATAGGTTTTTATCTTCTCCAATATTTAATGTTTGAACATTATCTTATGTGATTTGTTATAAATTTATTATGTTTTAATGTTGATTTGTAGTATATTTTCAATTCTCATATTAACTAAAATTTCGTTACTCATTTTTGTTCATTTTATTACATAGTACATTTTTTGTTAATTTCAATATAACAATATTGATTTTAATTTCATTTTATTAATTTACAATTGAAAGTTAATATTTTTCAATTCATAGTCTGGGCATAGCATGGATGAAAATTAATATTTTTCAATACCGTAGTTTGTGCATAGCACAGGTGTGATACTAGTAAATTTAATGGCCTGCTAGAAAAACGAAATATCGCCGACATGTTTGAATTTTCGTTTTCCGTAAATTGCTGTACTATATTCTCAATTTTAATAGTTACAAACACATTTTACAATTAATTACATCCGTTTTACTTGAATTTAATTCTCGAATAAAGATAATTTTTTTAATTGTTAGTAATTTTCTGGTTCGATAAGAAACAAACTCTATCAATAATAAAAGTGTGAGGAGGTATGAAATCTAGAAAGTGATATTAATAAAAATAATTAGAGAGTTAGATTTGGGTCTTTTAACGCTGCTTTTAACGATAGCTCAGCGTCTAAATACTGATTCCGTCACTAACTATAACATTTAGTAAATCAATCAAATAATCTATATAAACACATTTTATGCAATATATACCTAATTAATTTGAATGCAATTTAGTGAAAAATGTCAACAATTGAAAGTTCATATATAAGGAGTTTGGAGACATAAATGTTTAGTTCTCATTATAAATTTGAAGGTAGAAACCCGATATGATTTATATGAATGTTCTAACTTTAATAAATAAAACAGGTTGTATTATATTGGAAAGGGAAATGATATATATTTAATTAGTAGGAAATAATGATGAAATGATAATCTACTTAGTTCATGTTTGACTTGTAGTAAAGGTATCGAAGGTTTGCATGCATGTATTGTACAGTATACCTAATGTTGTTTCCTGTTTAGCATGCTCTACTATCCCACCATAACTTTTGTCTTTTGTCAAACACGGCCTTCCCACTAAATTATTCAACCTTTTATTTTCAGTAACAATTAAGAATTCGTAGTTTCAATATCACCGATGATTTTTTGTTTTTGTTTATAAGAACTGAATGGATATGATCGGATTGAGAAATCAAAGTTTTCGTAATGATTTTTCATAATCATCCATAATTTTTAAAGGGAAGTTGAGTAAAATATTAATCAAATCAATTTCGTCCAAACCGGTCGGACCGAATTTTAGGTTTGAATTATCCTTCCTCGTCCTTTAACCTTCGACAATTTTATCTTCAGGCCGGTGAGGGATGAAAGTAATTTTCGACAATTTGAACAAATAATAGTGGCTTAAGTGTCCAACCTTGTGTGTTATTTGTTAATTTGATTAACTAATTATACCTATATAAAAACAAAAAACATAATAATAAAACCATACACTATGTTCCAAAAGAAAATCTACTAATCTAAATTACATCCACGGAATGTAGCATTAATTTAGGTATGTCTATCCTAACAAAAAGCATTAATTGAGGTAATGTCTATCCTAACAAAACTTTATTTCCATAAAATTAACACATTCTAAAGGCGCCCAACTTTCTCATTACATTTGACATGTTAAGATTAATTAATTGAATTTAATTGAATCTAGTAACCTACTTTTCTCTATTTCAACCGATTATATCCACCAATCCTAAGTTTTAAAACAATTCCATTCAATTAGCATAATCTTCACGCCTTTTAGTCTAATCGCCATAAGAGCCTGACAAGCTAGACTATCATTTTCCCTTTCCATTTTGTTTTCTTTTTGGATGTTAAAATTATATTTCAAAGTGCAAGGAACTAATCCCTTCGTCCCCTGTTAATTGGGACTAATTGACTTGACTCAAGTTTTAAGAAATATAGTAGAAAGTGGGCAGAAAAAGTTAGTAGAATGTGATTCATACTTTATATATCAATTTTATAATAAAATGTGAGTGAAATTGAAATGTGATTTTTTACCAAAAATAGTACTCCCTCCGTCCCATTTTAGAAGTCCCGGTTTACCATTTTTAGGTGTCCCACTTCTGGAGTCCCGATTGGAATATTCCTTAAATAGTATTAGACCCTACATTCCGCTAACCTTTTTCCACTCATATTTTATTACTCCCTCTGTTCCTTCATAGTTGAGTCATTTTTCCATTTTGGGAAGTTCCCTCATAGTTGAGTCATTTCCATATATAGTAACTTTTTCCTCTTTCTTACTTTACTCTCTCTTACTTTATTCTCTCTACTTTATTCACTTTTTACTTTATTCTCTCCACCTTTTTCTCTTTCTTACTTTTTTATCTATTTATTTAACACACTCAACATTCATTTCTTAAACTCCGTGCCGAAAAGTTCCGCCTCAACTATGAGGGAACGGAGGGAGTATAAAACTAATATAAAAAATAGGACTCACATTCCACTATTTTTTTTCACCAACTTTCCTTCGCATTTCTTAAAATTCGTGTCAAACTCAACTGGGACTCCTAAAGTGGGACGAAGGGAGTAAAAAATAAGACTGGCGATTTATCGAGAATGGTCAAAAAAGAAAATTGGTGCCCATTAATGAGGGACAAATGGAGTATTTGGTATCACAGAATTGAGCATGCAGAATTGTAATTGGACCGTTCAATTCTAAACTCAATATTCAGTACCATAAAAAATTTAGATTTGAAATTGAAATTTCCATAATTTAAATTCCATATCAAAAATAGATGATTAGATATTTAAATAGTTATAATACACACATTACGCACACTGTATAATTTCTTCAAATTCATTTTTATATCAATTACATCATTTTTACTAAACAAATGATTTGAAGTTAAATTATAATTCAATTCATTCCATTTCACTTTTTTCAAATTCAATTCCGATTTCATATACGAATGGACCCTAAGGATAAATTAGTCATACAATTATATTGCTTAGTGCAATTTATTTTTCTATAGCAAACGTATAATGATTTATCTATTAAAAATGTTATCCTATGAATTTAAAATTTTCAATATGGTTGTCTCATTTATATTCTCAATGCTTTGGTAGAGATCTGAAAATATCTTGATTCTTGACGCCCTTGTTTTTTGATATTAGGAATGTTATCCTATGGTTTGCTTGTTTTGATTTGTGGCTATAATATACTCCATCCGTCCCGAATAATTTATCTCAATTTTCTATTTCGGTTCGTCCCATATAATTTGTCCCATTTTACTTTTACTATTTTTGGTAGTGGACCTCATATTCCACTAACTCGTTCCTATTCACATTTTATTATAAAACTAATATATAAAGGTAGAACCCACATTCCACTAACTTTTTCAACCCACTTTTCATTACAATTCTTAAAACCCGTGCTCGGCCAAAGTGACCTGAATTATCCGGGACGGAGGGAATAGTCATTTTTATGTAAGACGATTTTTATTTAGTTGTATTATGAAATAAGTGCTAGTATTATTTTACAATTTGAAATGTGACCCCACCCGGATCTAGTCTACTACTATATGCTAATTCAATGGTTTGATAAACTCTCCCTAGTAGTTCTTCTTCTACTCACTCAATCTAGAGTTTTAAGTTAATTGAACAAAATTTTAAAATATATTATATTTAATGGAGTATTCTTTTATGTTTGCTCCAAAATATTTATGTGAATCGAGAGAATGTATGTAGCTTTACATATAAAACTGATATGCAACATTGGTTTCATGCTCAATATTCATTGATCTCAAAGTAGAATTTAAATACTACTACGAAAAATGTAAGGCATTGATAGGATATAATGTTTGTGTGTTTCGGTTCCCTATTAGTATCTAATTTTTTTTATGATGGTGACAAAAATAATTCTTAATTGAAACTATACAAAGAAAATTTGAGGAGGACTTTTATATAATACACACAACTGTCAGCAGTCACATATGGTATATTTTAAGACGATGTAACTAACAATTATTAACAATAATTAGTGTAATGAGTCACCCCTTGGCCTCTTATACAGCGCCACATAGCTTATCAGTTTGAATAAATTACTAATCCCTATAATGATTAAGTCAACCCCTTCTTTGCCCTTAATCAAAACTCAAGTGAGGACAAAACCAATGTGCAGTCGGTGGATAAAAAAATTATGAATTTGTAATTTATAAATATTTAAAATAGCATATTATATCAATATTTATGATCTCTAACAAATTGTAATAAACAGTGTATATATTTATGCAATATTAAAGATGGAGTTTTTAATTTGCAATTGAGTACAAAGTTGCAAATCGATTTGAATGAAAATTTTGCTATGGTCAATCAAATAACATGACACACTAAAATTCAAATTTAATTGCATGATTATGTACAATGATTTTTTTAGTAAAAATCGGAGCTTATAGAATTCAATTCGATTTCATTTTACGAAGAGAATTAAGCATGAAAACATAGTCATGTCAAGCAATATATTGATGTAGATATTGATTTTCTCGTAAAGTATACGGGCTACGGAGTATAATTTATGAAATTTTATATATACTCCCTCCGTCCCACTTTAGAAGTCCCGGTTTACTATTTTTGGGTATCCCACTTTAAGAGTCCCGATTGAAATATTCCATAAATGGTTATAGGCCCCACATTCCACTAACATTTTTCCACTCACATTTTATTAGTATAACTTTATTTTAACTATCTATCATTAATTTAACTGATCGTACATTGTATAGAAGGTTAATCTAATTTATTTAGAGCACTGCATTGAATAAAATTGCAAATCACTCTCATACGAGTTATATACTCCCTCCGTTCCGCTTTAGGAGTCCCAGTTGAATCGGGCATATGTTTTAAGAAATTGTTTAATTGTGTAATAAATAAATGTTGTAATGTATATTGGGACTCACTTTTAATTGAGTGTGTAATAAATAAATATTGTAGTGGATGTTGGGACCCCTTTTTACACTTTTTTTACTTACTTTATAGGCATTTTTTATTAGTTTATTCCAACCGGGATTCCAAAAGCAGGATGCCCGAAATTGATCAACCGAGACTCCTAAAACGGGACGAAGGGAGTATATTATTATTCGCTTTTGATTTACGATATAGTACCTTTTTTAGAATTTAATACAGTATTAAAAATAAGAATCATGATGTACACAAATTAGTACTCTCACCTCTCCCTCGGATAATATTTTATATCAAAATATCTCAATTAAATATTTCAGTTTTATATCACGATCTTATTTTACTAATATTTATTATAAAATTAATATAATATTATAACATAAGATTCATTTATCCCTAGTTTTTTCATTCTTGCTTACCTAAAATGATATGATATCATAGACAGGATAGAAAGAGTATTCTGTCCATTAAGATAATTGAAGCATTTTTTAAGGCATTAGAATAAAGTTGAATAGAAAATGAAATTGAAAAATAAAAAAACAAAAAAATAAAAGCGAAAAAGAGTTTTAATTGCTATAAAAATAACTCAATTATGTTAAAAGTAATTGAAAAAAATAAGTTAAAATATGTAAATATGAAAATGAAGGTGGTTTATAAAGGCGGGAGGGAGAGGAGTGAATCGGCAGTTAACATCACATTTTCTTCTCTCCTGCCGATATTAGTGACGTATACATTTAGTATATCATGAAGCTACACAAGATGCGAAGCCACCGCCAGCACCAGCAGGCAACGCAAACAATTCTGTTTTTAACACACATACACATACACATACACATACACATGCGGCTGCGTGTGTGTGCAAATGATTTTTATGGATAGGATTTGCTGCAACATTGTGTTTGTGTTTGTGTTTTTGCAGCTGTCGTGGCGCCGCACGGTGCTTCGCAAGTGGCTCAACATACCCTCCAGTAACTCCGATTTCTCCGCTGACAGCGACTTCAGCTCCGACTCCGATTCCGAACAAGGTCCTTTTTCAATCCTCCTTCCCCTCTATTTCATGCTTTTTAATTCATCAACTCATTTTTATTTCCTCAGATTTTTCTGAGAAGGCCTCCAGGTTCAAAAATGAAAAGCTTGATCATGTTAACTTTGATGCTAAAGGTAAAGCTGCTCACAGATCTTTTCATTCTCAGGCATCACTTACCATAATAGGACTACTAATCTCTTCTATCAATTTCTCATTTTTCCCCCTTTTTATCCACAGAGTTTTATGATAGGCCCAAAGACTCCAGGTTCAAGAATGAATTAGCTCAACAACTCAACATTGATACTAATGGTATGCTATTTCTTAAATATATATACTTGTATTTTCCAGTTAGTGTTTGTAAGGTATATTTGGCTGAAATTTGGGATAATTTTCTTCTTGAAGCCATACTACTGTTTCCCCTTAGCACTATATATTTGTATATAAATATAATGGTAACAACATAATAGCAAAATAAGCTTAATGGAATCCATTCAAATTCTCGCTTAAAAATTACTGCCATCGAATATGATGTCTAGTTTTTAGTGAGTTATGATATGTGTCTTCTGCCAACAGAGGCTCTTCCTAGGTTAAGACGGCGCAATTCAGAGACAGTCAGAGCTCAGTACATTAAATCCAAGGAAATCAGGTAATATTACTCTTGCACTTTCATGATTTATTGCTAACAACATACCCAAGTACTACGTTTAATTACCAAATACCTATAAGATCTTTATTCTACAAGGATATGTGCCGCCACCTGGAACGTTGGAGGACTTGCTCCAGACGATGACCTCGATCTCGATGGTTGGCTAGACATTGCTGAGCCTGCTGATATATACGTGATCGGGTAAGTTTAGTAGCATATAGCCAGGTCCTTGCTCTTATCTTTAGCTGTGAAGTTAAGTAATGCATTTTTATGATTGTTATTGCATTTTGCTTCATGAAACCTTATGTGGACTTAAAGCCTTTTGATGTTTAACTTCTGCACTCATCTATAGCTTTCAGGAGATTATCCCGTTGAATGCTGGTAACATATTTGGAGCTGAAGATACCCTCCCTGTCCAAAAATGGGAAAACATCATTCGTAGAACTCTCAACCGAGTTTCACCAATGACTAGGTTCAAGAGCTATAGTGGTCCTCCTAGTCCATCGACGTTTCAGCCAACCGAGGATGCCATAAATATAGAAGACGAAGTTGCACTTGAATCAGACAGTGATATCGAGGAAGGATTCTACCCAGTGAATGAGGATACGTCTGGTTTTTATGATGGGGGAACTGATTTTGTTTTTGATGATTCCTCTTTCCCCGAGGACTCTGCTCACTTCGACAGGGCACTGGAAAAAGAGTTGCTGCAGTCGTCTTCCTCCAGAAGATTAGACAGATCGCAGTGCTTAAAGATCGATGATAATGAGGAAAACATCAAAGAGTCTAAAATTCAGTACACTAAGATATTATCCAAAACACTTAGTGGTACAGAAAAGATAGGCTTAAGCTGGCCGGAGCCACCACTTGATCTTTTAGGTCAGCATATTTTGGAGAAGCCTAATTCCTTCGGTTCTGCTAAATCCTTCAAGACTCTGAAATCTCTCCAGACAAACAGCTCTTTCAAATCTAGTTCAACAAATGAAAGTACAATGAAGTCCGACTTGAAAGCACTAGCATCAATCGACCTTGACTCCCTGATAAACCGGAAAAGAAGGCCGGCCTATGTTAGAATAGTGAGCAAGCAAATGGTTGGACTTTTTATTACAGTATGGGTGCGGAGGAGCTTGCGAAGATATATACAAAATGTGAACGTGTCTGCTGTTGGTGTTGGTGCCATGGGCTATATTGGCAACAAGGTTCTCTCTCTTCCAAACTTCCAAGCATTAGCATAATTTTACAGTAGAAAAAAGCAAAAAGGAATTGTCTGCACATTTGACAATAGTAGATATCACTTCTTTTTTTCATTACAGTTTGAGTTATATGGATTTTTAATGTTGACTTCTTATAACTTAGGTTATGCTCGGATCGTTTTTTTTTTTTTATCTAAGCTTTAGTTTAACTCTCTCCTTCTATCTGTCAGGGAGCGGTATCAGTTAGTATGTCGGTACATCAGACAGTCTTATGTTTCGTTTGTACTCATCTAACAGCAGGAGAAAAGGAAGTAGATGCAGTCAAGAGAAATGCTGATGTGCATGAGATTCATAGACGGAGCCGTTTCAACTTTTGTTCTGCTATGGGGCTTCCTTATAGGATTTATGACCATGAGTAAGCATATGTTCCGATCATTATATCTTATTCTCGTTTTCACCAGTTTCTACTGTGGAAAAATCCATAGTTAAACTACAGTGTTTTTAGTTTTGTGTGTGGGGGGGGGGTGTGTTTCTTTAAATGACATGAGGCAACCGTTGTTTTGTTGCAGGAGAATTATCTGGCTTGGTGACCTTAACTATCGAATCAACTTGCCTTATGATCAAACAAGAGAGCTGATATCCAAGAAGGACTGGCCCAAGTTACTTGAGCAGGACCAGGTCCGTAACAGTTGACAGTTCATTAGAAATGAGTCACATGAAACATTGTTTGGTTTGTCTTTGTTAATCTATATAGTTTATAGCATGAATCTCGAGGCATCGTGTACGTAATATAGCGACAGTGAACATGATGCAAGTTCAGAAATTTATAGAAACACCGAAGAGGCAAAATCTGAATACTGATTTGAACATATAAACTCAAATTGTATCCAGTTTCGTTGATACACCTAAGAAGCTGATTCTTTTATTCTTCTGCAGCTGGTGAGAGAGCTCAAGAAAGGCCGAGCATTTGATGGGTGGTCGGAAGGTTCTCTGAGCTTCGCTCCAACGTACAAATACGAGTTAAATTCCAACACTTACATCGGTGAGGACCCAAAAGCTGGTAGAAGAACACCTGCATGGTATGAATTTTCTCTTTTTTTTGTTCTCTCTTTCTTAAACTTTTATTCTTGTTTTTATAGAAGCTATAGCAGTCTCTTGCATGTACTGTGCAGGTGTGATCGCATTCTATCCTTTGGGAAGGGAATGAGGTTGGTCGACTACAGAAGATCCGAGATCAAATTATCTGACCACCGCCCAGTGACAGCCACGTACATGGTGGAAGTCGAAGTATTTTCTCAGAAGAAGTTGCAACGAGCACTCACTTTCACTGATGCCGAAGTTAAAGAAGAGGATATTGTAACGGATGTGGGAGTTAATACTGAATTTAACCTGCCAATGCTAGAAGAGGTCAGTGGTTGATTACTCAAGTGAAGATGGTTTGTAATCTTGATATTGCAGCATTATGCGACATTTTGGAATTGCCGGTCTATACATTCCTTTTGGTTTATATATGCAGGACGCTTCATATTAGGAGCGCTGAAACCATGGTTGAAGACGCTACAAGTGACCCTTGATCGGGTGATGTTCGTCTTTTGCTACGATTTTTTGTTGCTGTGTATGGAGGGGGGTCGGGGTCGGATATGGCTTCCGCAGGGGCCTGTGTATGTTGAGTACCAACATTACTACTACTAGTATATAATGTATGTGTATGTCTTGTCTAAGAATTCTATATGTATATATAAATAACGTGTTGAAGATATCAAAATATGACGGTAAAAGCTTTTTTACCAAAAAATTGATATGGCTATGGAAACTGAGAAGTGCCAAGAGACTGGAAGCTGGCACCTTGTTCTTGAAAATCAATAATCTAATTCTAAAAAATTTATCTCAAGGGCAATGTTCCATTATCCTAAGGGCTTGACTGTGTATTTATACATATCGCCTTTCCACAGAAAAGTGGACGATACACTGTTTGAGTGAAAATAAACCTAACCTACGAAACAAATTGAAAGGAAACTTGTAATACATCAAGATAAAAGTACCATACTCTTCCTTTGATAGAGCTAGATTAGATATCAAGCAGCCTTCACACTGCTCCGGCCTCTGAATCCAACAACGTTTAGTTTTGACTGAGATCCAGCCCCTCCTTTGTTTCTTCCCCCTGAATGCTTCCTCCCACCAGAAGACGTACCTCTTGAGTTGCCAGATCCCGAAGAATTTGACGTTTTGACAACCTTAACCACCTTCTTCTTAGGCTTGGAAATCATGGGAGCTTTTGTAGATTTAGAAAAAGAGCTTTTCTTGGCGACTGTTGCTTTTCCGCGAGCATCGGATGGTTTTGTTGAGGTGGCTTGAGCCTTCCTTTTTAAGCTGGAGGTCATTTCCCTTTTCTCATTTTGTCCCTTCTGCTGATTTATGTGTGATCTGGCAAGATCCCTTTTGATTCTATCAACGGATAGGGATTCCAAGCTCTCGTTTTTCATTATTGCTTCCTCAATGCGGGTGGCCAAAATCAAATTCTTTCTAGCGATCAAACTTGTCACCTTCCCTATCAACACAAAGACGCCGGTAAGGGTCTAACCAAAGTTGCACGCAAAGGAATGCAAGAAAGATATAGCAAATCAAGAGCAATGGATATATTTAGCCGATGAGCATGTAAGACCAGTTTACATAAGGCTAAGTTTCTGAAGTGATAAGGAGTATCACCATATTGAAACAAGAGCTCCAGTACATAACAGCAAAATTTTTAAGTTTGAACATTGTAAAGCCTTATAAAGTACTCACCTTTTGCCCCCATACGAGCAGTTCGTCCAGTACGATGGAGATAATCGATCTAAAAGGTAAAAAAAACAAGAAGAATTAGATTATGGAAACACTGCACTAACATGGACAGCAAGAGACTCTCTTGGCTTACAGAATTCGAGGGAAAATCAAACATAATAACATGGTCGACATCCAAGTCCAAACCCCTAGCAGCCAGATCTGTACAGACTAAAGTGGGGCAATCTCCATCATTGCTCTTAAACTTTTCCAGATTCTCAACCCTGCATTAGTTGCATAGAACACGACAGGTGAAATTGTGAAAAGAAGTTAAAATCTAACAAGCCAATGTCCAAAGCAGAAGCTCTCTGAAACAGATAACAAAAAGAGAATTTCTTGTAGACATGAGCAGCTGTAAGTTTACACTTCCACATCATCTGTCCATTTGTCAGTGTGATCATGAGCAGCCAGTAGAAAGGGACAGGCACAGACCAATAATGATAATAACATCTCATTTTACCTTTGTTCAGCAGGAACCTCTCCATGGTAATTGACCGTAGAGATTTGGTTTTCAGATAAAAAGTGATCCACAGCTCGACTGGAGCTCAATGTATTGCAGAAAACCATCACTCTGTTTCCTTTTGCTAAACTTGGCTCTAGAACCTGTGATGTGATCCCATGACCACATTAACTAAATTGAAATAATTGAGAATAGTTGTGCATATCATCTTAAAGCGTGAAGAAAGTACTACACCTGTAATAAGGCTTCCAGTTTATTCTCGGAACCTGAGAGTTTGACGAAATCATGACGAGCAGAAGCAATCTTCTTATGGAGTGAAGAGGTACGTAGATGAGCAATTCCCTGGAATTCCTCATCAACCAGCTTTTGCACTGCCTTCATAAATTAAACGTTTTGTTAATTATCCAGGAACAGTGAAGAAGAATTATGGGGAAGTACAAGAAACATCAGCTGAAGCCTGAAGGGCCTGAAAGCATCATGGTGATATCAGGAACACTAAGGGTTTTAACTTATTTTCTCTACAAAATAGAATTCTTTTAGAAGTGATAGTTTGCAATATCATGACAAAAAATTACCAAGGTTACTAAAGATGCAGTAAAAAAAAGAAAGGTACCAGTTCAATTACATTGAGAAGGAAGACCAAAACTAAAAGGACTTTGAAAATTTGGAGAATTAAAGTTCATATCTGGATTAGGTTTTGCATTTGTTTGTCACAAGCCTACTTAGCATACCGTTGTCATTGTTGCAGTTACTAATACTGTTTGAAAACCTAGACCATCCAGCTTAGATGCACGACTCCTCAGTGGAGCAAGAAATTTTCGGATGTCAGGGCCAAATCCACGATCAAACATGGTGTCAGCTTCATCCAACACCTATAAAGAGATTGAAACCTTCAACAAGCTGAGGATATAAAAGAATTGGCCATAAAGTTGTTTATAAGAAAATTAGTGAGATATCAGGCTAATTACCACATATCTGATGTCCCCATAAACCAAATTTCCTTCCTCTATATGTTGCAAAACCCGGCCAGGGGTCCCCACAACCATGTCAATGGGGCTGTTCAAGGAATCTTCTTGAGGCTTTAAACGCCCACCACCACTTACCATGGTTGATCTGAATCGTGCATGGTGGCTAATGGACTTGGAAACACGGAACACCTAGACGTGCATTTGAGCGTCATTGATCGAACAATGTGGTTGTATCTTCAAGCCACTAAAGGGATAAACAGACCACGAAACAAGACAACCAACCTGCTCACACAGCTCCCTCGTTGGGCACAGAACAACAGCCCGTGGGCGTCTGGGCTTCATCAGCATACCGTGCAAATCCTCATCCCTTCTCAGCAACTAGAGTTTTAACACGAAGCAAAGGTGTTTCAGTACAAAACTTCAAGACTTTCACAGTAAATTAGTCATCTTCAAGTGTATCATAAAGGCATAAATTAGCATTATACACACATCATTACATCCAGATGTCACAGGCAGCCCACAATCTAGGCATAAATGAGCAACGATAATCTTGTGAAGAAACATACAATTTGAAACAATGGCCAACAAAAATCAAAGGATGATTAAACCTGAACAAGAGGGAGAAGGTAAGCCAGAGTCTTGCCAGAACCAGTATGAGACCCCAAAACCACGCTCTTCCCATGGAGGACAGCCGGAATCCCAATACGCTGAATCTCTGTAGGGTCCGTAATCCCCATTTCCCCCAATGCCCCCATCACTTCCTCGCTCAAACCCAGCTCCTGAAAAGTCGACGCCGTCTCCGGCGCAGCGCCCTTCTTCCTCCTCGAACCCTCAATTTCGGCACCAGCATGCCTCAATTTAGGAGGCTGGGGGGATTCCTTGAGGTGGCGCTGCCTGAGTCTTTCAAGGAGAATGGAATGCTTCAAGGGCTGCAGTGATTCGGCCTCTTCAACGGCGGCGGTGCAAAGGGAGCGGAATTTGTGGAGAGGAGGGCGGTGAACGTGTAATGGAAGGGAGAAGCGAAAGTGGCGGTGTAAAAAGAGGCATCTTGGTAGAGATGTGGAGAGAGCTTTTGCTGTTATGGCCATTTCTGGTTGCAAAGATCAAAGCTTTTGAGTTTATGGGGTTTTACTGCTCATGGGTTTAGCCTTTAGGGATGAGATGAGAAACGTAGTCCTACTACTTTGCAACAATTGGATGTCGTTATGTCACACCCTAATTTTTAATATTTAAAATAAATATCTACTAATTTTTTTGGAGAAATTAACTGGAGTGTTAGATACTTAGATTGATAATTGGAAAAGGTAGCTATCTTTACCCGCCAGATTATGTGGTCAGTTTTTTTCTTTTTTTGGGTATGTTTGGTAGGCATTCACATATCAATGTTGGTATACACTATAAATAAGAGATTTGAATCACATGAGTTACACCAAACTCAAATCCATTTTTAAGTTTGGGTCCCACCAAAAAGTAATTTTACTCCAATCATTTACTCTAAACTCAAACTCAAAAGAATATTCCATATTTATATTCTTTTTATACCTTTTTCAATTATACCTACATGTTTACTTAAATTACATATTAGTCCCACAATATTTTATCAATAATTTATGTAACTTAAATAATTATACAAATTTTTTTTATTAATATATTTATATATTAAATATACTTTATATTAAAAAAAATTACACTACTTTTAAAATTAAATACATTAAACTTGCAATAATAAAATTCAAATATAAATTGAAACTCATTTAAATATATCGCAATTACATAAAACATATCACGATAAACATAAAAAATAGCTAAAATTCAAGACTCGAAATTTGTGTATTGTTCCCACAAATGATCAACTAGCGCATTTTGAAGTTCCAGATGAGCACTTTTATTTCTTATTGCGTCATATCGGGTCATATACTCTTGAAATAATAACAAGATTTTTTTAGCAATATTCGTTCCTATTTAGTAAATTTATTAGTTATTATTTGTAAAAAAATATAATTTATTATAATATGGTCAGCTTGATAATTTTTATTTAATTATTTTTATTAGAAAAATATATGTAAATTCCGTGAACAAATTGTGTCTAAATTATGTTGCTGATAGTTTGAATCAACTATCAAGTACTAGTACTAGTACACAAATTGACAGTATACAAATTGGCCGCCGGCTGATTCAACTATCAAATTAATAATAAGGACTATTATGCAATATTTAAAGTTTTTTTTGCGGTAGATACTCAATTTTGGTGTTCACTTCAAATTTGGTGTTGTTTGATTAAAAAACCCAAAAATGGGTATGGGTGGAGTATGGTTGGAGCACATTTTTACACCAAAAATGGGATTTGGTGTATGGTTGGAGGTAGGGGTGGGTCGATACGATATATCGTATTGAAAACGTTGTATCGTGTTTCGTATCGAAAATATCGATATGAAAGAATTTCATATCGTTATCGTATCGAAAGTTTCGATATATCAAATTTCGATATATCGAACTTTCGATATGGATAATATCAATATCGTTATCATTTCGATATTTCGATATATCGTAAGATCGATACGGTATATCGAAATATCGTTATCGCATCGAATACCTATATATCGAAAAATATAATTTCAAAACTGAAAAAATAACACAAAAATTAATAAAACTTCAATACAATAAAATAAATAGTTTTCTTATTAGGGTTCATATATATATTTTCAAAATATATGAATGAATTAAATGGATTTATATATATTTATAATTTTAAACTTCAATATGTTCAATATGTTTCGATATATTCGATATAAAACGATATATCGCGATATAAGGAAATTCATATCGTTATCGTATCGGAAACTTACGATACGATACCGTATCGTATCGAAAATTACGATATATCAAAAATTTAATAATTTTTCGATATTTTTCAATACGATACGAGCGATATATCATTTTTCGGTATTTTTCCCCTGCCCTAGTTGGAGGTGGTCTAAATAAGATAGCAATGTTGGTATACACTATACACCAATACTATAAATCTTTGTGAATTTCAAGTGCACTGCAAGGATGTCATAGATTCTATTACAACGGTTGCAACCACCAGCTACACGACGTATACAATCTGGGGTGTGTCGGAATATGTTCTTGAGAGGAAAGCATTTGGGTTTCGAGCAGGGGTTGTAATTGGTTGGTAGATAATAAAAAAAAACACTTTATATGCTTTATTTTGTATTCTTCATTTCATCTTTGTGTAGTTTCGTGGAGTAGTTTTCTATCAGTTGCAGGCAAGATGGTTCTTCTTGATATGTAATTAACTAATTATGATTGAATTCATCGGTAGAAGTTTCACTGCTTATAGATTGACTAGATTTATTATATTTTTTTTTGTCCCTTTTTGCTTTGGATTCCCTCATAGTATGTCATAAAAATGAAGTTCAAATTTTCCAATTATATATAGAGGATTGGTCATTACTATCAAGTGCTCTGGAGGTCCAATGTTTCTATTATTTGTCATTTGAAAAAGTTATTGAAACTGCCCATAAGAATTTGATCTTGATGCCATGGGTATCCATCGAGGGATGAGAAAAAGAGGAGACGAGAGATTCAATTTTATGATTATATAATGATACAAAGACTCATAATTATAGATAAATAAATGATTTGCTAAGCGCCAAGTGGTGAGCAACAAATGAGCGTGTTTACTTTTTCTCTTCTTCTTTCACTTTCTCGCTCTTCTTTTCTTCGTTTCCCCTTCATTCTTTGCCAAAATCAATTTTACCATCTTCGCTATTCCATTCTTTCAATTCCTAAATTCACAATCACAGACTTCTCGCCCAATTTTTAATTTTTTTTTTTATCATAGTCAAAACTCAAAAGCTCCATAAAAAATGGATGAAAATCAGTGTTGAGAATGTCTTTAATAATGAATGAAATCAAGTGCAGGACAATAAGAAGAGAATGAAATATCCCCGATTCGATAGATGAAGTTGCAATTTAATTTCTTGGGACTCTTAATCCCAATAAATAATTTTTCCCAAAAAGGTGAATTAAGTATAATTAATTAGACCAAGAATCAACATAATCCTTGTTCGAGTTTCTTTTTTTGTTGTGATGCACAATTTGCTTTTTTTTAGTCAATCTGCAAAGTTGGATTTAATGTGTGGGGATAAAGACATGAACTTTGATTCTGCAAATATCTGCAATGATGTTTTGGAGTTCACATAGTTGTGGCCAGAGGGCTCAGCCCTTCGCGCCTTTTGCCTCACTGCCTTGTATCATATTGCCAAGAACATGAAGAATGTGTCGCTCTTGAGGACTGAGGAGCCAACTGAGGACCCACAGGCTGACACATTCATACACAATGCATGCAGTCTGTCTTGACAAAGAGTTGTATATGAGTGTATCAATATGATGTTTGCGTGGTGAAATTATTGTGTTGGGAAGAGTTCTAAGGCAAATCAGAGCAGCTGGATTATACATAGATTCTTGGTGGTGCTTTGTTATAAGAAAAGAAATGTTTTAGGGTGTCTCCGGTGTGGCCCCTCCCACTCGCCCTTCCCATGTCACGTCAGCACTAGCCCCTCCCATTCCATTGCCACATCACTAGCCCTTCCCACTAGCCATTCCCACAATTAAATTAATTCACAATTAAAATTTAAATTTACGGAAATAAAATTTGACACGAATACGAACGGGAAATACGAAAATTACATTAAAAAACAAAATTACATAATTAAAAAAAATTACATAATTTAAAAAAAAAACATAGTTTAAAAATAAAATTACATAATCCCCTCGGCTTTCACTCCTCCTCCTCGTCCTCGTCCCCGTCGCCCGTGCCGCTGCCACCTCCGACGTCCCCGCCCCCGATCTCGATGCCATCATCATCAATGGGTGGCATCCCTAAATCGCGCCGACATCGGTCGACCATCTCCTTGCACAGCCTTCTCAAGACTGGATCGTGCGTGTTATACCACTTCAAAGTGATCTGCATCAGGGTCTTCGTTTGCTGCGCGCGGGCGAGGCTGTCGTCCTCTTCTCCTCCTGGGACCTCCGGATTCGACCTCTCGCGAGGACCCGCTGCCGCTGCCGCTTCCCCTCGCCATCCGCCGTGCAGCCTTCGTTGCTCCATCGGGCGACGACGACGGCGAGAGTCTCGTTCGCGTGGTACGGTCACCCCGGCTTCGGAGCTCGTGCGAACCAAGACTGCTGGCCAGTACTCACCGGAAGAGTTGATCTTCGTCCGCTTCCAGCCCCGATTCGACACCAATCGCAAACTTTTGCGAATCCTTGACCACGAGAAAGGCCTCCCACTGGTCAAACTCTTTGATCCCCAAGTCTTTGCTGGGGTACTGGGCTAAGGATTGTCTCCGCACATCATCCTCAGACATGCCGCTGCTTACCATGCGCATGTTGTTTTGGTAGATTGCGGCAAAACGACTGAGCTTAGGCCTCAACCGGAGCCACTGTTTCCGGCATATCTCGGGGATGCGAGGCTTCGCCCCAGGCGGTTTGTTGGCGCAGTAGGCGGCACCGATGCGATGCCACATTCGGTCAACATACTGGTTCGCTCCGATGTAGGGATCCTCTACAACACCGATCCATGCCTTCGCAAGCGCGGCATTTTCCCACACGGTCCAGATCGTCCTCCTCTCAGTCTCATCCACACCCTCCTCCTCTCCCATCCCCGTGTGTGAGGAAGAGCTCGGGACTTTGCCCTTGCCCCTACCCCCGCTCCTGGCCGTGGCCTTGCTTTTTCTCCTGCCCCTTGCAGGCCCCGCCTCCTGGGGGAGTCTCACGGATCGGCGATAGCCCCAGATCCTCAAAAGAGAAAGTCTCGATGCCGGCGTACCGAGTCTCCGGAACAGAAGAAGGGGAGTCATCGGCCAACAAATCTATATATGGCCGATAGACAGATTCCCTAGGCGTCCTCGGGCTCCTGTGCTGCATCGACCCACTCACCGACATATTTGGCGGCGTACCGCCCATCCCCACTGCCCCGGGCACCATCCCTCCCACCCTCGCCATATTTGGCGGCATACCGCCCATCCCCGCAGTCCTACCCATCCCCGACATATTTGCCGGCATACCCGCTGCCCCCGGCATCATCTGACCCATTCGACTCATCCAAGTGTACATATTGTAGAACATTTGGGGAGTCATCGTCGGCATACCGCCCATCCCCGCCATCTGGGGATTCATCCCCGCAAAATTTCCCTCCGATCCGATGGGAATCGAGGGTGTGTTCCCTTCGCTCGTGGTGGGGGAGTTTCTATTGTACTTCATTGTAGTAGAAATGAAATTTGTAGAGAGAGAGAGAAACTTGTCAACACAAGTGGTGTGAATGAAATAAAGTTGGGGGAGCCCTATTTATAGAGTTTATTATTTAAAAAAAAAAAAAATTTTAAAATGTCGGACGTCCGACCGGAACGTCCGACCTTCGCCACAGTGGCGGACGTCCGGTCGGACGTCGACGGGAGGGGCGAGGCCTTCGCAGGGGCACTCGGGACGGGCGTGGGCGCCCTTCCCACTCCCTACGGCGTCCGTCCGGTCGGACGTCACCGACGGGCGAGTGGGAAGGGGCACCGTTGGAGACACCTAGTACTATCAATTATCATAGTGTTAGTTGAATCAAATAACATACTGTATTAAAATATTTGCTTTTCTTTTTTTCATATAATGAGGTTGCAATTACTATCTGCTTCGATTCTAAATTTCATTCCAAAGAACAAGGTATACTAAATTTCATCTTAGCATAATGATAATTTGTATGCTGTCAGCTGCTTCAGCCTTGGGTGGAATTAACTGCAAAAAATGCGGTAACAAGAAAATGAAATTCAAAAGGACTCATTTTAATATTACTCCAGAACCAATGCTAAGTGCAATATAACATGCTACAGAAAGATTGCAACAATCTAATTGACTATAGCAAACCAAAAAGAATCATGTCCTTGATTTGCCTTGCACTACTATCTATCCAAATTCTCCATAAATTTGCAGACTTTTGTTTCTGCTAATTTGCCTTGCACCATCTGATTCCGGAATAAATGAAATCGTCAATAATATTGAGATCTTGATTAAGCACAGCCTCCCACCACTCTTTCAATAATTCAAGTCACAATTATATTTGCATTATCAAAGATCGTTGATTGAAAATCAACAGCTAATGTTCGTATCTCCACACTGGACAAGACATATTTTGGCTGCTTCTACTTCTTTGGGGAAAAATTATTAATTGGGATTAAGAGTCCCAAGAAATTAAATTGCGACTTCATCTATCGAATCGGGGATATTTCATTCTCTTCTTATTGTTCTGCGCTTGATTTCCTTCATTAAAGACAATCTCACCACTGATTTTCATCCCTTTTTTATGGAGCTTTTGAGTTTTGACTATGATAAAAAAAAATTAAGAATTGGGCGAGAAGTCTGTGAATTTAGGAATTGAAAGAATGGAGTAGAGAGCAAACGAAGATAGTAAAATTGATTTTGGCAAAGAATGGAGGGGAAACGAAGAAAAGAAGAGCGAGAAAAGTGAAGGGAGAGAAAAAAAATTTTTGAATTCTTTTTTATTTTTCTCACTAGTAGATGTTTCTCTGAATTATTTTTATTGTCTACTATTCTGTTGAAATTTGGGTATAAATACATTATTTTTAATATGAGTGTAACAAACACATAATGGTCAAGTCGAGATTTCTAATAGAGAGATAAAGAGCATCCTTGAGAAAACAATGGATCCAACGAGAAGAGACTGGAGCAAGAGGTCGAAGATGCTTTATGGGCCTACCGACAGTGTTCAAAACGTCTATCAGGATGTCACCATATCGGCTAGTGTTTGGAAAAATATGTCACCTACCGCTTAGGTCGAGCATAAGACCTACCGACATTAAGGAGATGAACATGAAACCGGAAAATTGTGAGGAAGAGAGAAAGCTCCAATTGCAAGAGTTAGAAGAACAGAGGCGGAATCCTATGATGCAGCAATATGGTAGTACAAAGAAAAGCCCAAGTTATGGCACCATAAAAATTTGAGGAATAAGGAGTTGCAAATAGGACGGGTTCTTTTCCCAAAATAGGTTAAAACGTCCCGGGCAAACTAAATCGAAATGGAAAAATTTATACCATCATCGTCAAGAGCAAATGGAGTGGAAAGGCGGCAAAAACGTTTTAATTTATAATTTAATCGAACAAATAAATCACATAATAGTCGATCTATTTACAAAAAATCTATTCAGAATTTCCAGTATCATGCTCATAACTTGAATTAATCATGCTTTAAGTATTTTAAAACTAAAATAGCTTTTCCAGAATAGAAATAATCCCTTATTAATTCTAAAGTTTTATTGGCGCTACCTTCTCCCAGGTTTTAATTTTTAAACCACGATCTTTTGCCCCAAACCGTCCCAATATCGTTTTGGGGTCTTAAATACGGACTTAAAAAAAGAAGAAAAAATTCTACTCCTAAAAGGGGGGAAAAACGAAACACCGGGGGGAGGCAAAAATTTTAGGAAAAAAATAAATATAGGGCGCGAGAGTCCGTTTGATAAGCCCTAAGGGGGCTCGACAAGGTTTTATTATTAAGGGCTGGAGTTTTATTACTCTATGAATAATAAATGTTTTTTGCTAAGTCTATCAATTAAAAGAGAATTAATTAATCCTGGAATTAAACAATTAATTGACATTTATATCTTAACCCCAGAAATAAATAATAAAAAAGGGGAAACCGAATTGTAATTTCGGATTAGATTTGGGGGAGTTCAATATTATTCTATGGGTTTTTCGTAATATTCCCAAAATTTGTTTAAAACCGGTTCAATTTAATTAGTAAAAAGCTAAGGGGGGGCCTATCCAAAACCTTCCAAAGATCCCCCCCTTTTGGGGCCCAAAAAACTTAATATAAAAGAGAAAAAGGAGAAAAAATACGATTATTTTTTGAAAATCATGCCACTCCCAAAATTGAAGGAACGGTTTTTCTATTATTCTCCTGAAATTTTTTCTCATCCCGGGGAATTTTTCTTTTCTTTATTTAAGTCCTAGTATTCCGGTGAGATCCCCACCCCGAAAAGATACCAACCGAGGAAATTCCCGGCTAAAACCCCATCTCATTGGGAAAAGAAAGGATACTTTGGGGAATAAAATCGAACCCTTTTAAAACCAGAAAACATGTTTAGGATTTTTTTTTTTTAAAAGTAATTTTTTCTTCCCAGCATGCAATTATCGTTTAACATGTGAATTTATTAATCGATAATCGGTCAAATAGATCCATCGATTTATTTGTTTTTAAAACTTTCCCCAAACCCAAGGTCCGAGAGGGGGAGGTTTGTCCGTGTAGGTCACACGTCTAACAGTCCGAGGGTTCATAGACTTTTGGGGGTAAAAACTGAAAATTGCCGAAAAGGGGGCTTGGGGTTGCCCTTCAAAAACCCCAACCCATATACTATAACTTAGCACAAAATAAAGGATCGATCCCCCGAGGAAGGGGTGTTACCCGGGGTTTGAGGGTGTTTTGGAAAAGGGGTTCCGCCACCCTTTTTTGGGGGCGAGAACTTAA
>NC_062968.1:14984533-15017486 GCF_023119035.1 Salvia hispanica
GTTCTAACTACCAACAACTTCATCTTCTTCGGGAATCAAACGAGAATAGCAGAGAAAAACAGGGTATTAAACACCATGAAAACAGAGCAACCTTAAATCTAAACTTAAAACAAGACTTAGAACGAGAAATTAAAGCCTAAACTAACAGATCTACGCTACTGGACCTAAAGGATGCAGAAACAGAAAGTAAATACCCATAATCATGCATAACGTAAACATCAAACACCAAATATGTGAAACTCCAACTCCGAAACACCAAGATTCAACAAATCCAAACATCTTCATATGCAAATTCCCAACCTCCAACAACAAACACAGATCTCAGCTCCAAACATCCAACAACAAACAAGAACGAAAGCTAAAAACAAGAGATAAACATAAACGCAGAGATATTCAACCAAAAGCAAACATAAGCTTCCATAATAACTGTAAATAAGTCTGAATCCAGTAGATCAAAGCAAGAAACTAGAGTTGCGAAACTTAAAACCAACAAGGTACTAAACGAAAGCAAATAAAATTGTTTCTTCGCCTCCACGAGGCGGTGTTACACAGCAAAATAACAACGATGATGAGAACCACGATGGCCAGAATCCTCCATGTCCAAGTGCGCAGCAGTCGAAATGAGAAACTTGAAGTGTGGAACTAAAGCATGGAACGAAAGCTAGAGCTAAGAAAGTGCAGAAGTGGCTGTTGACGGACTGTTCTTTTTCTTCTTCAAGGTTGAGCTCTTTATACGTGGGAGGCTCTGATCCCTAGGGTATCCCTCCGGTGGTTTTACGCCCTTGCCCTTGAGTAAGACTCTTTAAAATAATTTGCTCTCGCTCCATTCTGCTCCTGTCGCCAACTTTTGATTCTCCCAGGTCCGAACGACGACTTCTGACTTTTGCTTCAATTTCATCTCTTTTGCATCTGCCAGGTCAGGTAACAACAACTCCACAGGTCCGAGCAGTTTACTACGCACCTGAACTCAATAACACACATTAGCGCCCCAAATGCACTCAGAAATTTTAACCCTAAACCGATGCATGAAACGAGCTTTATCGGGCACAAACCCCAACACCACTGAAACTCGTAGTTCCTTAGGATTATTGTCCCCACAAAGCGGTGGCGATAATATTAGGAACCACTTTCTAGTTTATTCTATTTATTATGTGAGAAGTTCGTCCTTATGAACTTACTGTTTTCGTAGGATTATTGTCCCCACAGAGTGGGTGGCGATAATATTAGAAACTAGCTTTACAAAATTTGGCAGTCCAACCGATGGAGACCATATATAAACTTTAAGTTCATAATTATCGCTTAGATATTTGAGTTATGGTTTTTTCATTAATTATCCTTTAGCCTTAAGGCAGATTAAGACTAATTAAATTCTGTTGGTATTTAATTGACTGGATAATTAAATCTTTTATTATCTATAAGTATCTTAGTTTAGGAATTAATTAATTGTAGAATTTAATTCTTATTCATGTCTTACTATAAGATATATCTAAAATAAATTACATTATTTAAATCTTAATTAGACATGAAAAAATAAATTCAAATTATATCCATGTTCAAGATTAGGAAGAAAATAATTATATTATTTAATGTAATCTTACATATCTATCCTAATTATGATTCTAGATATATACTCCCTCCGTCCCGCTTTAGGATTCCCGGTTGATCAATTTTGGGCGTCCCGCTTTAGGAGTCCCGGTTGAGATAAATTAATAAAAAATATCTACAAAGTGTTAAAAGTGGGTCCCAACATCCACTACAACTAATAAAAAAAGTATTAAAAGTGGGTCTCAACATCCACTATAATATTTATTTATTGGATACTCAATTAAAAGTGGGTCCCAACATCCACTACAATATTTATTTATTATACACTCAAACACTTTTTTCTTAAAACATGTGTCTGACTCAACCGGGACTCCTAAAGCGGGACGGAGGGAGTAATATTTAGGAAACTATTAAATTATTCTTATCTATATCATCTAGGATATAAAATATTCCATAGATATAGAATATAATCAAAATATTCCTAAAATCTAGGGAAATCATCCAAAAATATTTTATTTCATTAAATAATATTATTTTTAATGATATCTTTTAATTTATGAATTAAATAATCATTAAAATAATCTTTCATCGATATCTCATCGTTCGAGGTTCGCCCGAACGACGTAGGACGAAGATTTTACGGCGACACGCTCGCCGGAACGGCGAGTTCGCCGTCCAGCCGCCGCCGGCTGCACGCGCAAAAAGCGCGATCGCCTCCTCCTCCCACTGCGGCGCAAACACGCCACGATTTCCCTCCGGCAAAATCGCTCAGCCGCGCAGCGACCGCCACGCGGCTTCCGGCGGATTCCCGTCGCCGCCATCGAGCTCGCATGAGCCGGCATCCACTGCTCACGGTGGTGTTGCCCCTTGTTCAGCGTCGCATGGCTAGGGTTAGCGTTTAGGGTTAGGTTTCTTCTAGGGTTTCAGGATCTCTGGTGGCTTCGCCACCCAATCCTCGTCGCCGCCTTCAGCCCTGGAGCATAACGGAATTCTTGATCACAACGGCGGCGTGGGAGAGCCCTCTGCTCGTGTTCACGTCGCTGCGCATTCGATTCCATGCTCCAATGATTGGACGCAGTTTCTTGGAGCACGTCGAGACCGGCGGTCTCGCCGGCGGCGTGCACGAGTCCTTTCTCGTTCGCGCGTCGCCGGTCGTCTGCCTCTCTTGCTCCCACTCGCTCGACAACCCTCTTCGAACGCATGTAGCGCGATTCATCCCGGTGCAAGCGCTGACGAATCGCTCATCTCGTGCGTTCGAAAATTCAAGTTCTATTGATTTGAATGTTCTTGAGTTCATCATGCATAAAAATTAAACAATAAAAACAAGAACATGTTTCGTAATCAAATAACACATGCATACATGAATTTCGCAAAATTTAAATCCAAATAATCAGAGCCAAAGACTACCTCTGATACCAATTGAAGGAACTGACAGCGGAAGCGTGCTTCGAATTTCATAATTTAATCGAACAAATATATCACATAATAGTCAGATATATTTAGCAGATTATTTAGACAAAATCAATTCGCGTAATTCTCACATGTATTTTGCTCATAACTTGAACTAATCATGTTTTAAGTATATTGAAACCTAAAACATATTTTTCTACGGAGCAGAAATAATACCTTATTAATTCTCCAAAGAATTGATGACGGGTAGCTACTTCTCCACGTGACGCTTTGAATACTAGACCACAGATCTTTTCTCTGGTTCCCGAACTGTACTCCAATATCAGTGTGGGCTGATCTTACCGGAATACTACGACTTAAATAAAGAAGACAGAAATTCTACTCCTAAAAGAAGAAGAAAATTCGACCAACACCGGGGGGGGGAGCAAAAATTTTAGGAAAAATAAATATGTTGTTTTATTTTTCTGTCTCCTTTATTCTCCTATTTATATTAAGTTCCTTTTGGGCCCAGACATGGATCTATGGAAGGTTTTGGATATGGGCTCATCAATTTACTTTTTACTAATTAAATTGAACCCACAATTTAATATAAGCTTTAATTGGAATATTACGATCAGTCACTACAGAAGTAATATTGAACTCTCCCCATCCAAATCCGAAATTATAAGTAATCCTGGTTTCCGTTTTAACTTTCATTTCTCGTGCTTAAGATAAAAATGTCCATTAATTAATTAATGTCTGCTATGGACTTAATTAATTAATTTCTTATTAATTCCAAGAGTGGACTTAACATGAAACGCTTATTTATTATTCATAGAGTGATCAAACTCCAACTAGCTAGGTTCTGAATAATAAAACATTGTTTCGCGCTCCTCTTGAGGACATTATCAAACGAGACTCACCTCGCGCACGATTCAATATAATAGCAATCCTAGCACCGCTAGATATTAATCACCACTACCCAATATATCGGGATTATTGGGTTACGAAAAACCGGCACCATTTGATAAGTCAAAGTAATGCATAATCAATACCGTATGCTCAATTCTAACCTACATTGATTAAGAAATAAATATTTATCAAGACCTCGCCTTTCAATAGATAGTACAAAGACAAGTCTTGCTGTTAGATCCGTTCAGTGCTTTACCACACCAATGTCATCTTATTTCAGTAAGGCTTAGAAATATGCGGACTGACATTGCAACCTTTCACGATGGATAGTATAATTCTATTTAGGTCGTGAAAATCTTCTTTTTCTTTATTTAGGACTGACCGTGTTACCTTAAAGTCGACGCCGCCTACAACCGGTCTACTAAAACAAAGACTTGGACTTTATTAAGTTAACTTACATTTAAACATGCAATTAACATCCATTAAATGTAAAACATAACAACATTATGACAAAAATAATAAGTATGTTTTATTCCTTAGAAAATAATCCTAGAAACCCTCAATGATTGAAATGTTGAAGGTGCATTAGTTAGGTCTGAGGGCATAATAATTCTAAATTCATAATATCGATGGGTTTTAAATGCGGTCTTAGGTATATCGTTGATCGATTTTTGGAAACACCACAACTCTATGGAGTTCTTCCAACAGTTCATCTATCAAGGGAATTAGGTATTGGAAATTAGGTGTGTTTATTAAGAGTCATGCAATATATACACATGCTTCCATTTTTATTTTGAACTAGCACCAATGGAGAAGGAAAGTTCCATATTTCTTTTGAACTAGCACCAATGGAGAAGGAAAGTTCCATATTTCTTTTTGAACTAGGTACCTTGGCAAATAGATCCACAACTCGAGTTTTGTATATTGTAAAAATTCTTAGTTTATTTTCCAATTAATTAGATTTGTCACAGTATATTATGTTTATACATGTATATTAATTAGATTTGTCACAGTATATTATGTTTATACGTGTATAAGATGTTATTCACTGCATTTTAATGTATAAGAACACTAAACTGAAATGACTAGAAATCTTGAGTACTAAACTGTATATCACTGAATAAACATTTGTACAATAAAGAGAAGCTAATCGGACATGATCCAAAATGTTGAGTGGGCACTACATACTACACAATTATATTTAAAGCCACTACTGCCATTTTAGGACCATGTAAATGCTTAAACATTTACATATATAAACAGTCTCATCTTCCTCTTTGCTCCAAATCATCCCCGGGTGATCCATTCCCAGCATTTTCATGAGAAATATACCATCACTGGGAGGCACATTATATGACAGACTCGACATAGATGTTGGATAGATCATGCGGCTAAGGAACACCCAACACCTAAGAAAGTTCCTCATGGCTCCTCTGCCGGGAAAGGCAGAGTAACCTAACCTTAGTGTACTCTCCGGTAGCGCCCTTCTCTCAAACTTGACACTCTCTTGTATTCAATCTCTGCATCAGAATTTGATGCACCAAACTTATACTTACGCCCAACCCCAGAAGCACCCATCTTAGAGAATATGCTGCCACCGTCGCTCAAAGTGTGGTTACTTTGGAGGCTTCGCCCAGTATCTCCTAACCGCCTCTGTGGAATTTGATCTGAGACATGAGTAAAACCATTGTTATTGTCAAGAAAAGAGGTACAAGGAAGACGGAGATGACAAGAATCTGCAAGTAGATTCAATCATTTGCATAAAAGATCAATATTTTATTTTTAATACGAGTAGGTTAAATTTAAATGATAGGAAAGAGTTGAGCTATAAGAAACCAATTTTCTCATGAACCGATGAACATTGACAGATAAAAAAAGTTAAGATCACTCGCTCTTTGATCAGAGAAGACATATGTAAAAGAATTTCTAATAAGCTTAACTCAAGGTAAGAAGATTATGTAAACAGGAAACTAATAATTTACCTTCAATGTGATTATATGAACCTCCAATATGAACGCTACTTGACCGATTCAGTCGTACTTTACTGAGCTGTGGGCAAGGAAAATGTTCTTCCCTCTTCTCGGTTTCAATTACATCTTTCCTGGGTGGAGTTGCAATATGTTCCTCCTCGGTATGCTTACTGGAAGCAAAAGGTGTTATGCTAAAGGAGTCATCTAACACCTCAGAGATCTCAACATAATTAGTTGTGGTAATGATTTCATCTGCACTAAAACCAAAAGATGCTCTGTAAGCTTCGAGTTCCTCAGCATCTGGTTTGCAAGTTTTGTTCTGACGGTTCTGGTATCCATTTCCACCATTTGAATAAGCATCTGATTCCTTGGAAATACTTAGCCTGCCACCAGAATTAGAAAAGGATGAATGGTCAAGGTAGAATTGAGCAAATGTCTCTGGGCAGAAGAAATTGGAATCTTGACGTGACTTGGAGGCTCCAGCTGTCTGGGCATCAAGAAACATGCCTGAGTCAGACTTTGCATATGGAGACCCTTCTGAAGGGATAGAGGGATCCCACTGAGAAGGGAATTCCCTTCCATTGAAGGATGACGATAAGCAATCACCGGACGTCCTTGAAACAGGTGATCTAAGCGTACTTGCAGGACTACCCGGATAAAGTAAATATGTTGATTGAAGATCATTTGCAGCAGGGTAGCTGATCTTATCAGTGGTTTTGAATTTCGCCGACGATGAAAGGAAACGTGCATAAGGCACATCTGGTGAAGATGGAGTTGTCAAATGTGCCAGCTCTGGTGGAGGAGTTAAAGGAGCTGTAGATGGCTCAGTTGTGAAAGTCGAGAATACAGGAGGTGAGACCAGCTGAGTCTCGTGAGCATATGGACCAGTGACGAACATAGTAGATGAAGGACCTCCAGGTGAATTGGCAGACAAGAAGCAGTTGGGTGACTGAGCTGTTGATGGGAGTCCAGAATTCGAGAATGAAGCAGGTGAGGATGGTGGAGCTAAAAGAGACAAAGCAACGCCAGTAGCCTGATTAGTCAATCCACCACCTGGAGGCCCAATTGGCTGATTTGATATAGCATTGGCATCCAGGATGCGTGATGCAGGAACAATACGCTTTCCACCTTTTTGTGTCCGGAAACAAGACAGTCCACCCAAACAACCTGCCCACCTTTTCCGCTGCCAATATAATTAATCAGTATCATCACATGTACATTCAAACAAATGTTCTTCACATAAATCAACTGAAATATGGAAGACAATAAGAGGAATAAGCTACAACAATAGGTCCTATTGGGTACTTTTACTTCAAGAATAGCTGAGACTACCTGAAATATTACTGAACTATTGTTTCACTTAATTTGAAATGACAAGTTAGCACATAAGCAGGTGCAAAAAGAAGCTATTATGAGATATATCTCTAAATAGTACATGGTGCACGTGATGATTCTTAGCTCCGACTTCCGAGACAGCTATCAGTTTAAGGAATATTAATCTAACCATAGTTATGAACACGTTAATTTAGTTCTTTCAAACTTCAAAGTTAAGCTCAAATTCCAAAAAAGTAAAGAAAGCCTGCCTTGGAAGGGTGGGATATCAGGGAAAGACACATCAAAGGAAATATCCCCAAAACAAAGAGGGAAGGTTGCATACAGTGTAAACTACTACAGAATCTATAATCTTACTGTGGGAAATGATATTCTGAATCATACATAGCAAAAATATGATGTAACTCGCCAAGCTTCTGAATAGATTTTGAAATTTTGCATTTGAACTAACAAAGAGACTTTTAAACTTACTTTCTGTACCTCTATGGAGTCCCATTTATATCTTTGAATCACAACAAAAGGTTTTTTCAGTATTCTGAAATTATAAAGTGCTGGGATGCTGCTAGCATCATCAAGAAAGATGAAGTTAATGTGATATGGAAGATCTACCTCCACTAATAACACTCAAATCCTATACCTAAAAATGGCATATATGGGCACAAGAAGCAAATGTGTAAATGGCATGTATTAATCATCAACATACCCGAGGTACTGGAGGTTGCTGTGGCTGCAGAAACCGATTCTGCACCGATGCCATAACAAGCTATTCACTGGAGGACCCCACACTAAACTCTTTGTACACTTTTCCTCGGAGACGAGTCTGTCACTCTGTCTAACTGGGATCGAAGTGGCTATAATTCACGCAAACCAGCAGCGACAAATGCTCTATGACAGGCTTAGGAAATTCTATGAAATTACCTTCAAGCATGGACCAATTAAAAGAAGCTAAATTTGCTTCTCAATCCTATCCAGTCGCATGCACCTGAAAAATCAGTAACAACATACAAGAAGAAAGCACAATTAGGTAATATATTCTGAATAGAATTTATTTCACAGAAGTCATTGAGCTCAGAAATTTGCCCACCACAATTAGAAATTCCTAATGCTGCTTCATTGCCAGCTCTTGATCAAAATAATGACATTCCAATTCATCTGATAGTAAAAAGAAAACCCTGTTACTAACAAACAAGAAAGTTGACCCTAAATGCTGACCAGCTACTGTGCTCTAACAGCATAAAATATGTTCAACTTCAACAACAGTACACCTAATAAAATTCTCAGCCACATCACATCATAACGCGGAGAATGAAACAAGGAAATTTAACAAATAACCCAGCGCCACTCAAACAAAATAATCTTAAACTAGTATATTATTCCACGAATTAGAAAACACGAAAACCTAGCAAGCAAAACAGCTCAAAAAATTAGAGACGGAAAATGAGGAAGAAAACAAGGATAAAGAGCAACTGAACAAATGCAATTACCTGGAAAAAGAAGAAGAAGTATCCACAGAAGCTGAGTGATAATGTAGCAAGGTAGAGAGAGGCGAATGTAAGGGAAAGAATGGAAAGGGCGTAGATCTGATCAGCTTTCTCTTGATCGTTGATTGATTGAAGCGTTTGATAATTTTTCAATATATGAGTATTTCATTTTTCGTCGTTTTATTTTAATTTCCCCCCTTTTTTTATTTTAATTTCCCCCCCTTTTTTTCCCATAATGCTATGAAAGAATATCTTTTCACTTTTCAAAAAAAATTGTTACATTGTTTATGAGTTTTGGTACTTTGTGATAAAAATAATTCTTTATATTATTTTTTTTCCTCGTAATAAAAATAACTCTAGATACCAAATATGTGATTTTTGGACAATAAAAAATATTTTTAGAAATTTAAAATAAATGGTAAACATGTGAATTTCTTTTCTTTCTTTCTTCTTTCTTTTTCCTTATATGTACCACAAATGGAATATGCAAAAAATAATGAAAAGAATACCATATTATACGCGTGTTAATAGGAAACAATGTACTAATATCTATACACAATTAGGTAAAGTTGTTTGGCTAATTTAGAGATTACCGAAAATTAATTTTTGTTTGTAGCTTTCGCAATTAAGGAAAAAAGTAAAACGCAAAACGAGCTTATGTATAATGTATTATATAAATTGTTGTGCTGCAATATTATGTGAACGAAGTAATATAATACAACAATAATATTAATTAAAGATAATATAATGCATATAAAAAGTTACTGGAAAAAAATAATTAAGGAAATATGATATGGAAGAAATAGGATATTTAACGGCAATATATTGTATTTATCATAAAAATTGGATATATGAAACTTGCCATATGAAAAAGAATAAATGGCGCGAAATTAGGGATTGAAATATAACTGAATAAACTATTATATGTAATAATGTTGAACCAAATTTTTTTTTTATAAAAATGAAATTGTGATACATTGAACCATACTTTACTTTTATTTTAAAAAATTAAAAAACTTTGCCTATAAATTGGGCACACTAATTAAATAAATAAAGACTTATGGATAAGAGAGAAATGAATTAGGGAATAAGAAGAGAGGAAAAAATGACAAGATTTTTATAATATTATTTTAAGTTTTTTTATCACGTGTGTTTAAAAATGTCCTTCATAGCAAAAATGTGAAAATGTGTTTTTTGGAGGATCTTTTCGGGTGAAAATGATCAAATACGGAGTATAAAAATGTGATTTTTATGTTAAAAAACAATATAAAATAAAGATTATGTATCATTTTTGTGCAAAAATGAAAGATCATATACTATTTACATAGTTCACTCTTTAGTTAACTCATTTAATCCATTGGTGCATTTTTTTATATTTTTCAAACTAGTAATTTTTGTTTTTATGGGTGATAATATTAAGTTTATTCATGTATTTTTTTTAGTTTCTAGCTAATCCATTGGAGTAGTTTATTTATATTTTCTCAAACTAAGTAGTTTTTGTTGTTTTATTAGTGTAAATAATACTATTGTAAGATCATGTAATGATCTTTATAATCTAAGAATAAAAATAATATCTAATTCTTTAGTCCATATGTATGGAGCATATAAATTTAAAGTTAAAGTTAAAGTTATGCTCTTTATTTTAAAAAAATACTCCTTCCGTTCCAAGATAAGTGAGCAAAAACTTTTCGGCGCGAGATTTAAGGAAATATGATTTTATTAATAAAGTGAAAAGCGAATAAAATAAGAGAATTAATAAAGTAGAGTGAAAAAGTAAGAGAGAGAATACCAAAAAAGGAAATGACTCACTTATCAGTTATCACTTATCTTGGGACATCCCAAAAAGGAATGTGAGTTGCTTATCTTGGGACAGAGGAAGTATTCTTTAATAATTTTGACTATTCTTTATTTTTTTAAAATTACTATTATTCAATTATTTCGATGTCGACATTGTTAACGTATGTATCTATAATTTACATTGCTCACTTAAAATTATTTCTCTCTCATAATCCGTCTCTATATCGTAGTTCTATAAGGTTCATGTTTGAGTTGTTTTTATCGTCTTTTACACTAAAATTATACAACAATTGTTAAAATTAATTTGCACCCCATAGTACAAAAATTATGGGTCCGCCATGTTGGGGTTTGGTGCCCCTTGTATTGGAATATTACGAGCAGCCACTACAGAAGTAATATTGAACTCTCCCCATCCAAATCCGAAATTACAAGTAATCCGGGTTTCCACTTTGTTTATTATTTATTTCCCGCGCTTAAGATATAAATGTCCATTAATTAATTAATGTCTGCTATGGACTTAATTAATTAATATCTTATTAATTCCAAGAGTGGACTTAGCAAGAAACATTTATTTATTATTCATAGAGTAATAAAACTCCAACTGGCCAGTTTTCCGAATAATAAAACCTTGTTCGAGCTCCTCTTGAGGACATTATCAAACGAGACTCACCTCGCGCACGATTCAACATAATAGCAATCCTAGCACCGCTAGATATTAATCACCACTACCCAATATATCAGGATTATTGGGTTGCGAAAAACCCGCACCATTTGATAAGTCAAAGTAGTGCATAATCAATACCGTATGCTCAATGCTAACATATGTAGATTAAGAAATAGTATTTTATCAAGACCTAGTCTTTCAGTAGATAGCATAAAGACACGTCTTGCTGTTAGATCCGTTCAGTGCTATACCACACCAATGTCATCTTATTTCAGTAAGGCTTAGAAATATGCGGACTGACATTGCAACCTTTCACGATAGGTAGCCAAAGCCTATCTAGGTTGTGAAATTCTTCTTTTTCTTTTGCAAAGCATTGCATAGATCTGACCGTGTTACCTTAAAGTGGACGACGCCCACAACCGGTCTACTAAGCAAAAGACTTAGACTTTGTTTACTTCTTATGCATTTAAATGTTTGTAAAACATCTTATAAATGCACAAGCAAACACAATGTAATAATAATAGTGATTCTATTCGTGCGAGACTGCTCGAATAATACTGAATCGGGTTAAAAGTGGATTGTAGAGTTTTACGTATACAAGCAAGATTCTATTCGCGCGAAACTTGCTCGAAACATGCTTTTCAGTATACCAAACCTAACAATCTCCCACTTATACTCAAAACATGCTTTCGAGTATACCCACTGCCAAAAACTCTCCCACTTATACTCAAAGTAGGTCTTTGTACTAGATATATCGAACTACCATTCATTTCACTAAGTGAAAGAAAAATCTGCTTGGTTGTTCTCTGATAATATCTTTTTCACCATAATGTCTTTGCTGCGTACTTGATCTTTAATTAATTTCATCCCCATATGTGATTGCTTAGCTTAATAAACTCGTGTGTCCCTTGAGTTAGCCTTCACTAGAGTAATAAAAAATAATACTCATAGGCATACTCAAACTTACGATTAAAGCTATTAGGAAGATATTCCTAAGGTAAACACATATTCAGAGGATGACTTACTCGATCACTGATTAGTCATAAAACTAAGACAGTGTAACCCCAAGGACATTACATGAATGACTGGTAAACTAGAATATAGTTACTAGTCTTTCTCAAGCACTAGGGTATATTCATTACCTCAATCAAAATCCTTTGCCATGGTTAATATGATATATACTTGCTATGCATAAGCACAACTAATATCAAACTTAGTACACATTATAGCATACATGAGACAACTATCTCCGAAACTAGTCTCATAATTCTTGATCTCACTAAGCGTCAAACGACACTTGACTAGAGACAAGACAATTCCATCTTGAGAGGTATAAACCTTTTCATGGAATTTCTAATGCTTAAATGTTCCAAGCAATGTGTAGATATAGGATTCCTAAGAGAATCTCAACATTCTTTCTAGCATCTTAAAAGGACTTAGATGCTAAGAATGTAATTAGTTTCTCTTAAATCATTTATCTTAAACTGGGTAGACAACCAGTTTCCTACGCCAGATGCCAATCTTAGTTGTTTGCAACTTTTGTAGATTTCATCATCGTAGAGTACCAATAATACCATACGTAATGCACTTTCAACTTCCTTGTGCTTACAACACTGTTAAGGACACAAGTCAAATTCCAAATATTTGACAATTTTGATAAAACACATATACTCTGATTTAGATGCTTGCCTAAGACCACGAAGGTCTATATAAGCTTCCAATCATGCGTTTCTTGCCCTTAATTACATATCCCATTAGAATGTTCTAGTAGATGATTTCCTCAAGACTTCTATTTATAGAAGGCTGTCTTGACAATCATAATACATACATTCTAATTTATGTAAGTTCTAATAGACAATATGATCGAATAAATCCTGGCACAACGATAGCGAGAAGATAATTCTCTTTGGGCATAACCCATTGTCATTGTCTAGCCATTTGAGATCCACATTTACACTTGCAAAGATACTTGCTCCCACTGACTGACACAGCCTGTAGGTAGTATTGCAAGTCTTGTAAAACATGTTGTCTATCTTAGATTGTAATATGGAATCTATCACCTGTTCAAAGATGATTATCCAAATTAACCAATACTACATTGTAGTTAAAGGGATTATGTTCAAGTTAATCTAAGACCGAGTCTTACGACACTCTTAGACCCAAGAACTTGTTGTGTTCCAGTGGAACGCTCCCACTACGATATGGTTCTTACAATCTTAGGTACTGAAGTTGATTTTATTAGTGCAAAAGTTTCTAATGGTATGACTTCTTGGTAATGTGGAAAATCCGATATCTCTCTCTTTATTTTGAGAGTTATCACGTTGTTAGGCTTGTAGTTCATCTCTTGATCTTCATACAAGAATTATATCTTTGAAGATTACAGAACTTATAACCTTACATCATTTGGGACAAACCTTAAAACATGCCTCAGTACTCAACTCCAATTTCTTGGACACTTTTCCAACACGTGTTGGAACAACATTACACCTTGAGATGTGCTAGACTAGAGACGCTCTAGTCCACAACTCGTGTTTTGTAGAAGGTACTGATGTTGGTAGTTTCTTTAATGTTTATCCCACCAATGATAAGATTTTAATGAGTACAACTCATCACATAATCAAACTTGTCTTAGAAAGACTTTGATTCCTTCTTACATAACTATCACATTCATTAGATGAATGCTTGGATTCGTTAATGGAGATTAGACTCCCACTACTGATCATAACCCTTTGCTCGTCTCCTTATGGTGTAAACCATTGAGACTTGCTAGTCTTTCTATGTTGCACTTCTATAAGTATTCTGAATCTCTTGAAAAATCAAATGATTCTAACTCATAGTGCATCAAATAGACTTTCTCAACTCTCAAGCTATTTAACGAAATGTTAAAATCTTGATAGTCTAGATCAGTTCGAACAATTTCTAAGTATTTTCTTGGCCTTAAGGCTAAGAGCCATAAATACTTTATCATTCAATGATTAAGAAGTTGATGTGTTGTTGAATACTCAACCTTGTCGCACTTATATTATTTTAATACTATGATGCCTTAAGCATCAACCATAAAACAATAGTTGAGCATTAATAGCTCCCACTGCAACAAAAACCTAACTGGATCAAGATCTCTTACTTAGAAGTTGCATTGTCATGTAAGTCATTGTCCTTCTATAAAATAGGTCAATCCAACTCACAAAGCATCTTTTCTCGCTTTAAACAAACTTTGATGACAATTCAGGCTCTCCCATTTCCACATCTAGTCTTTTGTTCAAATGAACTAGGACTTAAAAAATGCAGCCTTTATGAATTTGTCATCTATCATGTTACTTTGCTCTAACAGTAACATAACGACTATTATTCTGAAGATTTTCTACTTTTCAGTTAAACCTTCTTGTAGTCATTTCTTGTTACTTTAGGCGATGACTTGTGTCAGAAACTATTTGAGTGATCAAAAGATCCTCAAAACATTCTGTCACTTTAGGATATTCCAATCGAATCATCTTGACAGATTCTATTGATATCCATCTTTCATCGTTATTAACCAAGACTTGTCGAGCTACTTAAAGGAAAATAGCTTGACCTTATTCCTCAAAGAGCTTGTCAAGTACATGCATAATGCATTCTCGAACATTCTTCGTGGAATTATGTCGAGGAAATGGAGGACATGAATCATTGAGTATAAACTCAAGGTTTTCAGCGATGAGAAACTTATCCATTTTCGTTTCCGGTCTACATAATTTAGGCATTCGAGTTTTCTTTCTTTAAGGATCGCAGACAAATATTAAATGACATAATGAAGATTTGGCAAATAAACTTATTATCACATACTCATGCTCAATACATAATCACAAATAACCACAAAACAATTATGTATCTTACAACAACAAAATTAATAAATTGTATCCTCCTTTGGAGGTTAATACGCATTAAAATTTTGACAATTTTACTGGTCACAACACCGACGCATTAAATTGTATCCTCCTTTGGAGGTTAATACGCCTAATGTTGCCTAAGCACGACCATCAGATTTAGCATTACAGAATTTTATTTCTACAACACACTCCCATAACAATGTTCATGTGCTGATAACAAAACCAAGCTATCTCATAAATTCTGATTGAACCCTGAAACTCGCAGTTCCTTAGGATTATTGTCCCTACTTTGCAGGTGGCAATAATATTGGGAACCACTTTCTAGTTCATTCTATTTATTATGTGAGAAGTCCGCCCTTATGAACTTACTGTTTTCGTAGGATTATTGTCCCTACTCTGCAGGTGGCAATAATATTAGAAAATCAGCTTCACAAAATTTGGCAGTCCAACCGATGGAGACCGTATACAACGCACTTGTTGTAATCATCACTTAGATATTTTGTATGGTGTTTGCATAATTATCACATAAGCAGATAAAGTAGATAATCCACTTAAAATAGATAAACACCAAATAAACAGATAAATCCATTTAATCCATGGCATTTAAACACATAGGATAATTATCGAAAATTATTTAATCTAGTCATGGGAGAATCAATTAAATAATTCAGTTTTATCTTGGATAATCTTTATCCAAATTCATTTAGGATTTATCAAGATAGAGTCAACTTATCTAAATCCACTTAGGATTATTCTAGATTTTATTTCCATAAAATCAAATCCTACAATTCAAGATAACGTTGATCTAGGATTATCATTATTTAAATCGTACTAGGATATTACTAGATAGAAACACTTCCATCATAATCCATAAGATAAAAATAAAATCCAATTGAAGCTTCGTTTTTTCATGTTTAGAGACTTCATGCACAGAAAGGAATAACAAGTTTCCTAGGTCCAGCGAATCCACTAGATCACAGGGTCTAGGAACTCACGGAACGTTGGAAGATCTCGGTCGTCGGACACACAGAATATCGCTTCAAAACCCTCAACCACGTATACTAAAATTAGCACATGGAAGTAGGGATCGATCCCACAGAGATGAATGTACAATCAAACATGCTCAAGGATTCGGGACTATTTTTGGGTTGGCTGCTGCCACGCATTTTGGGTTGAGGAAATTAAACTAAACTTGGAGTTGAAATCTGCTACGCTAACAACTAGATCTAGGCAGAACAGAAATCATGCATGTAACTGGAAAACGAGACAATCACTAGATCTAAGAAACTATTTTCTAAATTACCTAGACCTGGGAAATGAACTGACGGTGGGGACCATTTGCTGAAAAGGTAAAGTACGGATGAAAAGCTGAAAAAAACTAACTAAAGTACCAACTAACAGCGACATCATCTTCTCCAATCAATTTGCATAAAAATTTCAGTAGAAACAGAGATGGAACGTGAATCGGAAACGAAGCAGACTGAATTTAAAGCAATTAAACGAAGAACAATTTAAAACTAAGCAGATCTGCGACTACTAGACGAAGTAAAATGAAAAGAGAGCAAAAAGTTTGAAATCCATGCACAACTTGATTCCCCTGTTCAGATCCAACTTCGGATTCTAAATCCACTCCGGATCCAAGCATCCGACACAAACTCCGACCGAAAGTATACCTATAGCTACAGATTCGCCAAACAACCACCGATCAAAAACAACAATTCAGATCCACAACCTATTTCCCAGATCAAGCACAGAATTATCCAAAACAGAGAATAACATTCAACTGCCGAAATAAAACCTCAAACAAAAACTCAGAATCAACATAAATCAACACAAAATAAACACCATCATGACATAAACCAAATGCATAGATAACGGTAATAGCAAACAACCAAATCGACTTCCAAAACGTTGAAGTTCGACGGAATAAAAGTGCAGAAAATTGAATGTAAACTGATTGTTTCTTCGCCCTCCGTGAGAACGGTGTTACGACTAACTTTCGCCGAAGATGAACTCCTAGAAACCCTTAGCTACCCCAGAATTCCCATTTTTCCCAAGTGTGTGTGTGAGTGTGCGAGTGTGTGAGCTGAGAGCAAAATCATGTCTATGGCGTGTGCTGCATGCTCCTTTATTTATAGGCGTAGAAGTGGGTCCAGCGAGGTATGAATAGTCTTTGTTGCCCTCAGCTATTGACTCCCTTCGTCCAGCCATTTTTTTCTCTTCAACTCTGCTCACTTTCCTTCGTTTCCTTCGCTAGTCCATTGCCTCCAGCTCTTCCTGGAGAGCGTCTCCTTCACACACCTGGCTTAAAAACTGCGTTAGACCCAGTAAAATAAAGTGTTTTTCACCACATAACCGATGCATGAAATTAGCCTTATCACCATTCAATAAAGATTTGTACAAATCTTAATTCTATTTAGAATAGACATCTAGAATATATCAAACATTACTTAGGATTTCTTAGATAAATAAATTTATCTAAATCCAATTAATTAAGGATTTCTTATATATCATCTTTATCCTAATCTATTTAGAATATAAATCCAAAAGATAAGGATAAATTGGATTAATACTTATTTTAATCCATCTAAGATTTGTCTTAATAGAATAAAATCTATTCAAATCCATAGGATAAAATAAATTAATATAAATGCTTATCCTAATTCATCTAGGATTTATCTTAGAATAAATCCATATAAATCCATAGAATAAGATAATATTATATTATAATTATTCAAATCTATCCAAGATTTATCTAGGAACAAATCCATGTAAATCTATAAGATAAGAATAAAATATTACATTATCACTATCCAAATCCATCTAGATTTATCTATGAATAAATTCATATAAACTCATAGGATAAGAATAAAATAATATTATCATTATCTAAATCCAACTAGGATTTGTCTATGGATAAATCCACATTAATCCATAGGATATAGATAAAAATTAGATTGTCATTATCTAAATTTAACTAGGATTCATCCAGGAATTAAATCCCTACAAATCCATAAAATAAAGATAAAATCTGTAATTAATCCATGATTTAATACAAAATCAAATCTTATATAATATATAAAATTCACAAGATATATTCAAATCTTAATTCTAAATTAATCTTGAATTATTTCCAAAATTAATTCCAATGGTTAGGAAACCTGAATCTAAATTTGGAAAGAAACTTGACCGAACCTTGCATGGCTCGGCTAGACTCCCACTGAACCCGCAGCTGCTGCTTCGTTTCCGGCAGCCCGTGCCCCCACAGGCGCTGCTGCAGAGAGACACCCAGCCGCCAAGCACAGCCGCTGCAGCTGCATCTTCTCCGGTCGCCGCTGCTGCTGTTGCTGCATTGTCGCTACTGCGACGTCGCCTCTGCAGTGGCTACGACAACAACTTCCTCCGAGCCTGGTAGCTGCCCACGAAGGGCTCCCACTCGAACCGCTGTCGTTCCCGCCGTATCCGCAGCCGCCGGCGCTGCACACGTGCAAGCCACCGTCCTCGGCCACACGACTCAGCGCAGCAAATTCCATGTCGCAATTCCATAACTCACGTAAGGCATACTCACGGAATACATGTGTAATCATTACATACTCAAAAGTCATATGGATACATGGTAAGACATAGTGATTACATATTAGGCAAATTTGTTTCCTCAATGCAGCGAAGAAAAAGGATTCAATGACAGCATGGAATTGACGGAATAATTGCAACGGCAAAAACTATTTTCGTAATTGTGTTCTTCGTCGTTCGTTGTTTTGAAAAACAAATAAAACAACAAACATCTAACGAAACACATAACGAATAAAAATATGCATTCAAGCAATTCACATAACATGAAATTAATCCACATAATCAGAGCCAAAAACCTGGCTCTGATACCAATTGTTGGGGTTTGGTGCCCCTTGCACAGCGGAAGACTTGTACAAAACAAATAAATCAGACGTAGGATCTATTTGACCGATTAATCAATTCACATGTTAAACAGATAATTGCATTCTATAACAAATAATTCATGCTCAAAGAAAGTAAATCCTAAAACATGAATTCTACGGTTTAGAGTTACCGATTTGATTCTCCAAAGAATCATCGATTGCTCGCGCCTTCTCCACGATGATCTTCAATACTAGACCACGGATCTTCTCTCTGGTTCCCGAACTGTATCTCGATATCAGGGTGGGCTGATCTAATCAAAATACTAGGACTCGAATAAAGAAGACAGAAGAAATCTTTCTCCAATTAGGAGAGAAATTCGAACTCCTCTAGGTAGTGGGAGACGAAAAATATGAGTAATAATAATGAATGATTTATGTTTCCTTTATTCTCCTATTTATATTAAGTTTCTTTTTGGGCCCAGACAGGGATCTATGGAAGGTTTTGGATATGAGCTCCCTCAATTAGCTTTTTACTAATTAAATTGAACCCACAATTTAATACTCCCTCCGTCCCAAGGAAGATGACCCCTTTCTTGGGCGGCACGGGATTTTATGCAACTTTATTTTGTGTGTTAAATGGAGAGAGTAAAGTAAGAGAGAGGGGATAAAGTAGAGATAAAGGGGTTTCCATTTTAAGTAATGGGTCATCTTGGTTGGGACAAACCAAAAAGGAAAGTGGGTCATCTTTAATGGGACGGAGGGAGTACAAGCTTATATTGGAATATTACGAGCAGCCACTACAAAAGTAATATTGAACTCTCCCCATCCAAATCCGAAATTACAAGTAATCTGGGTTTCCACTTTGTTTATTATTTATTTCCCGCGCTTAAGATATAAATGTCCATCAATTAATTAATGTCTGCTATGGACTTAATTAATTAATATCTTATTAATTCCAAGAGTGGACTTAGCAAGAAACATTTATTTATTATTCATAGAGTAATAAAACTCCAACTGGCCAGTTTTCCGAATAATAAAACCTTGTTTGAGCTTCTCTTGAGGACATTATCAAACGAGACTCACCTCGCGCACGATTCAACATAATAGCAATTCTAGCACCGCTAGATATTAATCACCGCTTTGATAAGTCAAAGTAGTGCATAATCAATACCGTATGCTCAATGCTAACATATGTAGATTAAGAAATAGTATTTTATCAAGACCTAGTCTTTCAGTAGATAGCATAAAGACACGTCTTGCTGTTAGATCCGTTCAGTGCTATACCACACCAATGTCATCTTATTTCAGTAAGGCTTAGAAATATGCGGACTAACATTGCAACCTTTCACGATAAGTAGCCAAAGCCTATCTAGGTTGTGAAATTCTTCTTTTTCTTTTGCAAAGCATTGCATAGATCTGACCACGTTACCTTAAAGTGGACGACGCCCACAACCGGTCTACTAAGCAAAAGACATAGACTTTGTTTACTTCTTATGCATTTAAATGTTTGTAAAACATCTTATAAATGCACAAGCAAACACAATGTAATAATATTAGTGATTCTATTCGTGCGAGACTGCTCGAATAATACTGAATCGGGTTAAAAGTGGATTGTAGAGTTTTATGTATACAAGCAAGATTCTATTCGCGCGAAACTTGCTTGAAACATGCTTTTCTGTATACCAAACCTAACACGCCACTGATCTTAGGGAAGCCATGCACTGCTTTGTGAAGACGAAGAAGCAGTTGACAATCAACAGTGTTTGAGATTTGGAGAAATCCAATTTTTGTTAGTTAGTAAGTAAAACTTGGTTATAATAATTTCAGTAAAATCACAAATTAGGTTTCCTACCTGATCAGGTATGTGATTTTTCCTATTGGATATAGAGAAGGTGCGAACTCCATCTTCTTGGTACCATTTTTCTAGTTTACTCTTTAAAGCATCCACATCCGTGCTCTTTAAATAAGAGCACGGAGGTGGGCCCGGACTCACTTTTACTTCTTGTCTTTAGCTAAGAGCACAACACCCACATCTGTGCTCTTCCGCAAGGACAAGCTCAAGGGTCCCACCATTCTATTATTCAAATTAAATACTTCAATTACTAAACATTTCTACAATATAAAAATACATTAAAATATAAAAATGACGTAATTAAAATCCTAAAAAATAAAAATTATATTATTAAAATTACATAATTAAAATCTTAAAAAATAATTAATCCTAGAAAATAAAAAATACATAATTAAATTCATAAAATTAAAAAGACCCACTACTCGTTGCCGAATTTCGCCCAAATGTGTTTGATTAGGTCTTTTTGTAGCTCAATGTGGGTTCTTGTATCGCGCATTGTGTGTCTTGTTTCGATCCTCTCATTCACCGACGTATGCACACCTCGGCGTAGGGGAGACCTCGCGGTTGAGCTTCCGGCTTCATCTCGTCGTAAAAGTTAGCCGCCATCGGTCCTTCGTCGGCTATAATCATGTTGTGCAAGATAATACACGTGTACATGATGTCGGCGATATTCTTAACGTACCATAGCCGAGACGGACCCTTCACAATGTTGAATCGGCCTTGAAGGACCCCAAAAGCTCTTTCGACGTCTTTCCGAGCAGACTCTTGACGCTGCGCAAAAAGAATCCGTCTCGGGTCTTGCGGATTGCTGAACGTCTTCACGAAAGTCGACCACCTTGGGTAGATACCATCGGCGAGATAGTAACTCATGTGGTATGCATTTCCGTTGACGGTGAAGTCGATCGCCGGTGCTACACCATTCAAAACATCATCGAAGAGTGGTGAAGAATAGAGCACGTTCAAGTCGTTGTTGGATCCGGCAACACCGAAATATGCATGCCAAATCCATAGGCGGTAGTCGGCGACCGCTTCAAGGATAAGCGTTGGGCCGCCGCCTTTGTGGCCGCTTAAGTATTGCCCCCTCCAAGCAGTCGAGCAATTCTTCCACTTCCAATGCATGCAGTCAATGCTGCCTAGCATACCGGGAAAACCGTGGACTGTTTCGTGAAGATGAAGCAACCGTTGACAATCTTCAGTGGTGGGTGCCCGAAGGAATTCCTCGCCGAAAGCAGAACGAACGCCGTCGCAAAAACTTTTAGGCATAGGATTCCAGTTGACTCATCCACATGCAAATACTCGTCGAAGAGGTCAGCCGTTTGCCCAGTAGCAAGTTGTCGGATGGCACAAGTACACTTTTGCAACGCTACGAGACTTTGCCGACCGGTTGCGTCTACACTGTGTTGAAAGTATTCAACATGGGCGGACAATGTGTTGACAATACGCATAAACAACAGTTTTGACATACGAAAACGGTGCCGAAAGTAATCTTCTGGAAACCGCGGCCAGTCGAAAAAATAGTCGGCAACGAGCCTTTCTTGGGCTCCCTCTCGGTCACGATGGATGTAGCGGCGGTGAATTGAACTAGTTGGTCGAGGATGAGGGGCGGGGGTATTGGCGGCGGCATAGGCTTCATAGGCGGCACGATATTGTTCCTGGTATTCTTGTTCTTCGCACTCCGCTTCCGTAATGAGATCGGTGAAATCCATTTTTGAAATTTTTTAGAGAGGGTTTGAGTGAGATAGGAAGATGTAGATGATTAGTATGAAAAAATATGAATGAGAGATAATTTGATGTGAAAAGTGGATGCTGAATGTGTGTATTCATAGATGATTTTGGGATAAAAAAATTCAAAAAATTCCAAAAAAACGTCCATAAACGGCTCTTTTTTTTGGGAATCCAAAAATATTTTTTTAAGATTTTAATATTAATTTCAAATTTTGTTAACAAAAAAAGAAAAAAATCAAATTTGCCAACGGATATACCGTTGGCCAATTGCATTGCGCCACTAAGGCTGCTCAGCGGCACGAACGTGCTCTTATTTAAGAGCAGTGTCGTGCTGCTGGCACGGACGGACGAGCTGCAGCGGCGGACGGCGGGTGTCCTTGCCAGCAGCACGGATGGACGAGCATGCCGTTGCGGATGCTCTTACTTGTTATAACCTATTTTACTAATATGGGGGCGCATATACAACTATAGGGACTCGTTTGATAAAAAAAAATGAGATATGAGAAGATATGTAAAACAAGATAAGAAATATAGGCTTCATGTCAAGATAAAAACAGATATAATTTAATGGGAAGTGAAAAAATATTTTTTTTTATTTAAAAACGATTATTTTAATTAACTTTGAATTTTTTTTAAAAAAAAAAGAAAAAAACAAAATCTATGTCGTTGGCTAATCGCAGCCCGCCAAGTAAGCCTGCTAAGCGGCACAGACGTGTTCTTCCCTGCCGCTGGCAAGGACGGACAACGTGCATTGGTGAGCAGCGGCGTACCAGCGGCAAGGACGACGGCGTCCGTTACCGCTGCAGATGCTCTTACACAATACTATAAAGTATAAACACTCAAAACAGGAGAGAAGAAAATACTCAGATTTTGAGCCTATACTGAAAGGGGATAGTACAAAGAAATATTGAGCTAAGATGCAGCACAACTATAGTTTGTTTCAATACAATGCATCATTTATGAAACATGAGCATCGGATATCAAACCTTCGAGTGTATGTCTTAGAAAATTCCTGACGTAGTATTATTATTAAACAAAGGCAGGACTCTTATGTGTGTTCCTCTTCAATCAGTCAGCAGCAATATATCTCCCACTCAGGGAATTGCCCAAGAGAGAACAAGGCAAAAAAAACACGTACACAAGATAGGTGTGAATTTCAGTCTAAAGGAAGTTTCGGATGTCTAGTGACTTCACATCAGGCATCTCTTCATCCTTAAACTCTTCCCTGCAATAAGTTGGAAGGGAGAGATTTTGCTCAAATTAAACATGTCTCAACATCAATGGCATGTTGCATACAATTAAACAAACACATACAGAATGCACAAGGGGGAAGGTGTTGCAAGGACTGCTAAAAGGCATACCGTTTCTTCTGAGTTTCCATGGCTTCAAGAGCATCTTTCTTCAGCTCTTCAAGTTGGGCTTTTGCAAGTTTAAGTTCCAACTGCTGCTCAAGCTTCGGCAGATCTTCTCTACGAATGCCGAGCCTACATGATGATGAGTTAATAATAAGTGCACACCAAGGAAAAGCCCAGTATTGTGATACTTGCAACATTTATCATATGCTTATCAGAGTGCAATGCTGTAATTTATAAGAAAAACTTGTTTCAAATAACAAGGTTTTACCAATGAAAAATAGATAGAAGATATTGCTTCTTTATGAATGCTAATTTTACTTCGTGGAGCTTACTTTTGGTTGACCTTATCAAACTCTGCCTTCAGCAGGTCCATCCCCTTTTTATCGTTTCTCAAGAGAGGTTTATTCAATTCCTTCTCAACTTTGTTCAGTGCATCTATCATCATAGTCTCTGCGCCTAGTTCATCAGTAAGGCCTCTCCTGCCAAAAGTAATTGAGAAAATGAGCAACCGAACCAGTTGATTGGCATGCTAAAAGCCTAAAACAGCCATTCACATGACATTTTCCTTGACCAAAGCCTTGTAAGAAAATAAAATTCCAAATAAAAGAATTCCATGACTCAGCCAAGCAAGTTAAGCGCATAAAAGTAAAGATTGAAAAATTAAAGAAGTAAAAAATCATACTCTTAGAATGTATCCTAAATGTCACATGAATAACAATGCTGGGAAAAATGAAACAAAAAGAATTGTTGAAAAAAATATCCAGAAATTCAAAAGGAAGCATACATAATTGAAAGGATATATAAACAGGGTATTAATGCATAAACATACTTCACCCTTATTTCCTTCACGGCTAGCAAGTAGGAACGAACATCAGGAATGTCTTGTGTTCGTGTATCAATTGTGTACTTGATCCTCTGTGACTCCGAAAAAAGATCAGCCCTGCAGGTAGATTGTAGAATGCACAGCAATAAATAAAAGAACAATAATGAAGATGTTTTACATATCTAAATGATTTTCAGAAGCTTGAATGAAAAAAGGAAATACATAAACAAAAGTAAGAGAGGACATATGAAGATGTGTAGTCTGTAATGCGATAGTGTGTTTCCATTAAATGATGAAATAAAATAAAAAAGTGAATAGTTTTCATATTTTTATTACGATTCGAAAATGACTGGCTAGCTGGTGGAACTTCTAAGCTCTAATATATGTTCTTCACATTATAAAACCCTCCAACGAAGGAAGTGCTAACTTTGAGGGATAAACACTTGTTGAGACTCCCATCCAATTAAAACTTAAAAACTAAAAAAAATACTAAAATATACTAGCAAACACTCGGACTCCATCACAATGGCATGTGTTCCATGGTAAAATTACTTATTTAAGTTGTCTCTTATTTCAGAGAAAACAAATACTACTACTAAACATAAGGGCATTAAAGTAATTTGATACAGACCAAGTAAACAAAGAGTAAGAAGATCTCACTTTTCTCTTACAGTCTGCATGACTTTGGCATACTGCTCCACAGCAGCAGGATCTTCAGGAGCAATGGTGATCTTCTCTTTCCTTAAGATCCCCATGGCTGTCTCAAATTTCTTCTTAACGTCAAGAAATATACCCTTCAACATCTCTTTGTGCAAAAATATGCAACAGTCAGAAACACAGATATATAAGACACATCAAGTATTCAGTAACCTGACAAGTCTAAATATCATATGCACCTGAAAGTGCAGGCATAGAGAACAATATGGTACTGCCTATCAACAGCTAGTGACTGAAACACAATAAATAGGCAATCCGCCAGCATCAAGCTGTTAAAAAGTTGAGGAAGCCCACATGATAATATTTTTAATGGGGTTCTTAAATTTCAGGATAATATGTGGAATCAAGAGCTAAGAAATCATTGAAAACAGCACCAAATAACGAAGAAGAAAAAAACATGTTAAAGATACAGATCATGATTCCAGCATTTTGTGCTAGCAACATATATCATGAGATTCATTTATAAAGTATATTGCTATAATTTTCATTTGAAATAAGTCTGATAAATGCTGATTCCAGATATAATCAATAAATCAAATGCATGTACAGTCATCATTTGAATTTGGGAATGCTGCCAGATGAATAGACAATGAGATAGGAAACCTTTTGAAAATTTACCTAACACAGCAGATGTAGTAACAAGTAACATGTGAATATAAACATGCAGATGTAAAAATCTGTAACTACATCTGAGGTCACAAGACTACTTCAAAGTTGCAATGTTTGATAAAAGATAACCAAAAGAAGATAATTTTGCTACATTGCTCACAACTAGTAATCGTGTGCCACAAGACGCAACGAATTGGATGTTTCACGAAACAATTGATAAGCCCATTAGCCCAACACAGGCACAATAGGAATATTATTAGTAGTTCTACTCTACCCAGCATCCACATCAGTGACTTACTAATAAATTTTTCATACAACTGGTGTGTTAGGACAGTAATTTCATATTATTCCAAACAATCTGCCCCAATTTACTCTAATGAGGTCACTTGGTGGCTTTCCGAGCCACATGATCACACATCTACAATCATAATCCCCTTGGTAAAAACGAATTCGTCAAATTTAACATAATAAAACTCCGGATAGTTAAGTACACAATTTCAAAACACCACCCGATAACGCTAAATTATAGAAATGTGTTTTCCAACGAATCATTTCAGGGTGTGATACCTTTCTCTACCCCATGGTTATCTCCCTAATACCAAGAGATTTTTATCGTCATCATCAGCAATGGTACGAGAGAGAGTGAAGAACACAATTAAGAACTCACCATCACCCTTCAAGGAGGAGGGAGCGCTGCCAGCTCCTTTGGCAAAGGAACGCGCAGGAACGGCATACTCCGCTCGAAGAACACTTTGCCCAGCATACAACTGCAGCAATACACAAAAAAGGACATCGAAATTCAATCATCCGTATTTCATCGAAGGGAAAATCATCAAAATTATAAGACCACAAAATAATCAACGATTTGAGCTGCGATCATACGAAAATAAGCCTAGCATTTCGCACACAGATCCGGTCAATAGAACAAAATGCAGAGATAAAAATACGAGTGAGGAAATACCTGGCGTGTGGATCTCGAGAGGAATCGAGCGGCGAAAGCCATTTTGGGATTTGGAGTTGGAGAAAGCTTCGATTGGAACTGACCTAGGTGGATATCATATGTCGGAAAGGACAGTGATGGGATCGGAAAACGCCGTCGTTTCCTTAGCTGGGCCCCTAATTTTATGGGCTTTCAATATAGTAACACCCCAATTTCATTTTTTTTTTATCGAAAATTTGTCGTTTATTTTTATTGTGAGTAATCAATTGCTAACTCACACTTTAGTTGTTAACTACAACTAATTTATCATCATATGATTTTAGAAATCTAGTGAATTAAAATTTGCCGCATATAATTTTCATTTTTATTAATTAAATCGAAAAAGATAAAAAGACTAATGAAAATACCAATATAGTGTTGTGAAAATATTTAACACAATATTTTGAGAATGTCATCACAGTTCTTATGTCAACGCATTGCTTTAATAATGACATTCTAAATGTATTATATTTACATATTTTATATATTATGTTGACATTTGTTGCTATACGAAAAAGTTGAAAATTTTTGAATTTTTTTTCAAATTTTAACATCGGAACATATGCAAGTGAGATCTCGTCAGAATCCTTATGAAATTATCTTTAATTTGATATATGTTGTGTGAAAAAATAATTTAAATCGAGAAAATTATATGCGTTTTAAAGTTATGTGATATTTTTAAAAAGTTAGTTACAACTAATTTGGTGTAAATTGACCTTAATACCCATATAGACGTTTTTTGTTGGTCGTATTGACATTTCGGGCTGATGATCTAGGCCATTGATTTGAATATCTCTTATTTAATTGTAGTTAACAATTAAGTATTGGGTTAACAATATAACACTCCTCTATTTTTATTTTTGTCCATCCCTAAATATTTATCACATTTCACTTTTATTTTTTTAATAGTAGACTCACATTCTACTAACTCATTTCACTCACATTTATAATATAATTAATATTTAAAAATACGACTCACACTAACTTCTTCTACTCGCTTTCTTATATAAAGTCAAATAATATATGAGAAATTTAATTATGGATAGAATGAGCTGTAGTAGTATAACGAATAAAAAGACTCATATTCCAACAATTTGCGTATAATGAAGTCTATCCCAAATTCCCTTTGATATAATAATCCAAGTGTGAATGTATTGCTGGAAAACTCTATTATGCATGTAAACGTGTTTTCAAATTGTATATGTATATAGGAGGGTAAGAGCATCCGCAGCTGTTGTCCGTAAGATGGATGTTGTCCGTGCCGACGGTGCGACGAGCGCTGTCCGTCCGTGCCGACAGCAGGGCGCTGCTCGATAATAAGAGCATGTCTGTACCGCTGAGCAGGGTGACGTGGCGTTGCGTGATTGAGTCGTTTTTATTCTGTTAAATTTATTTATTTTTTAAAAATTCATAAAAAATCGAAAATAATCCGGAAAAAAAAAGGAAAAAAAAAATTCGGATCCCAAAAATATATTTGTTTTTATTTATCGTTTTTCAAATTTTTTTTTTTTTTTAAAAAAATTATTCCAAAATAATCTATAATTACTCACATTCATCATCCATTCTTTACATCAAATTATCTCTCATTTATACTTCAAATTTTCGTGTATTTTTAATGCTTTTTAATATTGTGGAAATGTTTTTATTAAAATTAAATAATGGAATAGTGGGACCCTTGAGCTTGTCCTTGCGGAAGAGCATAGATATGAGTTTTGTGCTCTTGACTAAGAGTAAAAAATGAATAAAAGTGAATTCGGACTCACATCCGTGCTCTTGCCAAAGAGCACTGACGGAGATGTTCTAATGCAACCGTCACTCGTATTTTACTCATGTGAATTGTGATGCCATGTTCGTGTTACATAATGCACACGCAATCAATAAAATTGACATCATCCATTTTTTTTATTTAGTGGACCACATCTAGTCTTGGTTATGCATTTAAGGTGTCGTTTCACCCTAACCTTACCCTCTTTTTTTTTTAATCAATAATCAATATGTTATATATATATATAGCAACCTTACCATAACGGCTTAACGTTTCATATTTCACTGAAAATTCATGACAAAACGCAGTAAACAAACCTTGCACAAATAATGTTTTATAGCATAATGAATATTGAAGAAGCAAATCACAATCACAAGCCTCTCAAAATCACAAAGGAGGATCAAAAACCAAAAGATTACAACATCAAGAATAAATAGATGGAAAGGGACACAATCCCAAACTGAGTCTTAAGAAACATACTAGTATACAGTGTTTGCAAAAGTGCAGCTACAAACAACACTCTCAAACAAAAGAATCACCAGGAACAAGTTAACCCATCCATTTAACATCGGGTTCAAAGTTCGGATCAGCAAGCACAGCCACCTTGTTGCTCAGTTTCTGGAAGAGTTTCCGCAATGCCCTGGAAGTATCTGAGGTACAAATTCCAATCGAATTAGAGAAAACGAGATGCTACAGGTTACTATCTCAGACAAGAGAATTTCTAAATGAAACTGGCAATTAAATGCCTGAAGAGTGCGGACAGGGAAGCTCAACCAATTAATTGTATACATGAAAAGAACCAAAGCAAATCAGGAGTTGCAAGCTATGCTGAATCTCTTGTCTTTTTATTCAAAAAGCTTCCAACGGTACTTTCACTACATGTATTCGGGAGAAGTGCATATTGCACATTAATTAGTTATATGTATAACTGCTTTTTAAGAACATATCAACTATAATAAAGATAGGGCACTAAGACTGACAAAAAAGCCCAGCAGCTAAGGTGTTTTAACTTCCAAGAATCATAAGTTTAAGCCTTTCACTAAAATCCTTCCCTTAAAAGAACCTACTAAACATTCTAATTATGAAAATATAATTTGATTTCGCTATTCCTATGTAGAATAACATCTGTATTATGTGAATTCACACATTGTAGCCCCCTATGATGAGTTCACAAGTTATATGTTTTATATAATCTAAAACATTCCTGATTGGTTCTCTTTGGTGGGCATAATGACATAATCCAGTATTACACAAGCAAGTCACTCCAAATTCAGAGCTCTTATTAAGGTGAATATGTAGCTCGTGCTTATTTATGCCTGACAATGGAATTGGAGAGACGGGAGAGTGCTGATCACTACTTGTAACAAAATGTGTCGATTAAACTATGTAAATCCACTCACATGTCCTGGTCATGCTCATTAGCTAAAGCGGCCTTCGCAATACAAAAGAATGCTGGATCAACATTGTAATCTTCTTTGGCTGATGTCTCAAAGTAAGGGATGTTCCCTTTTGATGCACACCATTCCTTTGCCTTTTTCTCAGAAACCTGGTATCATTTTAATTAGAATAAAGTATGAAGAAACTAAGATAAAACCAGCTTGACAAATCAACTTACCACTCTGCTATTGCCACCATCTATATCAATCTTGTTTCCTAGTAATATAAATGGGAATGACTTTGGATCAGGTGGATTTGCCTGTATTATAACCAATACCATCAATTTCCCATATAACCACCAAAACTGAGCATATTGTCGATATCAAAAGAAATATAAAAAAATAGAAATATCTAGATGGCCAACTGAATTAGTATAAGAGCTTTAAGCTAATGATAATTATTTAGCAGTAACAGAAGCACATTGCTATTGCTATCATTTGCATAGCCTCATTTAGTCCAGGATCGAACTGAAGTTAAACTTGTCAAACACACTGAAATAGTTATCAATGAGAAACATAAGTACGGAGGAAGTGACCGTATTGTCCTATCTAACTAACATGAAGATCCTAAAGTCATACTACTTCTTTGACATAACAGGCAAACATGTAACTTTTTCTATATATCCAACTACAAAAATAAATCTGAGGGTGAGAATTGTAATCAAAATATGAATTGGCCAGAGAAGCCCATTCCAAAAATATAAGTGGTGGACCGTGGATCTACTGAAGATAAGAGGTTAAAATATTACTGCTTATTAACTTAATTATTAGTTATTACACATAATCACCAAAAGTGCATGGTTTTGTTTCTTCTCACTTCTATTATATAATGAGAGGGCCATCATTTTTTTAGTTAATGGCCATAATGAGCACGTCAATATCTTAGCTCTGAACACAAGGCATGACAGACACCTTAAACTTTCTTTACCAGTTATTGTGTATTAAAGCTATCATTCAGTAGTCAGGGAATAAAACTCTGTGACAATCAGCATCATTACCAATGCAACATGTTCAGTTCGCAAATTTTGCATCATATGAGCTTCCTACTACTACATTAACAAGATAGATAGATAGATAGATAGATAGATATCTACAACCCTTCTTATCTACACATTTACCATCAATTCTAGATTGTAAATGCTAATGCTAATCCTTATAAAAGGTGAAGCTCTTCAATCTAGAATGCATGAATTACCTTCATTTGGTTACTATTAAATACTTCAGGGTGAAGTATATGGCTATAAGGCAATGAACTATCTGAAAGTGAATGGAAAGTTGAAATAAATCAGCATAGGCCAAGAGAAATATGTTTTGGACACATGTAGTACATGTTGGTATACTTTGATCAATCTAAAAATATAAGTCTCTCCTCCTGGACTAATGATTCACATTCTCTGTCCTTAATTCGGTCTTTATTCTCTTATTTTCGACTAAAGTATGAGCCTGAAATGACAATGAATATGTGAAAAAGGTTCAGCAGTTGATGGACAAATATTGAAAGAACAGCCCAGGTCGATTACATAGTAAAATATCACAAACAATAAAATTCTCAGTCATAAATCTATTTATATGGAAAACCTATTCCATTAAGGCATCACCCCATTGTCATCATTAAAAAAGGAAGGAAATATATAAATATAGCATTTAATTTCAACACGTAAGTAAAAATTTAACCTTTTCCCTTTCTCCTGAAACTATCACAGCAAGTACACCTTCCTTTCTAAAGCCAATTAGCCTAAGATACAAATTTTTAGCTTAATATGTAGTACTACCTTATTAGATAGTCAACATTCATTGCTCATACAAGTTGGCTTTACAAGATAAACTTAAGAAAGTGCCAACAAATGAAAAACAAGAAGCCTCACAGCAACAAAACAAGAACAACAATTATATCTTGGTGATGGCCTAGCGGTGGAGTGGTCAATCCATGAGGCCAAAGGTCTCGGATTCAAATCCGCTATGGCCCAATATTTAAATTTAATGATAAAATTATCCAAAATACATGAAAAATCTTTTGAGCAGACAAGCAATCTATGAAAACAGAAGACACTAACCTGCTTGAGAAACTCTTCATGCCAATTGTCAAGGGTATCAAAAGACCTCATTACATTTACATCATAGACCAAAACACAGCAATCCGCCCCTCGATAGAATGCAACTCCAAGACTTTGAAATCTCTCTTGGCCAGCAGTGTCCCAAATCTACCAATCGCAAATACAAGTTCATTCACTATGTATAGCTTTTTATACATAAATCATCAACAGAGAAGCCAAATTTACAAAAAGCAAACTGAAAACACACTTGAAGAGTGACAAGACGATCATCTATTTGAAGCTCCTTCGTGACAAAATCCGCCCCAATAGTAGCTTTATACTGCTGACTAAATTTCTTATGCACATATCTATATCACCAGTTAAAGAAGCATCACACATTGTAATCGAGCAATTCATCAAACATCAGCAATCCTCGAGCTTCACTAAAACTAAAAAAATTGAAGTAAAAATACAATCCAAATGAATGAGAGAGAGAAATAAAGGATACTGGTTCATCAACGACGTTTTACCAACCCTGAAAAATTAAAAAATAAAAAAATAAAAAAATCAACAACGTCACACACGTCAATTCCAAAATTCCAATACTTAACCCTAAGCTCGAAAACAATAAATCAGATCGCACAGGGAAAAGAAATAGTATGAGCATGAGAATACCCGCTGTCGCCGAGGACGATCACTTTGAGTAATGTTCGCCTACGCAATGACATTGGATACTGATTTAAAATCCAATAACAACAACAAAAAGCTCCTTTTTCAACAATGCCAATTTTAGAGGAAAGGGGAAATTTTGTGCTGAGATGAAAATGGACA
>NC_062968.1:15017586-15042586 GCF_023119035.1 Salvia hispanica
GGAAAAAGGGGCGCCAATTTCGATCTCAATCACACTATTGACTTTTTTTTATTGGTAATGTCTCGTACACAAATCAATGTAGTAATCTTTAACGATAATATTTCATTGCAATAACAGGAGAAATCCTAAATAAAGCAATATATAGGGAAAAAAATAGTACCCCGTACTTAAAAAAACTAAACATGGTCATTTTAAATGTTGTTAAAAGATGACATTTTGTGTATGCATGAAACAACCGAGAAAAATTGGAACTTCGTGATTTGATATTCCAATTTTAAAGTTTTAAAACATATTAGAATTTGACCAAACTTCATGATTTAAATGACTATTAACTCTTTTAGAAAAATTGTGGTTACCCTAATAAAGGTATTCAGGTATTACGCGATACCCGATCGAGTTACCCGATAAGTCTGATTTCCTTACCCTATCCCGTTACACAATATATTGCTATCGAGTACCTGATACCCGACTATTTTCGAGACGGATTGGGTAATACCTGATACTCGATATTTGTTTTGACACCTGTAGTCGTTCATTTTTACACAGACTAAATAATCTAATTCTTTTTCTATAGAATTCAATTAAATTTGGAACCCCATACTAACAAAAAATGAACAACATTGTAAAATTTTAGATGTATATTAAGTTTCTACCAAAAAATGAAGAACATTGTAAAAGTTTATATGTATGACATTATTCAACTTCTCAGTATGCGTAGTTATGATTTGTGTGGGTTGTGAATTGTGATAACAAGAACAATCCCTCTCGAAAACGAAAAAAAAGTGTTCAAACAAGCTGAAAAAATTTGTTCAAATAGTAGTACTCCAAGTTAAAGTAGGAATTCGCATCTCAAAGTGAAGGTTAGACAATGTAACATTTATAAAAGAGGAGAAACCATCATCCTGAGTTGAATTTATTTTTATGTTTTTTAAAGATTAGTATAACTTTCGGTTACTCACATTTGAAATTAAAAGCAAATATTTTAAAAGGAGCTTGTAGGGCTTGTAACTAATTTAGAAATAAATTGAGTTTGAGTTCATAGGGCTCATAACCAATTATTGCCACGTAAGAAACCAATATTCAACGAATCGGTTTATTTCTTCCACTTATTCAAACCAGCTTTGTTTCTTTGGCTCTTTTTCTGACTAATTTTCGATAGCCGTTCTCCAATATACCGGGGGATCATGAGCTCTCCGACATCACTTCACCACCTCCATCCCTCAAACTTCATCCAATCATCGTGTCATGGCAGCAACAGCAGTCAGCGGAGTATTAGATCAAGCACATCAATAAATCTAAGGAGATGCAGCAAATGGACCATCTGATTTCAATAAATGTAAATGCCCTGTTCAATGAAACCTGTAATTATTGTTTTTGGTATACAATGTTTCTCAGCTTCAGCTTATACACAAAAGCACAGCATAATCAAACAGAGGTTGCTTAACATATCAGTTGGGTGGAAATAATCTACATCACAAAATTTATGTAGCTGTAAAGTTATAAAAACCTAGCTGAGAGCAAAGCCATGGTGTAATCTTACATGAGATATGCAAGTCAAAATAATACAGGAAGTAAGATTGTCTCTTTCAAATACGAGTGATGAACCTGAAGGCCTGACTAGAGGTATTTTTGAAAAAAATTCTTGGTTCTCTTCTGCATCCGGGTGAAGACGATAACTACACAAGCTAAAACCCATGGTGGAATTGGACCGACTGAGGACTGCAGATTCTTTGCCCATGCTGGAGTCTCCTTCATAGCAAAGACTATGATGACGGTTATCATTGCTACACTTAATATTATTCTGGTGATGGGCTTGAGCAATGAGTCCTGCATTCACAAGCATAAAATGAGCCAAAATGGATAAATCACAACAGGCTAAATCTCAGAGTCGAAGCAAAAGTCTTTTATGTTCAGCTATTTGCAAGTTTTCGACATATGGCATGAACTGAGCTTAAAGTTTCAACAAGTAAAGAACCATAAAAGCTCTTGGATAGTGCACATCAGTAAGAGGATGTTTCTCGCACGCGTCAAAGTGGAGTAGGTATGAGGTACTGATATGTGTAGTTAGGTAAATGTACAGCGATATCCCAATCGGGATAAAATTTACAGATTTGAGGCTGCAGATGATAAGGGTGTAAAACATTGGTTAATATTACAAAATCATGTGTCACTTAGGAGCCGTGTGAGAAGAAAGTCTCATGCACGGTTTTGAATGAGAGAAAGAAGTGAGGAATCCTCTTTTCCCAGGCCAATACTTGACATGTACCCCCTCTTCCAGGCCCATCACAATGAAAACGAAAACCAAGATTTGCTTTACCTGAGCACTTCAAGATTTTAAGTTTGAAAAACTCAGAGAGTGTGATGCCTTTGTCATTGATGTTGATTAAGAAAGAGTTCTACATTTTTCAATAGATTTCAGCTATCGATTATGAACTAGGATTTAGGATGCATGTTAAGAAAGACATAATAAGACTAGAACATGTTCTTCAAGGTCCAAAGAATCTTAACCCACCCTTCCAGTTTTTGACACAGATGGAATTGTAAATATTTATGTAGATGAGCCATGCTTACTTCCCTTCTACTTCCATTTTAATTCATTTCCACTAGTTAAACAATTCAAAAAGGTACACTTAATAGTAAGAGACAAGATTATGAAATAAGAATTGCATTCGCTCACATAGAACTATAGCTAATCTTAAAAATCTAACTCAAGCATATCGATGAAAATGGTGAAAAGTCCAACTGATAGCAACAAGTGGCATTTCTGGTGGTATTTATATTAAATTATGGCCCATACTGATTCGAACTTTTGGAAAACTGGAAAACAGACACGTAAAAACTTAATGTACTCTTTTGATTCTGAATTGCTGGTCCCCAACAGTCCTTTGAGTTTTCCACCAAAAAGTACATCACTACTTGATCAACAAGGTAAACTTTTTGTCCATTTAGTGTGTTCAAGTAATCTCATTGTCTTTGCTTTACCTATAGAGTGGAAGATGACTACTAGGAAGGGTTGTGGTTTTTTGGTCAAGGACGGGAGAAATTTTTTCCAAATAAATAAATTGCAACAAACTCGGCCTCGAACTAGACTTGTTGAGCTTGAAAATAAGTTTCACTATTGCTCCCTTTTCGTGATGGTGATAAATGATGAGTCCAACCCTCTAAAAAAATACAGAAAGCCCTTCATTTTCGCTTAACAAGTTCAGTAGGTCTAGCGTAGCAAACAACACTAAAGAGGGTAATAACGAAATAGCCGAATCAGGCACCCACCACCCATAAACCCGCCACTATAGTTAGTGATTACTCAATCTTCTAACTAGCTTCAAGAAAATAAGTTTATAAATCAGGAAACGCAGACCATAATATCACCAGCAGTAACCAAACAATATATGGCATCACACACGACACCGAACCTTTTTCCAAATTGAATGAATTTAATAAAATCAAGACATCAACATTCTTTATCCAATTCAAAACATTATCATGATAGCATATTCCAGAAGCATAGAAATTGCAGCTGCATTGAGACAAGACCACAGTAATCTATCGTAAAACTTACTTCCAATACCTAAAAAGCCATATAATCAAAATCAAGGTCAATCAAATTAGGATAAGCATATCTTCGTATTCAAATAGATATTTCCACATCGATCGAAATTCAAAACACAACTGTAACTCCACAGGTCAATCAATTAGGATAAGCACATCTTCATATTCAAATTGAAATTGAAATTTCCACATCGATTAAAATTCCAAACACAACAGTAATTCCACAGAAATAACAATAATTCATGCATCAATAAAAGTCCAGAATTGCTACCTTAGGCTCTCCGTCGATGTAAACACGAGCGCCATCTCTGTAGGTGAGCATCGAGCGGCCGTTCCTGGGGTTGAACCGGATCGGAACGCCCCGACCCGATCCAGGCGTGAAGGCATAGACCGATTTGAAGCCGTACTTGTCGAGGATTTCTCGGATCTCGAGCTGGTCCTGATCCCACCCGCCCAAACTCACTTTGATGATATCGATGGGACCTTTCCCTCTGTTGTAGATGTGAACCTCCGCCTCCGGCACACTAGTTCTGACGGAGCGGTTCTTCTTCAGAACTGGCTCCGGCTCCGCGGCATTCTGCAGGAGCGGCGCCGTCGCCTCTGTTTCTTCGATTTCTGCGATCCCGACCATTGTTCTTAATGATGAAGTTTGTTACCATGGGTTTTCCTTTGTATGTATATATACTTTTATTTTCTCCAATGAATTAAGGTCAAATCCTATTTAAATTCTTTTTTAAATCTTCCAAACCTAATTAGACAACCTCTAGAAAATAATTAATTTTAGGTCAAATCCTATTTAAATTCTTTTTTAAATCTTCCAAACCTAATTAGACAACCTCTAGAAAATAATTAATTTTCGACACTTGCACTTGCATATAGTTTGGAGGTGTCTCTCTGTCTGTCTGTCTATCTATATATATATATATATATATATATATATATATATATTTTGTGATTAGAAGAAAAAAATGAAATGAATCCTAAAAACAAAGTGTTATTTCCAAATGTCTAAGATGAGATGAAAAAGAAATAAGACAACAAATCAACAATTTAGAGTCGTTTTATCAATGTGAAACTGAGAAAGACTGCTCAATCTTTAAACTACAAACTTTACAGACACTATCAAATTTCCCACTCATGTAAATTCGTTGAGAATGGATTCCAATCCATAACTCTTTTTAAACTTTGATTAGCCTGATTTTTTATTATTCCAATCCAAAACCATTAACTTTACTAGCACTATCATATTTTCCACATTTATAAGAAACTTTGGATGGAAATCATGTAAAAACTCTTTTTAATATTTCCCCAAAATATGTGCAGAATACAACAGAAAGCCTCAATTTTGGGAGAATGGACACAAAAACTCTCCACGAGTACTTCTCATTTCAATTGTTTACAAAAGGGCAAAGGGAAAAGCTGATTAACCACTGTATTTGCTATCAACACCCAAAGCTTACTGATCAACTACTGCCTTCCACAAATTAAATCTGTCTTCTCTTGTTGCAAACTCTTATTCCGGTCACCTGATTGCAACAGCCCTAGCAGTATTGAACTCCATTATATTCAAATTACAGTATCTTGAACAGCTTCTTCAATTTGAAAAGCAATCTCTTTTCTTCAGTAGACAGATCGTCCTGCACATCAATGGAAAGGAGTCAGGATTACTTTTCATTATGTAAGTAGTCGGGTAATATCAAATGTACAAACCGCGTAGTTTTCTTTGAGTGCATCAAGTGATTTTCTGGAGATCTTGCTTACAAGCTCGTCCTCCACCTCAAAATGTCTTCCAACCATTTTCTGTTGCTCCTCGGGGTTGCTACCAATTATCTGCGAAGAATAAACCTTAACATATTACAAGAGAAGGTAAAATATGAAAAATGACACCATATTACAAGAGGAGCCATAACACAAGGTAGAAGTACTTATGGAGATCGAAGACTTGAGCACATCAACCTACTATTCAACAATCACCCCTTTGAACACATTTATCTCACTTTTGTGCCACACTAGGCTATGAATGGGATTGATATATGAAGGCAGATATTATTATATTTCTTGATGCACATTGATATCTAAGAAAAAATTGATCGATAACAAAGACTAGAAATTCATGATAAAACTCTTTAGATGCTCATATAATCAAATAACATTTAGTATCCTGACAAATATTTCAAAATTCTCACAAGATGACAAAAAGCTACCAATTTCAATATTTCATACCTTAATGGCCACCTTTTGACCTTTTTTGGCATAATCAACAGGCCTATGATTATTTTCAATAGAAGCTATCCGACCAATGTCGACAAATTCTCTTCCGGGAACACATATAGGTGTTCCAATCTGTGAGATGGAAAAGAATGTAGAAATATGAGTTCACCATATGAAGCACAATATTGTCGATGGCAGTCGAAAAACTGAAGAAAATGTGTTACAACTTGTGCAGAAGAAAGATGTCAACAAATAACACACCTATGTACAGAATACATAGTAGTGAGAAAAATCTAACTACTCCATTCCCTTTGAAGTGAATGCCACGGTGGTATTTTAGATAGACATGCACAACAAATTCTGATACGATGATAGTTAAGATGTTTCTGAATAACAGCAAACAGAAAATTGAAGGGCAGTTACTCCGTTCTCTCTATATTTCAAAGCCTCCCCAACTTCAATGCCATTTCAGAAAGAAAAAATAACCAGGGTACTAGCCACTAATTGAACGTAAAGCATTTTGGATACTCCTCAGTTAAAGACGGTCAACAATTTAACACATGTCGGAAATGCTTGTGACACTAAGGTGAATTACAAGGAGTCGAGGACTGCAAGTTATTATAATTTAACACATATCAGGGATCAATTTTCAAGAGCAAAATATAGTGTATGAATGGACAAAATTTACTTGAAACGCTATCAAAAAAATATTACCTTTGCAATGCCTTCAACGACATCAACCCCCAAAACAATTGGATCTTTCTTGTTGAAAACACAGTTTGGCATGATCTTCAGGACACAGGGAAAAACTGCTTCCTCTGCAGCTTCTCTCTTCTTTTCCTCCTTAAGATTATCTATGTAAGCCTTGAATTGGTCAAAAAGGTGGTATATAATGTCAGCAATGAATATTTTTACACCAAGTTCATCAGCAAGTTCCCGAGCCTCTGGTGTTACTTTAACATCAAAAGCCAGTATAGTCCCATATTCCTTCTTCTTCTCAAGCATGACACTCGCCTTCATCACATCCTTCTTATGAACTGGGCCAATACTTATAGCACTGACAGGTATGTTAACTGCCGGAGTCTTCAAAAACTCCAGCAATGCTTCTAAAGACCCAAGTGTAGATGCCTGAACATAAACCCCTTCACCACTTTTGTCAATCCTACTCATCACTGAATTTACATCGTCCATAGCAGATTCTTTGATGTCCTCTATGTCATCATTGGGCCCCACAACATAGAGACTGGTGCCTGCAATAGCATGCTCAAGGCCCTGAAGAAAGAACGATGGAAGAAGTATTAGCCAAGATCCCAAGGCAACTAAAACAACAGAGGAAATAGATTGACCATGAATAACCACATGAAAGGATTCGATTTTCAGAACTAGGGAGAACTACTAGCAGCACATACTGCATGATAATATAAATAGATTATCGTGAATACAAGAAAAAACATCTGCCCAAACAAAGGCATATTCGATAAGAAGCTGTTTAATTAGGCAAATATCAGACAGCATCCATCAACCACATCACATGAGCAGTTCTGGTGTCTAAATAACTCTGCAATAAATGAAAAGTACAATGTTGCTTCGAATTAAATAAAACAACATTCATGTGCCACAATTTTTCTTTTTTGGGCTGATAGGTGTCATATAGAGTTTAATCTGCCAATCCCAAATCATGTGGTGTCGTGTGGGAGCAAGTTGATAAACAATACTAATTCCCTGAGTTTACTACTTTACCCTAAAGAAAAACAAGATACAAGAATAGGAGGGAGCATCTATGTAAAAAATTCCCTCAGCCCAAGAAATGTGTAATGATGAGAAACAAATATAAAACTGATTTGAACAATTAACAAAAATATGTTTAGCTACACGCTAGCGTAGATAACAGAACTACATAGATTGAGCGGTAATGTGAAGTTCTGTTGGTTAAACTTTGTATGTTGAATAACCACATAAAGTGGATTGTTGCGACACTTAGAAGACATGTAAGACTCTTTGTGCCCTATGCAAGAACCCAATAATGGTAAGCAGTTTATACTGCAGTTCAATTGAGAACTTTAAAATGGAAAACCCATGTTTCTACTGCCATATCTTAGAAAATTTATGTTTACTGGAATTCATTAAGCAAGCAAGTGTGCTAATGCCCCTCTGTGTTCATACTTCCTAAGAGTAACTAATAGCATCCTTTTCTAAATTAATTATCTTCAATTTTCAACTTTATGAGTCCAGGGGAGCTATGAGAATGAGACACAGTTACCTGTGCAGCAATCTTGATACCCTGGGCAGCCTTGATTTCTTTGTGATGCAAATATGTTCCCTGGAAAGATATAATCAAATTGTAAATTCAATGACTGGTCCAATGTTATACAGCACCATAACAGTATAACATCTGTTTATTGCAAAGCAAAATACTACACCAAGTTGACAGCTTAGTACATTTATTTCAAGGAAAACCAATACAAACTCTTGGAATACTCCATACACAGTAGGTAAATTAGCAACTACTCAATCAATAGAAACAATAATTTTGTCCATCATACCAATGCCAATTTTTCAAGTAATAATAGACTGATAGAGTAAGAAGTTTCACCTTGACTCTGAGCTCCCTCATGGGGTGAGGTGTAAGTAAGGCTCTGATTGAGGTAACAACGGGTCCCTGCACAAAAAAGCCAACAGAATGCTTGTTAATAACTTCTCCCGAAAAGAACCAAAATAGAAATAAAACATTCAATTCATGCCTGCATGCCACAAACGACTATTTGATCTCCTTCATGAAGCACGCCATTTACTAATACCACATCAATTGTGGTCCCATGTCCTTCAACCACTTTAACCTCCAAAACAGTACACTGTGGCAAAATTTGAGGATAAATGATGAGAATTTCCGTTGGAGTATCTTTCTCATTCTCAAGCAGTAATAGGTGAGGGAACAAACCTGCACTTCCTCACTGTATGTAAGCCTTTTTATCATTGTCTTCTGAGCCCATTGGACCAGCAGTAACAATAAATCTGGGACCCCCTCACCACTGTTTGCCAGTCACCAACAAGTCAGAAATTGCAGAAATTTGTGGCCTTGTGAGAATGAAAATAAGACATAGGATACCAGATACAAACGTAAAGCAACAAAGTCTTTATAAATTAACCTTATGGCACTTGTTGGTACAATGTTATATGTTTCCCCCATTTCTTTGTTCTTGTAATACAACTCAGTATTGAGGCCCTGCTCCTTAAACTGAGTGATAATCTGTAACAGAAAATCCACATTAGATAAAACCAAAATTGATGATGAGAAAGTGAGATCTAATAGATAAGGTAAGAGACAAATATGACCTGAGTTAGCCTCATGTTGAATTCGATCATGACATCTTTTGATTGTTGCCTTATTGCCTTTCCTATTGGTGCATTACGGCAAGACTTCCATCCATAAAGTCTGTCTACCTGTATTGCCAAACAGAAAATACCAAATGAAAACAGTGGAACAGCATGGGTAGGGAGAATTCAACAATGTTAAGATTCAAGATGACTCACTTTGTTCAAGGCAATAAGAAAGTCTGTATTTCTCATTTTCAAAAGATTGAGTGATTCAATTGTCTGTGGTTCCAACCCATGCATTATATCAACAACCAAAATAGCAAGATCACATAATCCTGATCCTCTAGAACGCAAATTGGTGAACGATTCATGTCCTGGAGTATCAATCACTAACAAGCCAGGGACATTGAGCTTTGCATCAGCTTTCAGTTCCTTTGTTCTCTCACGTATATTCTCAGCGGGGAAATAGGTCGCTCCGATTTGCTGTGTAATCCCACCTGCCTCGCCTTCTTGGACGTTTGTACCTCTAATACAATCAAGTAACTTTGTTTTTCCAGTATCGACGTGACCCATAATACAACATATAGGAGAACGAAGGTTTTGTTCATTCTGAACAGGCTGATCATCAGTTACTTCTTTTTGGCTCTTCTTTTCTGTATTAGAAGAATTCTTTTTGTTGTCATTTTCATTTCCCTCCAGCACAGACTTCTTCTGAACATCCACTGATTTCGGTGGCATCACTGAAGTTAGTTTATCAGCCAAGACTACTGGCTTGCTTGTATTCAGCTCAGCATCTTCTTGAGGAGCAGTCCGTGCGTTCTTCATATCCTTCTTGGGCAATGGTTCAGGTTCTGAATCAACTTCTTCGTCAGCAAATACACTATCTCCTGGCAATTTCAAGTCAGCATCATCCCAACTTTTAGCATCCCACTCCTCATCATCATCTTCCTCTTCTTCTTCATCAACTCCATTGTCTTCAACAACATCAGTTACCCCAGCTTTATCCTGTGCATTTGGAGACTCAACTTCCTCAACATTCTCTGCCTCAACAGAATCCAACTCGTTTGCATCTGTGGTCTCCCCATTTTCTGAAATGGCTGCTCCATTGGATTGGGTTTGGGGCTTCGATTTTTTCTTCTGGTACAGAGGTCTCTTAGCAGGTGCTCCGGAAGATTCTCCAGTGGGTATATCCAATTTTGCATTAGCTAGTATTTGCTTCCTCATTGCCTCCAATCTCCGAGCCTCTTCCTTCTGCTTCCCTGTCAGAAGCTTTCCTTCTGCTTTTTTCTTAAGGAGTTTCTCCTTCTCCCTCTCCTTCTTTAAGCGCTTTTTCTCTTCAGCTAATCTTTCTAGTTCTTCTTGTTTAAGCCTTTCCTCTTCTTCTTTTCTCAACTTTTCTTCTTCTTCGCGTTTTTTCCTCTCTTCAGCCTCCTTAAGTTTCGCAAGTCTCTCCTGCATCTCCCTGACATGCTTTGGGACTTTCTTACCACTTACTTTACTATTTGTCTCATTTTTGGTTTCTTCTGGTTTTTCTTCTGCTGCAGGAGCAGATGCCTTCTTCTCTTTCTCTTTGTCCTTCTTCTTTTTCTTCTTCTTTGACGTTACAGTCTCCACAGGTCCCTCCTCTTCAGCCTCCTCTTGTTCGGCAGGTTGGTTCTGTAACTTCTCCTCTGGAGGAGGTGCAACTGGTGCTGCAGCAGAATCTTGAACAGGTTTAGAAGCAGAAGGTCCAGCACCAAGTTCAGCCAGGATCTTGTCCAAGTCTTCTTCTTCTTCTTCTTGAAGATTTTTCCCACCTTTCTTTTTCTTTTTTTTGTTTTTCGAAGTTACATCTTCACTGTTTGGCTTTTTATCTTTAGAATCACCACCATGTTGATCCAGCTCAACAAGGTCAGGTGGTGCATCACCAATCCCAATTCCAGCGGCAGTGTCATCATTAATATTCTTCTTTTTCGAAGACTTTTTTTTGCCTGAAAATTTAACTGCAAAAATATCCTCCTCCTGATCAGCAACACTACCTTCTTGCAAATCATCATCGACCTTCGAAACAGATGCACCATCATCATTTTCTTCTTCAAGCATAGCAGAACTGAATGATGCCTTCTTCGAGCCCTTTGATGACTTCTTCTTTTTGCCAGTAAAAGCAATGCTGACATCATCATCTTCCTCTTTGGGACTCTCATCTTTATCTCCTCCCTCCTCCTCTTCGTCAAGCAATTCAAAGGCAGAAGAGACATTGCCACCACTCTTCTTACTCTTGGAGGCTTTCTTCTTCCCAGAAAAAGAAATTTCAGGCACTTCATCATCATTGTCATCATCTTTTTCCTTGCTTTCAAAATCATTTTCATCGCCATCTTCTCCTAGCAACCCAAAAGCACTAAAACTGCTGCTATTTCCACTCTTTTTTGCCTTCGCCTTCTTTTTTCCACCAAATTTGATCGCAGGAGCATCATCCTCTTCCTCATCTGCAATGACAGCATCCTCCTCTTCTTCATCATCATCATTCAACACCGCATTCTTCGAACCCCCTTTCTTGCCCTTCTTTTTGTTTACTGGAGGGGCAGCAACCTTCTCTTCCGGAATAGCAGTTTCCTCAGATTCAATTCCCATAAAATACTCATCATCAGCAATCACAAATCCTTTCTTCTTTGATTTACCTGCCCCACCCGCCCCAGCAGGGGCGCTCTCCTCATCGCGAGCTGTAGGTTTCTTCCTCCCCATCAGATTACTTCAATTGTAGTTTCGACAAATCAAGTCCGCCCCAAATCAACACAACTCCCTGCAAAAACCCATCTAAAGAGGATCAGTGATCACTCCTCACTGAAACGCCTGAGCTAAAAAAACAACGAATTTTTCCTTTATAGAAACCCCTAACCAAAAAGCTATCCTCAATATCAACATTTAGCCGTCATTTGAAACCGAATCCAAAAAAGGGAAAAAAAAAAAAAAAAAAAAAAAGATTGAAAAATTAAACACACTTCACAAACAATCATGAATAATCACGTATCGATTCATTCGTAGAAGACTCACCACGGCCCCACGAGGATAACGAGCGAGACGGAGATGAAACCAGAAAAGAGTGATGAATGTCTATGTATGTCCGTAATTGGGAGAGAGGGAATAAGTTAGAGATGGAGAGAGAGAGGTTTCTTAAAGAAATTGATTGCTTCAGCACCGAATGAAATGAAGGGAAACTAGGGTTCGGAAATCAGATACAGTAAGATTGGACTCATTATCGGGTCGGGTTTTATAATGGCCCAATTTAGATTAGGCAAGTAATCATAAATTAGAGTAGAGTATATTTTTTATTTGGTATACTTGCCAAAATCAAATTTTGTTAATTTAGATTAGGCAAGTAATCATAAATACTTAGAAAAGTCATTTATTTTAGTACTGAAAATATAATTTAGATTATGCTAAATTATTTTGGTTGATCCAAACAATTTGTTATTAAGAGCATGAGCAATGCAGTCTGACAGTCTCGATCGGGGCAACCGTTTGACGGGGCTGCATTCCAGCTCCCTCTCTAAGTGCGGCACCCCAGCCGGCCGCCCCATTTCCGGCTGAATATCCAGCCTTCCGTTGGATATTCCATCTATAAATATCCATTTTTATACACTAATTTCTCTATATATATATTTTTTTAAATGGTATATCATAATTTTTTGTAACTTTTTAACAATTTAAATTATTGCATTTTTCCTAGGTTTATTTTTTTATTTCATTTAATATACTAACTTTCAATTTAAGTCAATTATTAAATGACTAAAAAAACCATGTTAAAAGTTGAAGGTAAATTGGGGATGAATTTGGAGCCGGCTGCATTCTAGCTTTTGTGGCTGAAATTTGAAAAGCTGATGTGACGGTTGAAAAATAGGTTTACACAGACTGGCCATAGGCTAGCCAAAAGTTCTTCCTGCCACATTATCATAAACTTCCCACAGGCTAGCCATAGGCTAACTAAACAACAGCCAAACAATAAGCTAGCCAACACCCTGGACTAAGAAATAAATTGACAAATACAATTAATTCATTTTAAAGTATAAATAAAGAAAATTAAAAGTATAAATAAAAAATGGTTATCCTATCGCTCGCCACGCAATAGGCGGCCAGCGATCGGCTAACGCCTATTGTCTGCGGATGACCGCTCGTCCATCTTCCGGACATCCGTCGCGTTAGCCTAACGCAATAGCGGACGTCCGCCACGCCCTTCCCGCTAGCCCATGGCTAGTCCGTGATTTTGTGCTGAAGTCTCTTATTATGGAAGCTCTAATCCCTTATATTTGGGTTGGGTCAAACCCGACAATGATAAGAACCTTGTCTTCGATGTGCAAATTCTTTTTTTTTTTTTTTGTCTTTAATCGTTTTCTAGAAATATAAATAATCGGGATGACATAGTTCCAAAAAATTTTGTTTGAATCACTATAATTTTATTTAGATATTTAAGTATTACTCCCTCCGTCCCACTTTAGGAGTTCCGGTTGAGTTCGGCACGAGTATTAAGAAATGTAAAGGAAAATTGGCGAAAAAAAGATAGTAGAATGTGGGTCCTACTATTTTATATTAGTTTTATAATAAAATATGAGTGAAAAAAGGTTAGTGGAATGTGAGGCCTAATACCATTTATGGAATATTTCAACCGGAATTCCTAAAGTGGGACACCAAAAAGTAGTAAACCGGGACTCCTAAAGTGGGAGGGGGGAGTATAATGTTTAAATCGTGTTCCAAAATAAATTCAATTAAATTTAAAATGTGATCAGCATTATGAATATAAATGATTAGAATGTCACCATATAATTTAAAAAATGGTTAAATATTGAGAGTTTGAGACTATCATTTTCATTATTATCTTGCTTGTCTAAATATTTTTATATCTAGTTTTTTATCATGTGCAACTATACTAAACTCAATGTGAAGTAGTAGTATTGTTTTATGTGATATGTGGATGTGATTGACACAAGAGAAATAGAGGGCAAACAAAGATCAAATAGTTATAAACACAAGACACTGTGGAAGCAAACAAGGAGGAAATATAATAATAGAATAACGAAGAAGTTTGCAATAAAAAAGATAATTAGAATCGAAAAGACATGATTAAATTCAAGTAAAGCCATTGAGAGGTAGCAAAGAAGTGTCAAGCCAGCCTTGGTTGGCTGCTTTGTGCAGCAGATTGTCAAACTGTTTCTTAGCATCAGGCACATCCAAAGCCAGATCATCAAGGCTATCAGACACTCTCACAAACCCTTTACTCATTTGAGTCATGGTGATTAGTTGCATATCAAAGCAATGACTTAGCAAACTCCACATCCTCTCATTCTTCATCTCCATCAATATCACCAAGCACCTCTTCACTACCTCATGGTGGAAGAATGGCATCCCTAGCTCCTTTATGCACCGACACGCCTCCCTCGTGTCCCCTCCTGCTGCATACTCCTCCAGCAGCTTCCCCACCTTGTCCTTCACGTCCTCCACCGTCCACCCGTTGTTGCAGCTTCCCCCTCCTCCCCAGCACCTTAGGATCCGTTCCCCGGATAGACGGGCTTTTAATAGAGACATTGACATTTGTGTCACCTTGTTTCCTACTGAGGTTGGTCCCGGGAAATGTCGGCCTATCTCCTCCATCTCGTGTGGTGTAAGCACCTCGTCCACCTCTGCTCGTGCCAGGAACATGGCTAGATCCTCCACCACGATGGGGATGTCGAGGGCCATGTCGTCTGCTGACTCTATCAGCATGATGAAACCACTCACCACATCATCAGATGGAAAACACAGAGAAGATAGCAGCACAGAAGCCATCTCCTTCTCTCTGTTCTTTCTCTCCATGGCTAGAGTGATCAGTTTCTTCACAAACGCTGCGTTCAGCTCAGCCACGCCCGAACCATTCTCAAACTCCAAGCAGCAGATCACCTCTGATACGTCACCCGCTAGGAAATACTCCCTGATTATCGACTCAGCCTTCTTCTTGAATGCCTTGAGCATGCTTTCCTCGACCACCTGCCTCCCAGGGATGAGCGACAACGACCTCAGAGACGAAGCACTCAACCACCCCTCCGATGCTGCTTTTGAGATCAATGACTGCAGTAGCACCTTTGCATTTGGGATATCCAGAGACAGATCGTCTACAGAGTCGATGATTCTGGAGAACCCTTTCGATATCTGGCTTGAATTGATCAACCCTTCCTCACAAGTCCTCTTCAGCAACTCGAGCAGCCGCCCTTCTGCCTGCCTCTTCTCCATAGCCATCAAGATAGCCCTCTTCACTATCTCGTGATGGAAGTGAGGGACGTGAAGATCCTTGATGCATCTGCGTGCCTCCCTCACATCCCCACTCACCACGTACTCTACCAACAAGTCGTTTATCTTTGCCTTGAAATCTTCCACCGTCTTGTTCTTGCTGCCTCCCCAACACCTCTCAATGATCTCTGCGTGCAAAGGGGCTGACAAATACCCTTTCTCAGCTCGTTTGATCACATCCACGCCCTTCGAGTCCTTGCTCAAATAGGCCATCGTCTTTGTCAAGAACGAGGGGGGGAGTATGTCATCAACAATGGCTCTAGCAATGAACATTGCAAGAACATCAACCGCGTCAGGAATGTCCACCACTAAGTCGTCTGCAGACTGCACCAGCTTCTGAAAGCCTTTGTAGACTTGTTTGGGATCAATCACATCACCGTAGAGAGAGGATAGCAGAATCGAAGCCATCTCCTTCTCTTTGTCCCGTCTGTCCATGGCAATGGAGACCAACTTCTTCACAAAATAGAAGTAGTAACCTGGCATATCAATTTCTCTTAGTTCATTAGTAGTCGAGGTAACATCATCATTGTCAAAATATTCCTCCACCATGATTGTGGCCTTCTTCCTGAACTCCTCAAACTGCTCATCCGTTCTGGTGGAGAGCTTCGCGTCATCCTGTAATTGCAACACAGTCCTTTCATTAGTCAGACAAAATACAGCCCATGAATAAACAACTACAAATGATGAGATCACCTTATCACTGATGTAATTCGGATCGTTTGGATCATCCACGTGGCCACCTTCCATATCAAGCAGTCCTCCCCAGGTTCCTTTCCCACCAGAACCGCCTGCGCAGTTTTAACAAGAAAAAGCATAACATGTCATCACATAACTCATGCATTTAACAAATTCATCATCTTCCAAATTCAAATAAACTAACATCATTCCAGGCAACTTAACATTGCATAAGAATCTAAATCAGTCCATTCTCTAGATAAACGATTCACCTTTTTTGGGATCACCAACTTTCCCGGAATGGGGCTTTTGAGTCTTGATGGGACTCCCGGTGTGCTTACTAGGTCTTGGCGATCGCGGAGATTTAGGTGATGTTGAGATAAGCGGGGAGGCAGAGGATGGATCTGCACTCTCTATAGCTGATCGAAATTGTTCCTGATGCTCGCTTGACATAAACTTATCTGTGTAGTCCATTGTTGATGGGATTTCAAACTCAACTAGTTCCAACGGATCATATAATGCTTAGTAAAAACTAATTCATCTTCTCCGTCCTTTGTTAAAAACTAGGTTTCATAAATCAATAGCAAATGGTGGTAGAACAAAATGCAGAGGATGGATAAACGTTTGTGAATGGAAAGGTAATTATATGAATTTATCATCATCGATTGAACTGCATATGCTCACCAAACAAACATCTTAAAATATATGAAAAATCATATAAAAACGCACAAACTTAAGAAGGAATAGTGATTGAGTCTCACCACACAAAGCGAAAACAAGAAATCCCAGTTCGCCGCAAAATCCAAGGGGCGACCTGCAGATTCAGCGCACTGAAAATTAGTTGAAGCCAGAAAACGACAGGAAGATCTGATGATCAATGATTAATTACTTTATTTTTTTAAGAATTTTAGTTAATCATGGATGGGAAAAGGTTGTTAGATGGAAGGCGATTCCATTGGAATAGGGTTGTTGTCTGATGGCAAAAGCCCGGGAAAATCGGTTACTCAGATTGGATGTTTTTTGGCAGACCAATGTTTTTTTTTTTAAATATTATATTATCAGTGTTTTTTTATTTGTTATGACTGTATCATAAATTGACCATATTATGCGCGTCGTTCTTCATAAGAGGCTGAAAGATTCATAAGACTAACTTTAAAAATGGAAGTGTAAACGCTAAATTAAATAATAGGAGGAACTTACGCTCAGTGGGTCGCGCCATCAGTGGAATGTGAGTCGGTCCCTTCTTCTTTGTTCTACTGTTTAGCTGACTGGAATCTGCAAGCAACAAGTTTTGTAAGAGAATTTAAAGCAGTATGTAAGAAGTGGCTTTCATACCCGAGAAGGTGCTTGAACAGCTGAGCAAGGCCTCGTGAAAGATTGCTGCTTCAAGTTTATAACTTCGACATTCCTTCTCCAAGTGAGCACGTAGAGCTTGCTTAGCATCTGTAACCCAAGCCCATGAGACGTCAGACAACAACTTCATGTGAAGTTCAAAAGAACACAACAACTGAAGTCTGTATCCATTTTGTTTCAGTTTCCTTAACTACATCAAATTTCATATTCTCTCATAATGCCCCATAAAGCAGCAGACTCACATCAACACCCAAGTATAAGTTTCACGAGCATGATATATAAACATCTTTATGGTGTTTGCACTATGGAGAAGACAAGATCATGGAATGAGAATGGACGGCATCATGGTAGATCTTGTACTGAAAGATGAGAAGACACTTTCCTTCTGATAGATCTAAGTGGCCACATAATAAACTTATGCATCAAGTGAAGCTGTGTCTAGGTATGTAGCAACGCACCTGATGAACACTTAAATTTGAGACCATCAAATTCACAAGACTGAAGAACGAGGGGAATCTCTGGAGCCATTTTGTATTGAGGTTTCCTTGCTGTTCTTTCAATATCCAGTAACTTGTCTATCACCTAAATTTTGAAAACAATAACCTCTTAAAACTAGAGAAACTTCCCACAAATCTTAAGCACACACCATTGAAATAGGTAAGAAAGCAGGCATGCATACTGCACAATATTAATGGAAAATGTCATTGTTCACACAACACAACCAAGCAAACATAAAGTGTACTTCATTTGCTGCTGAGGTTTAGTTCAGCAGCTCACTTAACTTATCCTCTAATCAAAAGCTCGAAAACTATCCTGCCTCTACGACCTATAAATAACTACCCAGTTTGGAAAAGTTACAACTCTATTTTTTCTGGGGGAGGGGGGATATAGATAATGCCATTGCCCAGGGAATGAGAAATCCTGAATAAAACTTGTGCCCTTTTCCTAATGAAGTTTCCAAGGTTTATGGAGAGTAATCAGTAGCCAAATGGGGCCAAACCCTAAACAGACCCAGCTCCTTTAATCTAGAGCACAACTTCTAAGAGAAAGGGCAACAAACTGAAAACCCAAATTGCCCAAACCTCCAACTGCCAAAAAGCTCAACTAATGGACCTTGGACACCAAATTTTTGTCTCCATCACTGACAACCCGCATGCATGACTCAAAAATTATTTTGGTAGCATAGTGTCACTCTCTCATATTACAACCTAGAATTTCATGGATTTAAATAGGAAACCCGATGATATAACTTAATCATAATTAGACCTAGAGGATAATTTTAACACCAATAGCAGCAAGGATTAATGTCATCACATATGTTTATTTTCCAACAAAAGCAGGAAAGTAATGACAAGGTCCCATTTAGAACCATGAACGTGTGCACTGAAAATGATAGCATTCATATATTTATCTCCTCTCCTAATGATAAATAATATCTGCAGGACCAATCAGTAGTAACTTTGTCTGCACAGACTGCACAGTAAAGAATTAACCATCCCAACTAAACAACAGATTAAGAGCTATAAAAGATTTTTCCTTGATCCTTATGTTACTTTGCCTGTTGCCCAGTAAAGTCTTGTTATGAAATTCCAAAGGATCAGATGGAGTCCTTTCATACGTTTATATTTTAAATAAGTACTAGTATGGCCATGTCAAGTCAACTTAAGAATCTTTTCTTAATATCATGCCTAAGTATGTTATTTGAATAACAAACCACCTTTGGGGGTTCTACATAACCGGTTGCATCAAATTGATGAGTTCACCAATCTAGATATAATGTATTAGATGTTGGAACCATTCATGAAAATTCTAATTTTATTGCCTTCATTAAAACATCTAGCCGGCCTGATCATTCTTCAGAAACTATAATATCATCTTTGAGAAAAAATGTAGAACCTAAGCTGACAACCATAGATATGACCATGATGAATCCTCCCCAGACCAGAATGTTAAAGAATACACCAACAACCTAACATATATTACTCCTACTTTATCATTTTTTAAGCTGTTAATATTTTCTTCTGGGTTGTGGACAGAGAATCTAAATTGGTGCCTGATATATTCTGTAATCTGTAACAAGCTAAATTGGAATGGAACTTACTAGAAGGTTCAGGATTACTTTTAAACCTTTCATTGCATGAGAAAATCTCAAATGATGTGATGTACCGCCTATAGTTGTGGACATTAGTTGCATCCATCTTACAAAAATTTCTGAAATCATGTTCCCCAATGGATCTCTTTCCTGCACTTTCCATTGCCTGATAGACAAATTTAAGAAATATCTCCAGACTCAGCAAGTAATTAAGAAGTGAAACAGGTAAAAAAGCACAACTGAGCTAATCTAAATCATATACAAGTAGATGCATACCATGATATTTAAATCTTCTCTCCAAAAGAAGTACTTATATTCCCTGCTCAAACAACTGAACCTGCATTTACAGGTTATTATTATCCCAACTGGAACTTATTTTCCTTTTAATCAAGAAAAGCTATAAGGATCCATCAGCAAAGTGCTTATGAGAGAAATCAAATACCTTGCACTGAAATCAGTTGGAGCAGGTGACCATCCAATAATTCTAATATCATTAGGAAGAGCTCTATTTAGTATCTTTACATAATCTAGTTCACCATCTGTCAAGAAGAAAGAATATATATCATCAAGTTTACTAGCAAAAAGATGCTATCTGACAAGTCAACAATTTCAAAATATACACAATACAAATTTGCTAATGCATGAGATGAACTCAGTAGCCTAATTAAGGTATGTCATATGCGACAAATGAATATCAAAACTAATCCATCATTGTGATCCCAGGTAACCTTTGGTTTTTAAAAAAAAGTTTTTTTGTTCTTATTACACCTGAAGATGTTCATGAAATACTAAGTGCTTCACTAAGGAATATGATATAAAAACTGTTAGGCATACCACATGATTCCTCAGCAGAGATTTCCACAGAATATCCGTTGCTGGATGATATTTCTTTAAGATTTGATCGTAGAGATAGAGAGATTACCTGCATGAAACAGTTCAGGTTTGCACCGAATTATAACACACAAGGTAATATTAGCAGACACACATGCAAGAAGGAAGGAAGTAACATAAGTATGTCTGTGAGAGAGAGAGGATTAACAAATGCTAATTATGAAACTATTGACAGAACTGGTTTTAGTATCCATTTATAATCTGCTTTCCTCTTAGTAAGAATGTAAAGAATCAGGTAGTGTTCTATCTCAAGTCTTGCTTGTGGAACCGAGATACTCCAAGTAGAAATTGTAGGCAGATAAAACAATTAAAATTGAAGGTTAAGAACCTCTTCTTTAATGTCAGATGTATGGACTTACTTGGCCAACAGACGAGACTCCCTTGTCTGTTCTGCCACATCTTGAGTATTGCAATTCCTTCTTATCACCAGATACTAACCTTGTCTTGTAAAGGGCTTTAAAAATTTCCGACTGCATTATTATAAGAAAGCAGATTTCATATCTTCTCCACCATAACAGTTAGATACAGGTTCTCAGAAAAGATCTTAATCAGAGAAAACCGCCAATATCTGTGTTGTTCTGCACTTCTGCTAGCGTGATTAATACAACACACAGATAACATGCCATTATTTCAAGCAGGCATCCAATAATTAATACTTGAAAAGAAAAATGACATTCGAGATCGTTAATGCACTACAACGATGTTGCATCATCAAGAATACCTACATTAGCAAACAACTCAAGTTGAACTCAGGGTAATGTACCTTGAAATCTAAATCTGGAACAGACTGCCAGATGTCACACATGAGAACAATATATAGTTTGGGTTTTATGTAAGCACACATGATCAAGTAACTAACTGGACAATTAGTTAACTGAACAGTAAAGCAGCAAGCTAAGGTATAAAATGCTACCAATGATAATCCTAGATAAATTAGTCAATCTCAACTTGCAAGTTCCAATTATAGATCGTAGATAAAAGGTAGATAACTTTTGCGTCTGAATATATGTCAAACAGAAAGAAAAAAAAAAGAGAAAGGAGGGGCAAAGCTCACTTCTACTGTTGGATCCATCTGTGCCTCTGAAGCAAAACCGTAAAATCTGTCATGCATAATGCAACAGTATATCACCATTAAAAAGCGATTTGTCACTCAGGTAACACTTAATGAATTGATTAACCTTTCTGAGAAAAGATTTTGATTGCTATAAAAATCTATTTACCTCCAAAACTACAATAAAAATAAATAAATAAAAAGAAAACTCATTGCTCTGAAGTTATAAATCTATAGCATATTTATAGTCCACGATACATTGAGGAAGAAGTCTCCTATATTTAGCAGCAAGTTCTCACAATCACAGGCTGTCAGAAACAGCTCCCTGATTTCATTTCACCTCATAATGAAAATCAAAGACAACTAAATAAATGAATCACAAAGCATTTCTGAATGTGTACCTTTTGCCAAAATACATAACCTTTAAAGCAACATGTCGCTTTGGTAAATGATGCAAGGCCATTGTATGGTCACCTGTAGTTGACAGAATAGAATAAAAAAATCAAATCAACCTAACGACTACACTAAAATAAAGTTGCATACGGTTCGTATCTCCAGACATCAAAGTATTACCCGATTCTTTATATTTTGATCTGTTTAGTGAACAGATTTCATTCAATTTCAGCATCTCCATTTCCCCAATCGAGCTAGTGCAGTCCACGGACAAAGCTCTATAACTCCCTGCATTCTGCACCCGGAAACTCCGTGTTGAGGCACATTCTAGCTATTGGCCCAAAAAAAAGACTTGCAGACTTAGAACCTCAATGTCCTGAGCCAATCTTCAATAATCCAGATTCATGTGAAAAGAAGTGAGTATATATATTTTGCAACACTTTCTTATTTATTGAATGCTGCTTTAAATCTCACAGTATCATTTGAGTGATGATTCGAATGCAAAGAGAGTAAATATATAGTACAACTCTAATGATTCAGCACCAATGTTTCCATTCCTATGGAATGCACCGAAACTCCAAGCAACTGCGTTCTACACTATGATATACGACTGTAAGCATACACAAGTTACCTTCTGGCAGACGCAACCCGAGAGTTGTTGAGAGAGCTTAGCGTTCTCGGTCTCTAGTTGCTGTGATTCCAGAAATCAACAAAGAAAAATATAAGTTGGACGATTTGTTTGTTAACATTGAAATTCAGTAGGCTACGAATTGGATAAGAGAGAAATGCTGCGACTGAATTGACTACATTAATCCTTTCTCGGAGAGACTCCATTTCAGCTTGAAGCGAATTGACGAGTTCGATGTTGTTGGGATTTCCCTCCATTTGTGTTGGCGTGAGAGCTGCAGACCAAATGTTTGAAAAAATGGGGCCAAAGATCAAATAAAATAAAAGTTGATCCATTTTTATCATTTTAATTTTTAAATATTTCAACAAAATAAGTTAACTTTTTAATAAAAAATTTGGTTGGGTTTAAATTTAGAACGTGGCAGTCCAATTTGACCAGAGGAATATCCTATTCAAACAAAAAAAATGAGTAAAAGAAAAGAGATCTTGAAATGCGCCAATGGAATGCTGTTGTTTTAACTGAATCCCCACAGAAGTGACAGTGCACTTCAGTCACAGCATATCAAAATTCGTTAGCATAAAGTTTCCAAGAAAATTCTCTCCCCTCTTTCGATTAATCTCGTTTCCTTCTCCACCACTCCTCTTTCCCAATCTCCGACACACAGTGAAAAATCCGGATTAATCGGTGGAATTATGATGGTGAAATCGGATATTTCGGGCGAGGGGAATGTTTTCCCACCGGGATTCCGATTCCACCCCACAGATGAGGAGCTCGTGCTTTACTATCTCAAGCGGAAGATCTGCGGCCAGCGCCATCTCCTCGACGTCATCGCTCAGACCGATGTTTACAAGTGGGAGCCCGAGGAGTTGCCTGGTATGTTTCATCGTTCACCGTTCGATTATCATTTCTTTTCACCATGCCTTGTTATGTTTGATTTTCTCAGATATTTATATCAATTGTTCATGAATGTTCTGTTTGTTGCGGGTTTAGATTTCTTGTTATTATGATTGAATACAAGTCAATGGTCTATGTAGATTAGTTTGTTTTCGTATTGCACTTTATGAAGGACATTTTGTGTATGTAGGAAGTTGTAATCACTGCTAAAAGGTTGTCAATTGGAATCTATATACTCCATGTTTTATTTTACTGTGAAATTGGTAGTAAAGTAAGAGAGAAAGATAAAAAGTTGGTAAATTAGGTTAGTCAATTGAGACAAACTTTCCATTTTTTGACATGGGACTAGTAAATGGAAACATGAGACTACTTTTTGTGGACGGAGGATGTAGTAAATTTCTGATTTTTAGTTCCATTTCGGAAATTTCGTTATTGTGCTTCCTACTGACTTCTGACATGTCTGAAATGCAGGGCTTTCAAAATTGAAAACAGGTGATCGGCAATGGTTCTTCTTCAGTCCAAGAGATAGGAAATACCAAATGGAGCAAGGTCCAATAGGGCAACAAGGCATGGGTTTTGGAAAGCAACTGGGAAGGTCCGTGCCATCTCACGTGGGGATCATGCTGTTGGTTTAAAGAGGACTCTGGTATTCTATAGAGGCCATGCGCCTAAAGGAGAGCGCACCGACTGGGTGATGCATGAATACACCATGGATGAAGAAGAGCTGAAAAGATGCCAGGCTGCTATGGAGTACTATGTGCTGTACAAGGTCTACAAAAAAAGTGGGCTTGGTCCCAAAAATGGCGAGCAATATGGCGCACCGTTTAGGGAGGAGGACTGGACTGATGACAAAGTTGAAGTACCATCTGCAATTGAGAAGGAAATTCTACAAAAGCCAGTGAACGAGATCACACCTATCAATAGTAGTAAAGTAGTTGATTTTCAAGGCCTATCCTCATTTGATTATCTCGAGGAAGTCATGAATCAAATTGTAGACGAGCCCCTCCCAGTTCAGCCACCAGTTGTTGATCATCAGTATAATCTGGAGCAGTTTGCCAGTGAGGACATTTCTTTCGCAGCTCCCCAGCCATTTGTTCAGCAACCTATTGTAGATAATAGTTTTGACCTCACACAGTCGGGTGCATTTCAGTTCTTGACTACCGATGCACCAGAGGCCTCTTCTGCCCCAGTTGCTAATGTGCCAAATTCTCAATTCATTGATGAGTCCTTCCTCGGAGGTTTTCTTGAACTGAATGATTTGGGTCCAGATACAACTTCACAAAACCCTAGTGAACTGGTTAATGATTCGGATGATATTTCAATTAATGATTTTGACTGTCTGCCCGAGCTCGAACTGTTGCAAGATGTACCCCTGTTCCTTTGTTATGAGGGGTCTGTTGAGTTGGGACAGACATCTCAACCAGACATGAATAATAACTTTGGAAATGGAGCAATTGATCCAATCTCAAGCTCTTGTGTGAACAACATCGAAAACACTACAAGCAACGTGCTGCAGCAACAATTTAACAATCACGATGGAATCAGCTATCAGATGAGCGCTGATGACCAAAGTTGCAGTGTTGTAACCGAGGCGCCCACAAATCAGGGATTCGCTCCTCCGTCGACTTCAGGTACTGATATTCGTGGAATCCCT
>NC_062968.1:15042686-15143265 GCF_023119035.1 Salvia hispanica
ACTGAAGCAATTTTTGAGCAGCTACAGAAGCATCGATGGCTTTATACATTTTGATCTGCTACAGAAATGTCTGTGACTATACATTTTAATCTTCTCTAAATGCATCTACATTTTTATCTTCTCTAAATGCATCTATTTCTATTCATTATGTGCTGCTACAGTGGAATTATATGTTCATTAAGCTGCTGGAAAAACATCTGTGGCTTTGTGTATTTTGTCACTACTTTCCTATTGTTCACTCTTTGATTCTACTTAATCTAAAAATGAGCTCTTGGTCAGATGGATGGTATGGGAAGACCATGTCATCTTCAAGATGGTGAAAACTCCAAATTATGCCCAAGTGGAAAGTGGGGGAGTTTGAGCCAGCTTCAAGAGCTCTTTTTGTGTTTAGATTGTATACTAATAGTAATGGATTTTGGCATGTTTAGGTGTTTCACATCAAAATCCAAATTATGGTTCCGTAAATCATTCTGTGGGAGCAGATCAAAGTGGAAGAGGCAAACAGGATGATGGTGGTACAGACTCATTGTTCTCATCTGCTCTCTGGTCCTTTGTGGAGTCTATACCAACAAGTCCTGCTTCAGCTTCTGAATGTGCTTTGGTAAATAAGGTGTTCGAACGAATGTCTAGCTTCAGTAAAGTAAGAATGAATGGCAAGAACTTAAATGTGGCTGCAGGTAATGCCAATGCAAAATCTGGCAAATCGAGAACTGGTCCTGTCTTTTTGTCTTTGTTAGGATTGATGTGTGCTATCCTATGGATGGTGATATTAACCTAACTGATTGATGAATAACACTATTATGTGTATATGTTACTTGTAGAGAGTTTTTAGTCCGATGCCTTGCCGGATCATCATTGGAAATATGAAGGCAGTTTTGAGTTCCAATAGCATTCTTTGCATTTACTGTAACTAGAATCATCTACAGAGGGAGAGGCACATTTCATTTTATGAATTTGGTGTCGCATTAAGCATGTGTTGTGTAGTAATATGACGAAACTGGAACATAGTTATTATGATCACAAAACATTTATAGTTACATTTATATTCGTGTATGGGAATGCTTAGTTGGATATCGAGCAGCATTTAATGACATAATGCACTTCATTTAGGGCATGATCACTCTATAAGATTTAGCCAATTCTTGGTCCATTTCTAAGAAATCTGGGCTTCACCTTCCACTTTTTAATTCTTGGAAGCCTAAGCTAAAATGGCCAGCTCGCACTGCTCATGCGAATTGGACGAGAATTCAAATCTTTGAGATTTATTTATGCATTGATTTGTCTACCAAGAATTGGTGCTGATTTTTCACATTTGCCTTTGCTTTCCACCTCATCATCTTCTAACTCACGCAGAATTGGTGTTAATTTTGTCGCTCAACCTTTTTTGATTAGATCAAATTCAGAAATCAGGGCTACTGTTTGGCTCATATTTAAGTTCAAAACATGTAAATTGAACAAAGTGGCCGAGAATTAATGTGGGCCATAGTGCACATAGTGCATCATTTCTTTGAAAAATTTAATTCTTCGAGTTTTTAGAATTGGAATTCTTATAGGGTGAACACGCTAGAGGTGATAGTTTTCAAGTTGCACACACAAATGTAGTTATTTTATCTCTGGCATTTATTGTTCATTTGGAGACATTCAAATTTGTAATGATCATATATTGCACATTTAGAGAGTGATCAATTGCTAACTCATCATTTAATTGTTAACTACAACTAATTTAAGGCCATAGAATTTTAGAAAACGTGTGGTCTACAATTTGCCACGTGTAATTTTCATTTTTATTAATTAAATCGAAAAAGATAAAAAAAACTCCAAATTAGGGTTTTGGATAAAAATGTCAATATAGTGTTTCGAAAATATATTTGAGAATGTCAACACAATGCTTTAAGAATGTTAACCCATTGTTTATATTGACATTCTGCTTATATTATATTAACATATTTTATATAGTATATTGACATTTATGCTGTACGAAAAAATTTAAAATTTTCGATTTTTTTTTCAAATTTTGACGTCGGAACATATGCATGTAGTATATCGTTGGAATCCTTGTAAAATTATCTTTAATTTGATATATGTTATATGAATTTAAAGTTTTGGGTTTCTTTTAAAAGTTAGTTATAACTAATGTTGTAGTTAATTGACATTAAAACCCCTATTGATATTTTTTGGAATTAATCCTATGGCCTTATTGACGTTTTTTTTTGATCGTATTGACATTTCGGGGTTGATGATCTAGACCTTTAATTTGAATATCTAATGGCTCTTATTTAGTTGTAGTTAGCAATATAACCCTCTCCTTGCCCCTCTCGTATAGATTTAGGAGTATATGTTAAATTCTTTTGTTAATTATTTAGATTTCTTATTTGCTTCTGCATTATGATTTATATGAGTAGTTATTTATTGATAGGGATATTAGTTAAGTTCAGAATTTGCATCTGATTTAAATAGCACGCTAAATTAAAAGGGTTAGACTTGAAATTTTCCAACCCTATAAAATTTTAGTTCGATTAACTCATTCCAAATTAGGGATGATCCAAAAACCCTCCAAGCGTATCTTTTTTCTATTCTTTTGTTTTTTTTACAATTGGTTGGAATCCTTCAATTTATATACAATGTACATGTATTAAATTTTTACTAATATAATAGATAAATGAATTGGAAAATTTAAGTTTATTATAAGATATATTTTGAATTTTATAATATATTTTGAATTTACTAAAATGAGTTTATATATATTTTTTTTTAATTATATGAAACTTAAATTAGGGTTTTTAATTTGTCTAGATCAACTAAATCATTCAACAACTCAAAATTTGTCAAGTGTTATATATTTTGATCAATTGCTAACTTTCTTAAGTTGCTAACTCATCAACGCAGTGTATTAAAAATGTCAATACGGTGACATTAAAATGTCAACACATAATTTTGTTGAACTTCAATATAATGTGTTGATATCATGTGTTGACATTTTGATGTCACCGTGTTGACATTTTTAATACACTATATTGATGAGTTAACAATTAAATAGTTAGCAATATAACGCATCTGATATCAATTATACTAGTAGTAGTTAACCGTGTTTGAATTTAAACATGTATATTTTTAAATTTCTCCAATTAAATATTGAGATTCTATAAATATAAATATGTTTTCTCATTAAGAATCGGAGATATCATGCATATTGTTTTGGAGAATTTGCTAGGATGACGATTGACGTGTGATCTGCTTAGCATTCCTATAACAATAGTATTAGAATCTTCGTTTAATATTTTGCATACGTTTTAACTAAAACATATATAATATAGTGTTAATTAGAATTAGACAAAATGAGTATATTAAAGTTTAATAGTACTATATATTTTTGTAGATGGTAAAGAATCTAAAGAATACAAGGTACAAGCATCAAGTTGACGTTCCAAATATTATCGATGTAGAAGAAGAACGTTATTGAAGAATACGAGCTACAAGCATCAAGTTGAGGTTCCAAATATTATCGATGTAGAAGAAGAATGTTACTGAAGAATAAGAGCTACAAGCCTACATGCATCAAGTAGAAGTTCCAAATATTATCGATGTAGAAGAATTAAAAATGTTATTCAAGTGATTAAATTCAGTATGAGATAATTTGATTCAAGACCAATTTATTGTTGAATGATTCATTATTAGTTTTATGTTATGTAATCTCGATTTTGTTTTAAAAAAAATGTCTAGTTTGAAGTTTATGCTGGTCAGTCATATCATTTACTATATGTTTTAACTTCAGGATATATTTGTATATGAAAAATATAAGATCCTTAAGATTAAAAATTAAATATATACATTGATAGTTAGCAAGATTAGTTCATTGAGCTAGGTCGAAACTTGAAAGTTAAGTTGATTTAAAATTTAAACTCAATTTGCCCCGGTTCAAGTAGTGTTGACTAAAAAGTTAATGGATTAGTTTGATTAATATCTCTAGTCATTGATAGGTTTCACATTTTAGTTTGTATGAGTAATAATTTTTACCTTATAATCAAATATACGGAGTAACTTGTTAGGCTTTAGCTTCATTAAGTCATGTTCTTTTAATAAGTTTAGGAACACGTTGAGTCAGGTTGTTTTATAGTAGGATAGAATTGCCTGAAAAACATAAACGCTGAGGCAAGAGCTACGAACCAAAATGAAATTTGATGTAGTATATGGATTGTTTTCCTTCGATTGCAGGTGGATATGATCATGGACAATAAATATTTTATAAACCCCATCAACAAGAGTCGAAGTTGTTTACTACACGTCTCTTGAAGATTCAAATAAAATTTGCTATTTCGCAATATAAAAATCAATCATCAAATTTTGACTTTACTTCCTAACATGTTCAATTCCTTTTTTGCTTTTGTTTTCTTCGTGAAGAACAGCTGTATTAGTACTATGATATTATGATTAGAACACTGCAAACTTTAGTACTTCTTTGTTTTGATGGTTGTGTTCATTCATAATATTGCATGCTACCTTAACACAAATATTCAGACCACCACAGATATCCCACTTTAGATCAATAATTCTACATTAAATAGTTTGAACTATGAATATCTACGCTTCCACCGAAAATATCATTTACACAACAGCAGGATGAATCCACTAAAGAAAAAGATTTGAATGAATAAAAAGTGGCCAATTAATTACACACAAGGGAATCAAGACCAATTGCTATTGTATGTTTTTCCAGTTGAGTTGTGTGCTTCTCTCCATCTCATCACAAGGCAGGTAGTAGCTGATGTGAAACACACAACTTTGAGATTCAATTTATAGGAATGCACGTTTTAACGTCCTGGCAGCAATGCGCGAGACTAGTTTTCCAGCCAGATCTGCTGGCAGTCTTAGCAATTGTTGCTGTGAATCTTGAGGGAGCTGAAAGAGTTTATAGAGAGTGAGGGAGAAATTAGAAAGAAAGAATACTCGGATGCTGTTAAAAAGTAAACATTGGAGAATCATCCAGCCTTGATGCAAAAGCACTAATTCTCTAATATGTTACTGTTAAAAAGTATCTATCATCTGTGTGAGAAAAAGATATGAAAGGGCTTCTTTCTGTAGGCCCCTAGCTAAAACCTAGTTGAGAATATATTTGATGCATGACTCCTACCTCAGAAATTGCAGAGAAAAGAACTGGCAGCATTTCCTGAGCAGATTTCGATCCATAAGGGAGCAGTGCTGCTCCATCTGACGGTTGTTTCTGAATGTTTACTCCCTGCCACGAGAATTCAGCGATTCATAAAGTTTACTGCCAGTTACTTATTTTTCATCATCATAGTTAAGCCACAACTAGTGTCATTTGGACTGGGGAAGCAAAAGAAAAGTCTTTGGAACAAACCGCTGCAGAAGTTTCAATTCGTTGCAGCTCTGAAATTAATAGCGTAAGGCGTCTCAGTGTTTGCAGATTGTTGATATCTTCATCAGTCATGGAAGTCGAACTTGGCCTGAAGGGTAGGTTTGCCGTAAGTGAGTCCAAGGTCGCTAATCCAAGTGCATCCAAGCCCTGTGTGATCACAATTATTAACAAGTTGTAAGTTGCAGAAAAAAGATAGGCCTAAAAACATTAGTACGGACATGCAATGCAACAGGACTGAGAGTATTATAATCTTTAACATAAAAATTATCTATAGTTTGCTAGAATGATTAATTTTGCCTCACCCAGACAAAACGGGTTACAATGAAAAAGTCGGCATGCACATGCAAATTTAACCTTGTAAGAGGGGTTGTTGTCAAATAATAGAAACCTTCCCGGTTCTGTGGACTTTGATTTCTTTGATTCAAAAACTAACATGACATGAAAATACATCTATGAAGTCCAGTTTCAAGATCTAACCTTAGCAAGTTCATCAAGAAGTATTTCTCTCACGAATGTTCCCTGCGCGTGAATGGAATGGAGTTTAGAATTCTTATAAATAATCTACTTTCTACATTTCTCTAATAACAACAAATAGAAGATAATATTACCGTCTCATCCAAAGTAAAAGAAATAACTTGCTTGATCATCTTTTTAGAGTTGTCTTCTACCTGTTCTTCAACCAAAGCTCTTTCTGTCCTGGCACGCAGTGACTGTGTCAAAGGAAATCTTTGATCAAAAACTGTCTACCAGTAATCTTCTTAGTTCCTAAGGAATTTATTCCATTGGGTTTCAAACGCACAAATACTATGACTACCCGAAACTAGACAGCTTAAAACATTTTGATCAATACAAGATTTATGCTATCAATTTTGCATACAGATTGCACTATTTTCTTCAGTGTGAGAATAATTAAGTTTGAGCACCCTTCTATGAGAGGATCGTAACTGAGGTCACTGAGAGACAATCCCAAGTGATAAAGGCCTCTTAAGAGCTATATGAATGGCTTGGTGACCACTTTAATATTAGCTAACTGAAAGAAAATAAAGCAAATGATGTAGATGCTTATAATGATTACTGATTGACCATGAAGCCAAATGCAAATTTACTCAAATATTATCTTAAATGGATCTCCACAACTTGTCGAGTGGTTCTAATAATACTGAATTAGGGTAACAGCAGAGTTTCCAAACACAAAAATCATAAACAACAAAATAAGGGTACAGCAGACTAATCTTATGCATAAACGAGACATGAGGGCGCAAGGTAAATTCACTTCCCACGGATTTCTTATTAAACCAAAGGAATAGTGAAGAGAGGACACTATGACGAGTAAAATAGTAAAGACATGTTATCTCACCTCTGATAAGAGAGACTCCAGTCGATCAATTCTGAACACACCATCCTAGTTAGAGAAACTTGAAGTCAGTATCTTGATTTGATCAACAGTGACTTCCAGCTCACACAAAGTAGTTAGTAAAGAGCTCTGAAAGATAGATTTTGGCAATTGGTATACCTTGTAAAGAAGAGTTTGCAATGAAGAATTCAATTTCGCTGAGCTTCCAGTAAGCACTTTTCTGGCAATCCAAGGGTAAGTATTGCCCAGAACTTTGTAATCTGGATCAGAGCTAATGGCAATTCCTTCCAAAACAGCCAGGCTGGAGCACCCAAAAAGTTGAAACAGAAAGCGTTAAGTTGAATCCACATGACTAGAAGAAATATAGTTATCTTGAAACAGTAATATATTCTCAGAATCATAGAATAACAACAGTCAAAATATAAAAAAGCGACCTTCTAATGACAAGCGAGAAATAAGATGGAATCCTGAACTTGTATTTGTACCTGCAGCCATAACAGAAAACACAATATGATAAAATAGAATATACTCCAAAAACATGAAGAATGACTAATCAAATCTTTAAATAAGGTGTCAGGATAAGGTTATTCAGTATGCTGATGCGCATAAGTACATTTGTATCTGATCACCATCAATTATAATCACAATTTAACGAAGTTAGTCAGAAAGCATCCTGGAGTTGGAAACAAAAAAAAATATGGAAATATTTAGTTGAAGCCTAGAAGGTGAAGATGTCAGGATTCATACATGGTGAATCCCAAATCTCCAAGAAGATCTCCAAAGCTTATGTTGCGAACTCCTTTGTCAACAGCACCTCGAAAGACACCTACATATCATTTCACATCACAGGAACTGAAACAATTATCAGATGGATAATGAGCAAGAACAAGAAGAAAGACAATGAATTTAAAACAGAGCACTGCAGTAGCAAGTATACTGCATCTTAGGGTCAAAGAGGACCTGTTAATGCTTTTGTAACTTCTTCCTTGTCAGCTGTAGGTGGAAGAAGCCTGTTGAATTATGTTTTGGCATCAATATATACTCAATAAGAAGCATAGTAGCAACTTAATGCAGACCAGGATAGTCAAAGTACCCAAGAGTTACAAAGTCTACTGCAAGTGCATCGTAATCACGGTTAACAAGGTGGAGACAAGCTTCGATAAAGCCATCACGAAGTTCTTCTCTGAATTCACCCATCATTCCAAAGTCTGAGGAGTATGTTATATCTTTCAGAAACCAATGAATTCTACGGCATTGAAATGCAACTACAAACACTAATATAGTAGGCTCAGAGACTATTAGAAGACATAACATTAGGCTGGCACATTCAAGACAAAGTTGTTTTCTGGCGAGTTGCTCAAAACCTTGTTTAAATGAACAATATTGCTTCAGAAATTATATTCTCAAAAAATAGAATTTTAGCAGACCTAGGCCGTAGCATTGATTGATATCAGTAGTCTCTTCTTCTTATCTTTGAAGGGAAGTTGATTTCCTCAAAAATCATTTCAGTGATACATAAGATATCTTGTATTTGTGTTCTTTAAGTGATAAATCTTTTGGACTCCCGATTAAACCTCAGCAGAGTCCATCCAGGTACTACATTTATTTGCATGGAAATTATGTAGGAGAATATTAAACTACTTAAAGTTAGTCATGGATAATTTTATGCAATCATTTTTTGAAGAAGTCAAGGATCGAACATAAGAAGTTACTCCCTCCGTCCCTGAAAAGTATGAACATTTGGTTCGGCATGGATTTTGATGCATAATTGGTAATGTAAGAGAGAGATAGAAAGAAAAAGTTTTTAAACAATTATTAGTTGAGAATGGGTCCCACCTCATTAAAGAGAAAGAAGTTTCCAAATAGAAAGTTCATACTTTTCAGGGACAGATTAAAAAGGAAAGAGTTCATATTTTTCGGGGACGGAGAATGTGCAGGGAGCTTCACCAGTAAGTATAATTGCAGATTTGAAGGCCTTATCACTTATCCAACTGGAAAATGAGTTTGGAGCATATATAAAAAACATAAGGTCATGAGCATTTTGCCTGAGCGTGTATGTGGTAAGTGCAAGTTGTAAAGATGTAAACTAAGAAATGAATTCAACTTATCAGCTGGATATGTTTAAGTATAAAGATATATTTCTGCATTCCAGATATCCACCATAGAGAAGGACGACTTCTAAATAATGACATCTAATTTTCATTAAATGTTGCAAGTTGGCAGCCCATTGTTTCATATTAAGTTGCACCTCATCTTCTTGATATGCATAAGATGCAAAAACTGTGCAGAAAAAGTACCTAGGTATGCTAGTTTCCCATCGTATGTGCGAAGCAGGTTGCCAGGATGCGGATCAGCGTGATAAAACCCAAACTCTAAAAGTTGATTGAATGAACAATAGACCCCCACCTGTTGGCCATCAATAAAGCAACTAGTTGTACTGAAGTCTATTCAGATAAATAGCAGAGCATACTGCAACTAGTTTCAAGAATAACCTGAATCATGTAAAGATCCTTCACTTCCGCTAGCTTTTGACCCTGCATGATGCAAGATGATCCATAAACATGGTTTTCTCATAAAAAAGAACAACATTTATATTTATAAAATATCACTCTCATCATCGATTTGATTGAACACTTTCTTATACCGCATACCACAGAAATGATATACTGAGGAAAACTCGTAGACAAAGTTCCTGATATCATGTTAATAAACTGATGAGAATAATAAGTAGAATGAAGAAAGTCCTTTGCAGATGTCGAAATGCATTCAATAACTGGATCATTAAACAGATTAAATAGCTTTCAGTTTGATATTTTGATTGTTTTTACCTTTAAATGCCCTAGGTAAATATATATTCACATAAACAAAAATAAAAATTACCTCAACCCATTCCATGGTAAGAACCCTGCCAGTTGTTTGCTCAACATACATTTCAGGAACCACAACATCATTTATGCTGCCGTATAACTGTCTGATCAAGTAGCAAATATTAGAAATCCTTCTTTAAAAGAGCCTTCTGATATCACAGAACAGTAGAATAAATGAAAATGATGTTTGAACAAATAAATGGAATCAACAAGCATGCAGAATATGGATCATAACTAAATAATCATCATATATCTTCTCAGAAAATTCATTATAGAGCTTTGTCTACTAGATGAGCAAAAGAATCATGTTCTGTGATTCACTGCTCATAACATTAGCTTCCACTAGAACTAACAGAAGTTCAAGGACAACTTAGATTGAAACGAGTTCTAATTTTGGTAGCATTCATCAATCATTAAACATTCTTCTTGATTCACTGCTCACAACATTAGCAGATCATCAAATACTCATTGAACAAAAGGATTATTTTTAGGAACCAAACATCGTCAGTCCAACCAATAAGAGAGACCTGTGTCACTGGAAGCTAACTAAACGTGCTGGTATAACAACAAAAAAATTGACTTACCTAAACTTTACTCCATTTTTTGCTTCTTGGATGTAATTCATCTCCTGCATTCAATTGGATTACCTGTATTCAATATCAAGCACTAAGAAGAAGTGTTGACTAGAACATCAAGAGATGCTCAACCAAGAATAAGGTGTTATCAACTACAATCAATAAAATCAAACGTCAATAATAACTGTGTTTTCTAGAGATAATCGCAACCAATACAGTCAAACAGCCAATGAAGTTGATTTTTTTCTGTATGGTTGTGCAATATTAAGTTTTATCATGCCGACATGTGCAATAGCCAAGGAAGTTCCTTCTGGACTGCAGCATATACCAAGACTCAAAATTCAGTGAAGAAGTGAAAAAAGTAGAATACCCGGAAAAGGCTTGTTGCCCATTCGTCAACCACTGACTGCAAAACGGTTATCAGGTATTAGTTAGATATAATCCACGGAAAGGTGTATGAACTATAAGGAGATATATGATAGAGAACAGATACAAATTTTTCAGTCACTGAACCTTTTGAAGGCTTTAAATAAGCTGGCATCTTAAGTAAAACTAGAAAATGAAGATAAGGACTTCCCGTGTTTAAGTGACATAAATTGTGTCAGAAATCATATTTGAGATTATTTCCATATTACCTGAAGGTCTGTGTTAAATCTTCCTACTCGCTTTATAACCCCTGCCAAGAAACGCAAGATCAGTATGTCCAATGAGATTGCAGCTCTAACTCCAGGCCTCTGCACTTTTATGGCAACTACCTTCCCACTTGATCGAAGCCTTGCTTGATAAACCTTCTCCCAAGTATCAAAATTGTTTTTTGGAAAATATCAGTTGACCTCAAACTTTAATATTGTGATGCGTTTTACATAAGTCAATAAATAGGATATATTATAAATTATTCTGATCATAAGTTGAAGACCTGTCCAAGTGATGCTGCTGCCACAGGCTCAGGTGAGATTTCTGAAAATAGTACATCTATTGGCAATCCAAGTTCTTGTTCTATTATATCAAATGCAACTGCTGTGGAAAATGGTGTAATTCGATCTTGTAAGAGTGAAAGCTCATCCAAATATGTGGGTGGTATCAAATCCTGTAAGAAAGCGATAGTCATAGGAAGTTGTAGATGCCTAATAATCACTCTCAAGTAAGACAATGATAGTAGCAATCTACTAGTTAGTAGAGCTCCATTTAGCAGCACAAGAACTTCAATCTAGAAATTGGTTGGAGCCTTTATGAATGGTAGAATGTAAATTGACTAAATACTGACTTATTTATGTTTTTCTTATATTAAAACCTGAAGAAATTTAGGTACCATGTTTGAAATTTTAAGCTTCGAAAATATTCACATTCAAGAGATAATGGGAAAATTGTAAATCTATTAAGAAACAAAAGATCCAGTGCAAATACATGAGTCACAATTCACATAGGATAACAAAAATAACTATTTAAAGCACGCAGAACTTACTGGTCGAGACGAAATGGCCTGAGCTATCTTGATATAAGCCTACACAAAAGGGCAAGGTTGCATGTTAGATAACTAGCCACATAAATCCGATGCATCATCAAATGGACTTCCAAAAGTGGAAATTAATATGGAAGGTCTCTGCTCCTCATCTTATAGCAGTCCAAATATTATTTAGTGAGTACCAGACTTGCATGCATTTTGCTAGTAAGTATAAAATTTACAACAATAGAATTCCCAGGAACATATACCGGGCCAAGTTGTACTAATATCTTCCTCAATTCAGCAGCTCTGACCTACAATCCAGAAAAACCCAGATAAATTGCACAATGTTGCGAAAACAGATTCAGTTAGTGTTCCAATAGAAAGTGAATAGACCAAAAGCAAAAATACAAGGCAACAACAAAAAATAACAATCAACGAGTAGTGAAAATAAATTCAATTATCCGTTTGACGCATTCGAAATAGAAAATCAGAAACCTCGAACATGACGTCCGCGCGCTCGGTGATACGGTCGTAATAGCGGAGGGCGAACCAGCGGCCGAGAGTGGTAGCGGTCTGCAGCAAGCGGCGGAGGAGAATCAGAGGCTTCTTCTGATATATGGCGGCGATTTTGGATATTTTGTATTCATTCAGTGATTCGGCTTCAGATGAGCTGAGCTGGAAAAGGTAGCCGGAGTATTGCGTGAAGGCGTCGACTTCATTCGTCGCGGCAACCAGGTGGCGCCGAAGCGGCGTACTGAGGCGCGAATGGCGGGCGGAGGCGAAATTGAGAGGCGGAAACGAGGGCGGCAATGGAGGAGGGACGAGCAGCATTTCTGATTTCTGATTTCTGAAACTGAATTGAATTTGATGCAAACCGTTGGTGATTATTGGCCTCTATTTAAATATACGTATTATCTGATAATAATATCAATATATGAATGCCACAAGAGTTGGATATACGTTATGTTATAAACTAATTAAATCTGCCGCAAAATTGAATGGTATAGCCTGCCACGCCAAACAAAGTGTTCCTTTAAGTTCATCAAACTTTTAACACTTTTTTAAACAAAGTAAAATTGTCGAATATTATTTACAGTATTTAATTAATTATTTTCTTTTAAGATTCAAGGAATTGCGATTCCGGAGAGATTGATCTAAATAACTCTAACTTTTTCAGTTTTGATCTACCAAATTACGTAGGCTAATCTATGAACGAAATGAAGAGATATATACTATATAGGAGTAGTAACTACTGATATTATTGTCCTAAAACTCAAAACATGGTCGTGCTCTGAGAATCGTTGGATTTCTTGTACAAACTGCGAATTTCGATATGCTCTTCCAATCCCCTTTTCCATATTTCTTCAATCCTTCCAGAAATAGCCTGTTTTTCATAATAAACACACACTTAAAACGACAACAATAAAACTATAATAATTCAATAATACTACTATCTCCTTTCATGAAAAATAATCTTGGTAATAAAGGGCACAAATTGACATCCTTGGAGAAAAAAACTTGCTAAAATTAGATAAAGACTAATTTTAAAGGATTAATCAAAATGATGAAAAGACTATTTTTTTAAACAAAGGTATTAATAAACAATAATGTTATGTTATTCCATTCACCTGTGCTCATCTTCAGTCCAAGGTCTAGCTTTTCTCATTTTCCTTTTCACGGATTTGGAGCATTCAAGGTAGGCCGGGGGCTCAATCTCCCCGGCTTCCATCGCCTCCAAGTCCTTCAAGAACAGGGCGTAGTGGCGTTCAACCTCAGCTGCGGATTTTGTCCCCAAACGAGCAGCGATTTCCTCCCATCGACCAACAGAATCCAGAATGCAATCCTCGAATAGCTTGTCCTCTTCCCACGTCCACCTTGACAAATCACTCGTATTCATGCTAATGTAATGTAATATTTAGTAATGTGAGTTTTCGAAAGGATTCTATGTATATAGATAATTACTAAAATTGCGTAGATTCAGATACCAATTTTATTGATTTTTAACTAAGCATAATACTAATTTAAATAACTGAATATAATGAAACTGAATAAAAGGACATATACCATGAAACTTAAAATAATGTGTGTAAATAAAACGATAGAAATAATTAGCCAATAATATTAAGACCATGAACTAACGGAAACGTTTGCAATTATAATGTTCCACCTACTACTACAGTGATTAAAAAAAATTAATACTCAAATATATAATAACACAACATCTACAATCTAAAGCTCTCAACAAGATATAGGGAGCACGCCAATTGTTTAAACTATTGAAACCATAAGCTTCATTATTTTAAATGAACATAGTGTAATATATAGGACTGTTCAATGAGATTATGGGATAACAGGAATAAAAGATATTACCTGGCCATTAAAAATGCAAAATTTCAATAGAGTAATATGCAAACAATCGTGTAAAAAAGAGAGGGTATAAAGAATAGAATGAATGAATACATATATAGAGGAAAATAAGATAAAAAAGGAAAAAAATAAGAAAAAATATTTGCCGACTTGGATGAAGAAAAAGAGACGTAAAAAAATAAGGAAAATAGCTTTAATCTTTCTTTACGTGAGAAGAAAAGAAGAAAAGAGACGCTAAAAAATAAAGAAGAATAATTACGTGAGAATGATGCACATCCGTGTTGTTAAATTTAATGTTTCTTTTGTTTTAAATTTCTGACCTTTTTACCTTCTATTATATTTACTTCTTTTTTTTTATTTTATATATTTACTTTCCTTTCTAAATTATAATTAGGATTACTTTCCTTATGTTTCGTCATATTTCCTAAACTATTATTTGATAATTTCATGCAAATAGTAATGTTGTGGCATGGTTGATAAGGTTGATGTCATTAATATATCTAAATTCTTATCCATATAGTCTTTAAATTTTTTTCTTAAATTAACGTTTTTATTATTTTAAAACACAATTATTGACTCTATAAATCCTTCCAAGATTCACACTACCTAGGGGTGCGTTATAATGCTAACTTGCTAGCTAATCAACACATAGTATTAAAAATGTCAAAAATGTCAACACAAATTTGTGTTGATATTTTTATATACTGTGTTGACATTTTAAATATCAATGTCAACTCGACGAATTATTCTTTCGCCTTTTACTAAAAAACTAGTATCACATATGTGCGTTGCAGGACTCATATTAGTAACAAAGAAATAAAATAATAATAAAGTAAACAAAGAAATAAATGAATAAAGTCAACATATGATAATAGAGTAATAGTAGTACATTAATTTCGCAAGAACTTTTTTATAAGTAGTACAATAAAAAAATAAAATTAAAAATTTTAATTATTCACTACTCATAACTATTGACAATTGTCTATTTATAGTCTAATAATCTAATAGTGGTTGAATACGTTTAAGAAAAATTAAAATAAATGCATTTGACTTGCACATGGATAAAAGGCAAAAACACAGAAGCCCCTAATTTATATGGCCCGCTATACAATCGGCTGGACAAGAATATATAGAAGACAAAAAACAGTTTTAGGGTTTCTAGGTTAAAAATAATTTAAATTAAATTTTAATTATATTTACTTATGAAATGGTACCATAAATAAAAAATAGAAATAATAGAAAAAAATTCTTCACTATTATATACTCCTGAAACTTTGTTTTATAGATAAATTATTAAATAAAATTGATAAATAATGGCACCAAACTTTCCTCTGCATAAAGTAGAATTTGTGTAAAATATCTAAATTAAACATTTAACATATGATATTATTTTTAACCTATACCAACGTTCAGAATCAAAATACATAATCAAATACCATTAATAAATAAATGAAATAATGCAAATGCCAAATACAATTTATTAATTAGAACTAATTCAGTAATTATTATTTGTAAAAACAATACATGAATTACCACAAATTTAGTGAAAATGTGTTGCTCATCACAATAAATCAGAATTAACCATTGAAATTAATAATTACCACAAATAAAAAATGTATTATAATAATAAAAAAGAGCGAACTGTTATTACAATATTGCTACACATTTTGAATTAAACTAAGCAAACTAATAATTAAAAAGATAAAAGAAAATGTCATTAATGTCAAAAAATATATATAAGAAATATATAGCACACTATAAAAACAAATTGATTGCATTTTCAAAGGGCAGAAGCTAATTAATTTACTTGAGAAAATGATGGTCGTTGAATGAGGAGATGATATGGCCCTAGCCTCACGATTGTAAAATATATTAATCCATAAAATAATTGTTGCTAAATTTAAAGAGCCTCAATAGGCAAAATATAAAATGTGGAATAGTGCAGCTATAGTTTCGAAAAAAAAATTAAATGCACGCACCCCTACATGAATTTGTTAAATTTTTTTTGAATAAATATTATAACGTACCATTCATTATTTTTTCTTGAATGTATTCCTGTTACATATATTCTTCTTCTTCTTGTGGCAGGTTCTCCGTTTGTTAGTTATAGATTGCTGCAAAAAAAATGTAAAGATTATGATTGTTGTTCGTCTTCTTTGTATTGTTTGTAATAATATATAATGAAATAGGATAAAAATACATAAACAACATAAAAGAGGAAATACAATTTTTTATTATTGGAATCAATATTTATAGAAGATTTTTGTAGTGTATGATATTTCTAATGACTTTTAGTGAGCTAAATGACATTTATTGTAAATCAAATTAATAATAAGTGGGTTATGGAGGTGGCCTCTTCCGAGATGCTGTAGGTTCTTGGAGGTATGGTTTCGTGGTAAATTGGGTTAATTATTCTCCATTTTGTTGGCTGAACTCTGGTGCCTGCTCCATGGTTTACGTTTGGCGAAAGCTTTGGGCTTCCGAAAGTTGGAGGTGGAAAGTGACAGCTCCATGGATATCTCAATGATCAAGGGAGACTTTGAAGTGTCCATTAATTATAGATCTATGGTGCAAGGTGTGCGTGACTTGCTTCCAGATTTTGATTCGGTGGTGGTCAACTATTTGCATCGTGAAGGGAATTTTGCTGCGGATTTTCTATTACATCACGCCTATAGGGCTTGGTATTTGGATGTTACACGATAGACTTGGTATTTTGTACGCTCGTTAATTTATCTCTGTAATCAGGCCGGGCCTGCTTTCACTCACACAAAAAAAATAAAAAAAAAATAATAACAAGTGTGTAACTGCAAAATTTAGATGTCCATTAATCAATAATTAATTTTTAATCGTGGAAAATGGTTCAACTCATACCAATTACTCTAAAAACGTTAATTAATCAATAAATAATTTTCAATCATGTAAAACGGCTCAATTATACCAACTGCACTAGTTTTTCTTAAATTAATTATTATTTTAAAACACAACCATTGACTTTATAAATCCTTCCGAGATTCACACTACTAGGGGTGAGTTATAATGCTAATTTGCAAACAAATCAATACATAGTATTAAAAATGTCAAAAATGTCAACATAAATTTGTGTTAATATTTTAATATAAATATCAATGTCAACACAACGAACTATTATTTCGCCTTTTACTAAAGAATACCGTGTGTTTGTTGCAATTCTAGCAGCATACACCATTTTTTGGAGGCTACTTTCACTATATAGAAGATACCCTATAATACAAGTTTAATCTTTCTACTTTCATTCTATAGTCTACCATGTAGTACTACTGTTTGGAAATACACATCCCACCGAACAAGAAAACCACCGATTCCTATTTAAATAATTGACTGCAGCTTCTAGATTGAACAAGGTTTATTGTAAAACTTTTTCGTGTGCACAACAGAGAGATATTATAGTGTGACAGGAGACAAAACACAAGAAAACAATGCATGCCATTAAGAATGAAAATTAAAAATCCCACATTGACATATTATTAGGAGGTGTATGCGAATTGCACAAATATAAATAGAAGAAAGAAATAGAAGCTCCATACTTACCTGGATGGGGTCAATGAGCGATCCATAAGGTACATGACCTAGGTTGGTGACCTCCATTGCACTCCATTGCACTTAGGAGGGGTGCCTTCCTAAGGTCGGCCCAAGTGGTCGAGCCTGTGTCATAATTTGTGTTAGAGGGGGCCTGCGCTTGCGCAGCCCCTGCCCAATTCAAGTTCAATCCTTAGCTGAGTACCTCTTTTGTAAAAAAAACGCGAAGTATTTAGTATTTAAACTCAAGTTTGTAAATCAACCCAAATTCATCTAAAAATCAATCCAAATCCAAGCTATCCAATTAAACTCAATTATTAAAATCGATTTAATCCCCTACCCTCTCTACCACCTACAATTTCATGTTGGATCGTGTACTCGTATCTGCATATCAAACATCATCGGTTGTTCCTCATCGTCCGAATTGCCTGTCGCCTCGGAATCGTGGAAGAAAAGTAACAATCGAAGCACCAATATTTTGATAGGATTATTCTTCCTATCCAATATCAAGAGCGCTCGATGTAGGACATTATTTTATCATCGTATATTCAAGATTACATAATTGAATATAAATAAAGCAAGATCTTCGAACAACATGTATTTCACGTAAACCATAATCATAATAGGATCGAGACATACCTTGGCGATCCATAGTGGAAGCGATTGAGGAAGGAGGAGACGAACTTCCCCGGACTTTCTTGGCGTAGTGGCGTAACTCCAACTCCAAGGATTTGTTTCTATCTCTTTCCCTCGTTTATGTGTTCTCTTGATGTGTGTGATTTGATGAGAGAGAGGACAAACCCTAATGATCAAACCCTACAAGCCCTTTCCATCAAAGAGGCCCAAAATAATTAGTAAATACGTTTCTTATTGACCAAGAATATAATATTTCGTCTATTAATATTACTAATTGATCACAATCAATTTTAATCAAATCTTAATAATATATACGCATGATTCTTTACTTGATGGCCAAGGGAATGAATATTCATTCCATAAAAAGATTATATAATCAATCTTTTCCATTTATTGGCAATCAATTGACATACATATATATATGAATATATATTCTCTTTGGAGCAATATAACATGATTATTTGATTAATTGATATGTGACAATAATTAATTGATAGTCAATTAATTAGGGTAAAATGTGTCTTATACCAAATAATGTATTATAATAAAATCCAATTCTATTTAGGATTCTATCACATGTCACATATGTGAGACACAAAACTTACATTCTCCCACTTGGCGAACATGTGGGACACAAAGTTTTCGATTCTCCCACTTGTCACACTTGACAGAGCCACAATAAAATAGACATAATAAACATAAGGCGCGCATAATATTTGAATTTATAAATACTTTCATCATTGGTAAACATAAGTATTATATTAGAGAGACTACTAATGCGAGTCATGGCGGGCGTATATCATTCAATCGATATAGTTCCTTCCATATACCACATCACCAATATCCACTCTAATATAATCTATAAGTGACACCGCGTCCGTAATTGTCTTATTTTAAGACCTCCTGCATTAATACTAAAAACGTATATATGCATATCAAATAATAAGTATATACAGGAAAAGTAGAAACAACTTTATTGAATTCAAAATATCTATAACTTAAGTGTCTGAACCAACATGGAAACATAAAGGTTAGACGTTTCCATATCCAAGACTCATTATGTTAACTTATTCCATAAATGTCATAGGTGGTAACGCCTTAGTCAATGGATCAGCAATCATAAGCTGTGTGCTTATATATTATATAGATATTCTTTGTTCCCAAACTCCATCTTTCACGACAAGAAACTTTAATTCCATGTGTTTAGCTCCTTGAATACTTGTCATACTTACAGAAAGATACGATTGCACTATCATCAAAATATAATTTCAACGGCTTGGATATTGAGGAGACAATACCAAGGCCTGAAATAAAATTTTGCAATCATTAATGCTTCAAAGCAAATCATAAATTTAGCTTTAATGGAAATCCAATAATTTCTAGTTGATCAGATTTCCGTAATGTGAGCATAAAATCTTTTGTTCCCTTTAAGTATCTCATTATTATCTTTGCAGTTCTCCAATGTTCAACACCAGGGTTACTTTGGTAACGGCCTAGCATTCCAACTGCAAAGTTGATGTCTGGTCTAGTACAGACTTAAGCATACATCAAACTTCCCACAATAAATGCATAAGGAATATTTTTCATCTTACGTTCTAATTCAGTTTTTGGACATTGATTCAAACTGAATTTGTCACCTTTATGAATTGGAACAACACTTGGAGAACATGCACTCATGCCGTATCTCTCTAAAAGATTCGATCTATGTAGCTTTTATGAGACAATCCAAAAGTCCACGTGATTGATCACAAGATATTTCTATCCTATGACATAGGATGTCTCACACATATCTTTTATGTTGGAATTTTTAGAGAGATAACTTTAGTGTCATGTAGTAATCCAATGTAACCACTAGCAAGCAATATATCATCAACATACAAAACCAAAATATGAACTTGCTCCCACTAACCTTGAGGTATATGCACCGATCAACGGTGTTCTCTTTAAAACCAAAAGCAGTAATAGTGTCATGGTATTTAAAATACCATTGTCGAGAAGCATGTTTCAGTCCATAAATTGATGTCTTAAGTTTGAAGACTAAATTTTCTTTCTTAATGAAGTCTTCAAGTTGTTTCATGTAGACTTCTTCTTTCAAATTGCCATTTAGAAAAGCAGTTTTTTCACATCCATTTGATGTAGTTCCAAGTCGAAATGGGCTACAAGTGCCAAAATGATTCTAAGTGAGTCCTTCTTTGATACTTGAGAGAGTCTATTTACAATCAATGCTATCTTTTCTGAGTATAACCTTTGGCAACAAGTCTGATTTTAAATCGTTAGATTAAACCATTTATGTCGAATTTGGTCTTGAAGACCCAATTACACCCAATACACTTTTGTTTATCGGGTAATTCGACAAGGTCCCAGACTTTAATCCATAGATTTTAACTCATCTATCATGCATCAATCCATTTATTAGAATTATTACACTTAATGGCTAGTGAATATGAAACTGGATCATTACGTATTCCTATATCACATTCGGATTCTTAGAGATATGCCACATAGTCATCAGAAATGACACTTCTGTAGATGCTTCTTCCACACCCATATTCAATGACTTTGGCATCATCATTAAGTGGTTGGTCATTCAAATATTGTTAGGTTGTTCAACAATATTTGGCACACTTAATTCTTGAGGAAATGAGGGAAAAAGGTTATACCCTTATTTCATTAATGACCGCATTATGAGTGTTAAAACTCCCACTGATCTCACCATTCTCAAAGAATCATATATTTCCAGTTTCCACAATTCTCATGCTATCATTAGGACAATAAAACCTATACCCTTTGGATTTTTCTGGTAACCCATAAAGTAACCACTAACTGCCTAAAATCCAATTTCATTTCTTGCGAAGAGTATACTCTAGTTTCCGTTGGACAACCCCAAACATGAAGGTGCTGCAAACTGAGTTTTCTACCTGTCCAAAGTTCATAAGAGAGTCTTTGGTACAACCTTACTAGAAACTCGGTTTAATACATAAATAGCGGTTCTAAGAGCATAAATTCACAACGATATAGGTAAGGTAGAATTAACATTCTTCTAACCATTTCCATGAGAATTCGGTTTCGTCTCTTAGCAACATCATTCTGCTGAGGCGTACTTGACATAGTATATTAAGCATAAATGCCATGCTTTTCTAAGTATTTGGCAAAAGGTCCATGTAATTGACTTATTTTAGTGGTACGACCATAAAATTCACCACCTCTAGATCGAATAATTTTCACCTTTCTATTTAATTGCCTTTCAACCTCAATCATAAAATGTTCAACTGTGCCTGAGATTTTTCTTGCAATAAATAAATTCATAACGCGAAAAAATAATCAATAAAGGTGATAAAATATTTTTCTCCACCAAAAGTCGAGACATCAAAAGGTCCGCAAATATTTGTATGTATAATTTTATGGAGCTCATTGCTTCTTGTGGCATTTTTACTATTGTGTTTGGTTTGTTTACACTTAATACAATCCACACAAATGGTAATGCTTTGTAAAGTCTAAATTCGAATGAATATTATCCTTTGTAAGCCTCTTAATTCTTTCACTAGAAGTATGATCCAGTTCCTTTATGCCATAAGAATGATAAATTCGAATGAATATTATCCTTTAGACGCTCCTTCGGTTGCAATGTGAGCATGAGATGCACTCATTCCATACTTCTTCATCTTATGCTTCTCCTAGACCAATACGTTTCCCAATTCTTTAAGAGTCCACTAATCTTGTACAGTGAATCAATTTGGAATGGTCTATATTAAGGAGGTAAGGAAGTTAGGATGAATTGGACAAAGAAATCTTCATCCACCTGTAATCCTAACTTTTCCAGCTTAGAAGAGATGTTATTTATGTTCATCACATGCTCGTACATAGTCATCATATTGCATGCTTATGAGATCCTTTATAAGTTTTTCTGCAAGAGAGTTATATGCAGTTGTGAAGCGATCCTCAACATTCTACAAACATTCTTTTGCAATGTCAGTCGTTGAGAGGTTTTATCTGCAACGAACATTCTAATGAACTGTAAACTTAGTTCTGTTAGATTTTTCCCTAGCATTATGGGTAATCAGCCAACTACTTTAATCATAAAATAATTGGCATATCATTCAACAATGTTAGGTCTAAGTCCATTATTTAGTGAACTTAAGTTTCTCTGTCTATGCAAAGAAGTTGGTTCCATTAAGTTGGGGAACGTTTGAGGTAGACATACTAGTAGCAAAAAATATATGTTTTTACATTATAGGAGTAATTAAGAAATGAATGCTCACATATAGAAGCTTTGAATAATAACACGAACATTAATTTGAAAACCCATATCATGAGGCAATTATGAAAACTCCTTTGGGTAGTCTTCATACAATAATAAAAATCATGCTTTTAATATACATATCTTAGTTCAATAATTGAGTAATAATAAATTGGCGTTACCTTTGGGTAATCGACACCAATTTATATTATTAACTCCATTAGTGTTTATTATGTCGCAAAGACTATTTCCTTTGGGAATCTAGACCTTATAACAAACAAACTATTTAGATAATGAATAACCACAACAAGCATGATGATTAATTGCATACATAGATTTTCATATTAACTTGATTATAAATTCTTCTCATCTTACCTCACTTTGATGATTGCAAAATAAACATAATATAATCATTAATGTATAGCGATTAATTGCTTAAGCAGATTTTCACTTAATTTGATTATAAACTATTATTTTACCTCACTTTGGTGATTGTAAAATAAACATAATATAATCAAGAACATATAGAGATTAATTGCTTAAACAAATTTTAATATGAGTTTGATTATAGACTCTCCTTATTTTGCCTCACTTTGGTGATTGCAAAATAAACATAATATAATCAAAATACATGTTAAAACGAGAATTGAATTATGTAATCATTCATTCCACTGTCTCGTAGATTCATAATCATAAAACATTTAATTGAAATCTCAATTCATCAATGCATATATTCAAACTCAATTTACATGAAATATATACACAATTAAAATACTCAAATCAATTCCATATATATAAAAATCAATATGGAAACAATATATTTCAAAGTATAATCATACAAAATAAACTTTCTTTAATTGATACAATAATTAACCAGTACAATTCAATGACAAATTATGCGCACAAAATTAAATAACCTAAATTATCAATTCCATCCTACTGTCTCGATTCATGTGGAATTCACAAAGACAACCAATCAAAATATAGTTGTGCAATTAGTCATAAGAATTCATTTACACCACAAATTTGAATACGTAATACATAAAATGAATCAAATATACTTAAAAATGAATCTAATATGAATCACCTAAATTTGAATTCACAATTCGTGAAATATTCAAAGGAACCGAGAACCAAATAAACACAAACGTGATTCACAATTCATCAATAATTTATCAAAAATAAACTAAAAAATTATGGTTTTCCATAATATGAAAATACATGAGTTTTCAACCATGCTCTGATACCACATGTTGGAATTTATATTTATCATTATATATTCAAGAATATATAATTGAATATAAATAAAGCAAGATCTTCGAACATCATGTATTTTACATATTAACCATAAACATAATGGATCAAAAACTTACCTTATGATCCATTGCGGAAGCGATTGAGGAAGGAGGAGACGAACTTCCCGGACTTTCTTTGGCGTAGTGGCGTAACTCCAACTCCAAGGATTTGTTTCTCTCTCTTTCCCTCGTTTATGTGTTCTCTTGATGTGTGTGATTTAATGAGATCACCACACTTGTATTTATAGGCAGAGAGAGGACAAACCCTAATGATCAAACCCTACAAGCCCTTTCCATCAAAGAGGCCTAAAATAATTAGTAAATACGTTTCTTATTGACCAAGAATATAATATTTCGTCTATTAATATTACTAATTGATCACAATCAATTCTAATCAAATCTTAATAATATATACGCATGATTCTTTACTTGATGGCCAAGGGAATGAATATTCATTCCATAAAAAGATTATATAATCAATCTTTTCCATTTATTGGCAATCAATTGACATACATATATATATGAATATACATTCTCTTTGGAGCAATATAACATGATTATTTGATTAATTGATATGTGAAAATAATTAATTGATAGTCAATTAATTAGGATAAAATGTGTCTTATACCAAATAATGTATTATAATAAAATCAAATTCTATTTAAGATTCTATCACATGTCACATATGTGAGACACAAAACTTACACTTAAAAATTAAGATAAACGCGTGAACTTGTGTGAATTTGCCCTGGTTGAAGTTCTAGGGTCTTTGCAAAAGATGAGAAAGTGAAATTTTATTCATAATTCTCAATAGCTCCATCCGTGGAATTCTTTCTCTCGACTTGATTCGACTTTACAACTTGCGAAAGAATCAAGAAGAAAATTCGAGAAGATTGAGACAAATCTAATCTAATACTACCTCTGTCCTCCAAATATTGACACATCTTGACCCGACGCGAGTTTTAAGAAATGTAATGGAAAGTGGGTTGAAAAAGTTGATGGGATGTGGGTCATATTTTTAAAGTATTAGTTTTATAATAATTTGTGAGTAGGAATGCGTTAGTGGAATATGAGGTCCACTGCCAAAAATGATAAAAGTGAAGTGTGTCAAACTTTTAGGGATGGATCGAAATGGTAAATTGTGTCAATATTTAGGGGACGGAGGTAGTAATTATATTGTCTACAAACTAAGGTAACAAAAAGAAAGAAACAATATAAGTTGATGTCTCTATCGCGATACCTTGCAGGCTTGACAATATTCCTTTTTGGTCTTTACTTCCTCTCTTCGTGTTTCTTGCGCTGCACATCTTCTCTCCTGCTCGCGAGCTTCCTCGAGCTGAGGTGCCAAAGCGCTTGGCCGAGAGGGCGGTAGCGTTGAGTCCCTATCAACAACACATCAACTCTACCAAAATCAGTGTAACCAACCACATTTTCCCGAAATCCATTTGCCACCAGAAATAGTTACTTGAGAAATTGAAGGTTTAAGCATACAGAAACAATAGCCAAAAACAGCCAGCCTATATGTACGAATCTCCATCTCACGAGAAGACAATATTGTGGATGATGAATAAATCATTCAAATGTGAAAGGCTGGTTTATGAAAATGGGGGAAAACGAAATAAAAGAGATGGCGCGGCCTAAGGCAAAAAGAAAGACTTTTTTAAACATTGTCATTATTTACAGTATTTAATTAATTATTCTCTTTTAAGATTCAAGGACTTACAATTACGGAGAGATGAGCTAAATAACACAACTTTTTCAGTTTTGATCTACCAATTACGTAACTGTGAATTATTGCTACGATGGAGTTGAAATTTTGATTAAACTGCGGTATTAAAGAGGGTTGTGGAGTTGGAAGAAGAAATTAAGCTTGATCCGAATCTAGCTTCTTTAATTGCATGATTTGTGAAGCTTGTTGTAAGCAATACATATATCTTAACGTGAACATAAAATATTATATTTATTGTGAATATATAACCCTTAAATATTTAATCATTTTTGTCCTACAAGTCTTTGAATATATATAGAGGTTGTCATGAGGCTAATCTATGAACGGAATGAAAGATGATACTATATAGTAGTATCTACTAATATTGTTGTCCTAAAAACTCAAAACATGGTCTTGCTCTGAAAATTAATGTGGAGGAGTCGAAAATGTTGTGGCTCTTTTTCCTTTCATTCTCATCTTGGCGTTTGAAGTGCTTTTGGGCATGACTTGCGACTTGCGTTAGATTTCTTGTACGAACCTCGAATCTCGATATGCTCTTCCAATCCCCTTTTCCATATTTCTTCAATATTTCCAGAAATAGCCTTTTTCCCATAATCAACACACACTTAAAACGACAACAACAAAACTATAATAATTCAATAATACTACTACCTACTTTCACGAAAAATAATCTTGGTAATAAAGGGCACAAATTGACTTCCTTGGATAAAAGTTTTTGCTAAAATTAGATAAGGACTAATTTTACAGGATTAATCAAAATGATGAAAAGACTATTTTTTTTAAACAAAGGTATTAATAAACAATAATGTTATATTATTCCATTCACCTGTGCTCATTTTCAGTCCAAGGTCTAGCTTTACTCATTTTCCTTTTCACGGATTTGGAACATTCCAGGTAGGCCGGGGGCTCCATATCCCCGGCTTCCATAGCCTCCATGTCCTTCAACAGCAAGGCGTAGTGGTGTTCAACCTCAGCCGCAGATTTTGTCCCCAAACGAGCAACGATTTCCTTCCATCGAACAACATAATCCAGAATGCATTCCTCGAAATGCTTATCCTCTTCCCACATCCACCTTGACAAATCACTCGTGTTCATGCTAATGTAATGTAGTATTTAGTAATGTGAATCTTCAAAAGGATTCCATTGTATAGATGTATTAATGACATCAAACCTTATCAACCACATTGTATAAGCTATAGGAAATGAAATTAAATATAAAGAAACAAAATAAAAGGAAATAAAGATAATAGACAAAAGCAAGAATGTAAGAAAATTAAAATAAAAGAAAGATTATAATTTCAAAACCTATCCGTCTAGCACTATGTGGAAAATAATCTCTAAAATTGTGTAGATACAGATGCCAATTTATGATTTTCACTAAGCATAATACTAATTTAAAAATTTGAATATAATGAAACTAAATAAAAGGACATAGACCATGAACTAACTTAAAATAATGTGTGTAAATAAAATGATAGAAATAATTAGCCAATAATATTAAGACCATGAACTAACCAAAACTTTTGCAATTATTACGTTACATCTACTAACCTGGATGTAAAAAATGAGATGCTAAAAATAATGAAAATAGCTTGTGTGGGAATGATGCGCACACAGCCTCGTTGTGCAGCACATCCGTTTTAATATTTTAAATTAACACAGTCGCGTTTGTCTATGCTCTATTATTCATAAAATTGAAAATAATTCACAAAAATGGTATACAAACCAAGCAATTTTAGTTATTATTTTTCCATACGGAGCTAGATTCGGATAGGTTTTTAAATTTTAATCATTCTTTTATTTTAATTTTCTTACGCTTTTACCTTCTATATATCATCTTTATTTCCTTTTAATTTTTTTATATTTAATTTTCTTCCTAAATTATAATTAGGATTAGTTTCCTTAAGTTTCGTCTCAGTTCCTAAATTATTAGGTGATATTTTCATGCAAATATTATTAGTAATGTCATGGAATGGTTTGATGTCACTTATGCATCTAACCCATATAATCTTTAAATTTTTGCTTAAATCTAACGTATCTTTTATTTTAAAACACAACTATTGACTTTATATATATACATAGAATCGTGAAGATTCGCACTACCAAATACTCCCTCCGTCTCACTTTAGCAGTCCCATTGACTTTTTTGCAATCTTTTTATAAAAATGATATAAAATAGTTAAAGTCGAGAAATGGTAAAGTAAAAGAGACAATAATGTAGATAAGACTTTTCTCTATATTAGTCTCTCTTACTTTACCATTTCTCGACTTTAATTATTTTTTTATCATTTTTACAAAAAGAAGGCAGAAAAGTCAATGGGATTGCTAAAGTGGGACGGAGGGAGTACGTGACATAAGTTACGAAACTCAACAAATTCTTGATTTGCAATCAACACGATGTATATTATATACAGGAGGAATGTGCCGAATTTAATAGAGTTTAATTGGATAACTTGGGTTTGATTTACAAACTTAGCGTTTAAATTCTAAAGACTTCGAGTTTTTTAATTTTGACAAAAGAAATACTAAGCCATGGGTACTGAAACACTTCATAACAAAAGAAATGCATATGCATCTTCAAAACCAAAAATTGAACTTCAATATTTTGGTCTATGATTTTGTATTCATTTGTTTAAAACGTTTTATTTTAGAGTTTATTCTTTTTTATGAATTTAATAAATTATGACAAGACGACCCAAAACAAAAAAATATGTACTCGTGGGGTTGAACGTAGTGAAGAGTATTTTTCTCGTGTTTCGACACCCATAGGGTTTTCTTTGTGGTTTCATTTGTCATTATGTATTGCCTCATTATCTCCATTGAAGTAATCAAATTGTACACCCCAGATATTATCGTCATCGCAAACTCCTTTTTTCAGGTCAAATACATCATTGAAATATATGGCATATGAATCAAAATTCTCACTGAACAATGTCTCATTTTTTTTTGCTTCATTTAAAAAAGTTTGAAATTGATGAAGTAAAATAAGAAGTCTTTAGATGAAGAATGACAAAATGAACAAGTTAATTTATTGATATTGAAAATTAAATTTAATTCTAAAATCATTTTATCCATTCACGTGTCCTAATTATAACTTACAATTAGAATTAGGTAACAAGGGTGTGTTATATTAGTAATAACCTATCCTTAAATTGCTAACTATGATTAAATGATATATAAATTTTGGATCATTAAATCAAGACACAAGTTCACTACAACCACGAGTATCAATATAGTGTAAAAAAATGTCAATTAACAAAAAAAAATTAATTATTACTAACTTTTAGAAAATATCTCAAAATTTTAAATGATTATAGTTATCTCAATTTAAATTATTTTTTCACACAATCTATATCAAGATAAACTTATAAGGATTCCAACGAGATCTTACATGTATATGTTCCGATGTCAAAAATTTTAAAAAAAAATCGTAAATTTTCATATTTCTCGACAAACAACTTAATATCAACATAGATAACATAATATGTCAACAACAACATAATATGTGTACAATGTCAATATTAAATTCTGTTGACATATTCAATCAACGCATTGTGTTGATATCTTTAAAACACTATATTAACATTGCGATTCAAAACCCTAAATGTGGTAGTTAATCTTATCTTTTTAATACCGTCCCCAAAGAGTATGGATATTTGGTTCAATACGAGTTTCAATGCATGATTGGACAAGTAAGAGAGAGATAGAAAGAAAAAGTTTTTAAAGTATTGTTAGTGGAGGATGAGTCTCACCTCATTAGAGAGAATTAGTTTCCAAAATTGGAAAGTTCATTTTTATTAGTGACAGACTAAAACAAAAACAATTTATACGTTTCAGGGATGGAGGGAATATTAAAATATAAAAAATGAAATTACATATGACAAATTATAGACCATTAGATCTCTTAATTGATCATATAGTCTTAAATAAGTTGTAGGTAGCAACTAGGGCTGGCACGGTACTGTATACCGCGCCGAAAATGCCATACCGCATACCGTACCGCAAATTGCGGTATGAGAAAATGTCATACCTATTGTAACATCCCGGATATCCGAACCCTAATTTTAGAGCCCTAGAATTTATTTTGATGACGTGGAGACATGAATTAATTTATGAATGCATTTATTGCATGAGATGCTTTGGCCGAGTCGAGTAGAGGGTTTGCGTTGGAGGTTTGAAAAGTCAAACTTTTTGATTATGTGATGTGGCATGTGATTTATTAATTTATGAGATGAATTATTTGTTTATGGGTGAGTGAGAATATTAGAGAAAATTTCCATAAATACTAGCTACCCAATTCTTGAGATTTTCGACCCCCTTGACTTTTGGAGAAGGAATTCTATTTTTCCGGATTTAATTTAATTCTTGGGATATTTATCCAAATTAAATCCAAGACCCAATTATTCCTTATTTTAAAGAGGGAAAAATCGCCCCCCCTCCCCTCCCCCCCTTAATTTTTGGTGATTTTCGAAAATCACCTATTGTGGGAAGGAAAGAATTATTTCATTGATCCCTTATTTGATTTCCTTCCATACCTAGAATTTAAATATTCTACCAAATCTTTCCATGCCTCAAGAGATCTTGCCTTATCTTATTTTAGTTAATATTCCAAAATCCATGCCTTATTTAAAAAGGCATAGGGGACGCCTATTTCAATCCCAAGTTGGGAGAATTCTTATTTTTATTTTGCTCCGTGATATTTTATTCTACTCCGTAAAATATACCAAAACAAAATCTTGGCTAATTGGGAGCCATATGTTTCGAAAATTTCAAGCCTTGATACCCTAGTCTATTTTTGTTAATTCTTCTTCCCTACTTCACAATATTTATTTATTTAATTGTGGAGAATAAGATCTTACCAAATATTCTATTTTATTTACCTAAAGATCTTATTAAACTCTATAAATAAGAAGCCAAAAACCTAACCCTAGCCATCACAAATTTTCGCCCCCTACCCATAATTTCCGTCCCCTCTCATCTCTCCACTCTCTCCCAATTTTCTTCTACTTTACTCCAATAATCCTTCATCCTTTGTGAAGAATTGAAGTTTGATCCAAGAATCTTGAAGAACCGAGTCTCATACTTAATTCCTACCGTTTGTTTTTCTCATAAGGTATTTTTATATTCATCTTCTTCGTTTCTACTCAATTCCTGTAACGACCCGCCCATTTAGGGTATAATAAATGCGGCGTTCGCTAACTAGGTAGACTTAAATGCATCAAAGAATCATAGGCTAGGGTTTCATTTAAAAGGGATTTGACCAAAGCATTTAAGGTACAACTAAGTAGAGGAAGAATAATGCCTTAGCAAAGGAATCCATCAAAAGATTTATTGAAATAAAAGCTTAACCAAGTTCTTCAAAAAGAATATTTCTAACTGTTCATATTCCAAAACATACCCACAAAAATAAAAGTATTTATCCCAACAAAAGATCATAAATTTTCATAAAAATAGCGGAAGCGACCAAGAAAGAAGTGAGGCTATGTATGAAGACACAACAACACTTTAAGTACCATCAGTTCATCTTTATTAGTTCCTACTCAACACCGCCGCCCGCTCGTCACCACTCAACCTGCACATAAGGAAAACACATGCAGGGCTGAGTACGATAATCATACTCAATGGGCTCATTGCCGAAAACAGTTTTATCACAAATATAGTTATTATCATGCCATTTTCAAGTGTCCGTCGGGGTTTTAACTTTAGAAAGACCCGAGGCACCAAAATATCTTCTTTCTCAAATATCACGGTCGCGCAACCATTTTTCTCATAGACGTTTACCATATCCTCATTCTACATGACAAGAAATGCGGCCGCAATCCAAGTCACTAGACCGGCCAACCCGTACGCTGACTCTCGGTCTAACATTGGTGTACACTAACCCAAGTAGAGTTTGCGGCTCTACAAGGATCCGAATTCGATTAAATCAATAGTGGCATAGCCACGAGGGATAGGCACGACAAAACAAATCAAGGCATGATAACACATCTTTCATTCTCATCAATATCATTTTAGGACAATGTCCTTATTTTAAAAGAAAGCCCACCTCGTCGGTTTAGCTTGATAGTATTCTCTTCTCCTTGTTTATCACGCTGAGAGCGCGAAGTATCACCTTTAAATTAGGCGTATCACAAATCAGTTTCAATCATGGATCAATATTATGCATGATCTCACGTTTTCCCTTTTTCCCCTCGATTATTTTCAAAATCATTACTATCAAAATCAAAGTATGATTAACATACCATTTTTATTTAAATAAACATTCCAAAATCACCAATAATTCGTATCACGCATGAGTGTTCCACACACACAACACATGCACACGAACACAACAATTGTGCACGCCGATCGAGGCGTGCACACACACACACACACTCTCGGCCACACACACACACACACACACATCCATGCATCGCAAAAATCACCAATTAAAACCCCTTTCACTCGTTCTAGATGCATGTGGATTCAAGAACACCGATTGATCGGTAGAAGAAGAGAAGATCAATATTTAAAGTACCTTTTTCCAAAAGAATGAACGGTAGAAACAAGGAATTAGTCTTGATTCTTCAATAATCTCTTGAATTTCACTTGAATTCTTCTCAATTGATGAAGAAATCTTGAAGAAAACTTGAAGAAAATATGGAGAGAGTGGGGAGAAGATTTTTGAATTTCTTGGGAGAGTGGGCGCCGGTTTTGATCTCTAGGGTTTAGAATCTCTCATGTATTTATAGAGTGCCAAAAATAATATCCAATAATTAAATAATTAGAGATTTGGGAAGATTTGTTGGTTATAGGGGCCGAAAATTTGGAGGTGGTTAGGAGAGAATTTTCGAAATCTAGGCTATTAATTTAGCCTATGATTTAATTCAAATATTTCACGGAGTAGAATAATATATCACGGAGTAAGAATAAAATAAAATACTCCCCAATTTAAAAGGAGAAGTGGCGTTAAATTACTTCTCTCCACAAAGAATTAAATTCAAATCCTAATTTAATTAGGATATGGTAAGATTTTCTTAGATATGGCAAGATATGCTAGGATATTTTAGCATACTTATATTTATTCATGGAATAGAATAAATAAGGAATCAATAAAATAACAAATAATTTCTCTCTCCCTTCTAGATGAGATTTTCGAAAATCTCATGAATATCAAAGATGGAAAATTCGAAAATTCCATGTAGGATTTATAGGGTATTTGGACTTTGGATTTAATTTGGATAATTGTCCCAAACAAATAATTAAATCCAAGAACAATATTATTTCTCCTCCAAAATAATAATAATGGCCGAAAATTCCACATGCTTTAATTAATGCTCCTATTTAATTCTCACTCATCCCTTAGGAAAATAATTCCCCACAATTATATTACTCCGCATCAAATATTCACATATTCCAATCAATCATTTCTTCACTTTCTCTTTTTTTTTCTCAACGCATTGACCTTTCAACGGCCACGTCATATTTTTCCCATCTTTGACTATTCAATAGCCACGTCAACATTTCAACAAGTTGACTATTCAACTCAATCTCCATTCTCATACGCAATTAGGTCACAAAGACACTATGCAATTAATCACTCATCAAATAATCCACATATCATAGCATTTAAGGCAATTTAATGCAAAAAAAATTTTATAACCCGAAAATTAGGGTTTGAAAAAGTGGGGCGTTACAATTCCTCTTCTTTCTGACCGATTAATCGGTATTCTTGAACCCTCATGCATCTTGTTTGAGTGAAAGTGGGATAAAAGGGATATGGAATTATGTATACATGTGTGCGGCGTGTGTGTGTGTGGTGTGTGTGTGTGTGTGTGCGTGTCGTGTGTGTGTGTTGTGTTGTGTTGTGTGGTGTGTGCTTGATGGCTAAATACTCTTGTATGACACATGTTGATGTTAGATCTAGATTTGGGATGCGAATGGAACTTATGTGATGAACATGATCTTGATTGATTAATGATGCTAAAATAGGTCGATGGGAAAGGGGAAAAACGTTGAGACATGCATGAGTTAGGAGTATGTATTGAATCTGATTTGTGATATGTGCCTATGTGATTAAAAAGGTGAAACCTCAGTTGCGAAGCCGGATAACAAAGGAAAGAACATACTTGAAACCTAACAGTCGAGGTGGGCTTTACTCTTAAACTCTTTTAAGTGCAAATTTATGAATGTGGAGAAATAAGGGTGGTTTAACTGTTATGCCATGCCTATGTCTGTTTTGTTGTGATATTGTGCGCCTGATGCCCAGTTTGAGAGTTCGCTCCATTGGGCTATAGTCTATGGATATGGATATGTTAAACGAATTCGGGTCTGAGTACGGGCCGCAAACCCTACCAGGCTGTGTACACGAGGGGATCGGGAGCCGTCCTTGCTAGTCGACCGGTCTCGTGGGCGAAAAGTGTGGCCACACTTTCGTCGCACTATGGAATGATTGTGATTGTTGAATTGTTGAGGAAAAATGGGGAGTTATTTTGACTGGCCAGTCCATTGGAAAATATATTTTGTGATACTCGTGATATTCTCTTATAACTGCTTAAAACTCGAGTTCACTTGGTAAGGGTGACATAGCTTATAAAATGTTTTGGCAATGAGCTCACTGAGTATTTCAAAATAATCAGCCCTGCATGTGTTTTCCTTATGTGCAGGTTGAACGATGACGAGCGGTGGCGGGTGTTGAGCATGATAATTAATTAAGATGGTTGTTTTGAACTTCAAGCGTAGTTGTGTCTTCATACATAGCTACTCTTTCTCTTGGTCGCTTTCCGCTGAGTTTTTGATACACTTATGTTTATTTTGAATATTTTGCACTCTCCTTTCGGTTTAGAGGCCTTAGACTATCTTGTGGTTTTTATCTTGGAAACTATGTCGTACTCTTGAGAATTGTTGATCGTAATTTATGATACCTTCCTTTTTTTTCTTATTTAAGCTTCTAGGTTAAGTTGCTGCTTTAATGCTCTGATAGTTCCTTTTATACCATTGGTCAAAATTCTTTAAATGAAACCCTAACCTTTGTTCATTTCTTTGAGTCTGTTTTGGTAGCAGTCGCCGCATTTATTGTACCCTAGGAGGGCGGGCTGTTACACCTATACCTTACCGAATTTTTCGGTATACCGCATTGCGGTATACTGAAAATTCGGTATATCAATTTTTGAAAAAACCTTTACCTTACCGACATTTCGGTATACCGTACCATATTGCGGTATACCGCGGTATACCGCAAATCATATCTGTTTGATATATAAAATATTGAAAATAACATTTTATCTATCTAAATGTCCAAAATATAAAATTCCATCACAATCAAACATTTTTTTCTCTTCCATTCAATAAACTTAGTCCACAAAACTGAAGAATCATTAAATCAAGTACAAAAAGAGAAACTTTGTACAAGTTTATAGCAGCAGCAACCAACAACGCATAACCACTTCACACCCATTAATTCATTCCTAAATCGAACAAAAAACTCAATGAATTAGACAAAATTGCCAAAAGGGATAAAAATTAAATTCACTACCAATTATGTTAATACTTACTAATATTATACGAGAAAGAAAGCGAATCAGCTGCAGAGGACGGCGGTGGTGGAGTGAATCAGCTGCGGCAGATGGCCATGGTGGAGTGAATCAGCTGCAGAGGACGTCCGTGGTGGAGTGAATCAGCTGCGGCCGATGGCGGCGAAGTGCTGCGGCGGAGTGGTGGTGGTGGAGTGTTGCTGCGGCGGAATGGAGAATTGAGATTTAGATTCTTAGAATTAGGGTTAATGTCTTAATGATGGCTGCTTTAGAATTAGTCCGCTAGTCCTCTACTCTTGCTTTAGTTTTGAAAATATAAATATTATAATAATATAAATAATAAATATATTAAATAAATATAATTATTAACGGTATATACCGTAATTGCGGTATACCGCGGTATATGCAAAATTCATACCTTTATCGTACCTTAATTTATCGGTAAAATATCATACCGTATCGAAAAATGCGATATGCCGAAAATTCGGTATTTTCGGTACGATAAGTACGGCATTTCGGTATTTCGTTATATTTTGCCAGCCCTAGTAGCAACTAAGGGGTGAATTAATAATTTATTGGGTAACAAATTCTTAATACTTCGCATAACTGATTAAAAGTTTTATGAAACTATTACACTATTACTTTTTAATATTTTGAAATAATCTGTTTTTATTATTTGCCATCGAAATAAGATAACTATATGACTATATCCATAGCTACGAATAAATTATTTTTTGAATAATAGTAGTACTACTCATATGAATTACATTTATAATTACTAATTTAATAATAAATGCCTTATTTTCTCAGCCCACCAATCTTCTTGTTTGCAACTCCATCTGTACTACCTTTTTTTTCCGAAGGTCTTTTCTTTATTGAAAAATACCCTATAATACAAGTTTAAAATCACCATTATACAATTGTTAATGGTATTGGTTGGTCTCTGCTACTATTTTACAACCCGATGGAAATACACATTCCACCAAACAAGAATACCACCAAATATCTTACTGCAGTTGAGATTGAACACGCAAGAACAAGGTTTATGATAAAACCGTGATGAGAAATCTGTTTGTGTGCACAGATGCAAGAAGATATTAATTATAGTGACAGCTATGACAATAAGAAGAAAAATAAAACATATACTAAGGAGCACCTGCCTAAGGTCAGCCCAAGTGGTCGAGCCTACGTCATAATTTGTGTTAGAGGGGGCTTGCGCTCGCGCGACCCCTGACCTATTCAAGTTTAATTATTTTTGTTTTTGTTTTTTTGTTTTAGTCCAAATATTTTCTTATCAATGTACGTACTCCCATGTCCCATTAGAAATGAAACGTTTTCCTATTTGGATTGTCCCATTAAAAATGAAACGTTTCCTATAATTGAAACAACACTATCTCTAATTTTTCATATGTCTTACTTTACTCTCTCTTCATTAACTAACAAAATAACACTATCGGAAACCAAATGTTTCATATTTATTGGGACGGAGGGAGTATTATGTATAGTTGCTACCTTTTGCTGGGTGTGGATTACTGTATAATATAGTAGTATTAAAGTTATAAAAAAGAATAAACTCAAAATAACACGTTTTAAACAAACGAATACAAAATCAAATACAAAATATTGGAGTTCAATTTTTGGCTTTGAACTTGCACATGCATTTTTTTTTTTGTTATGGAAGTGTTTCAATAATCAATACCGGTCTGCTGCTGGCCAATCCTTCGTTGTGGAGTATTTCTTTTGTGAAAAAACGCGAAGTCTATAATTTAAACTCAAGTTTGTAAATCAAACCCAAATTCATCTAAAACCAATCCAAATCCAAGTTATCCAATTAAATTCAATTGTTATAATCGATTTACTCCCCTTACCCTCTCCACCACCTTGAATTTCATGTTGGACCGTGTACTCTAGCGGTGGCGTCGGTTATTCCTCATCGTCCGAATTGCCCGTCAACTCGGAATCGTGGGAGAAGAGTAAACAATGGAAGCACCAATTCGATAGGATTATTCTTCCTATCTAGATAGCAAGAGCACTCGAAAATTATAGACGAATTTGTGTGAATTTTCCCTGATTGAACTTCTAGGGTTTTTGCAAAAGATGAGAAATTAAAGTGAAATTTTGTTCATAATTCCCATTAGTCTATGGGAATTCTATATTCCCCTACTTGATTTGACTTTACAACGGAAAGAATTTATAAGAAAATCCTAGAAGATTGACACAAATCTAATCTAATAGTAGTAATTAAATTGTCCACAGATTAAGGAAACAAAAATAAAAAACAATATTTACCCTACGTTGATATCTCTATCGCGATCTGAAGTCGCGATACCAAAATCAGCGTAACCAACCACATTTTCCCGAAATCCATTGCCACCAGAAATAATTACTTGAGAAATTCATGAAGGTTTAAGCATACTGAAACAATAGCCAAAAACAGCCAGCCTATATGAACGAATCTCCATCTCAGGAGAAGACAATATTGTCGATGATAAATAAATAATTCAAATGTGAAAGGCTAATCTATGAACGAAATGAAGCGACGATAGTAATTACTAATATTGTTGTCCTAAAACTCTGAACATGGTCTTGCTCTGAAAATTAATTGGAGGAGTCGAAAATGCTGCGTCTCTTCTTCCTTTCATTCTCCTCTTGGCGTTTGAAGTGCTTTTGGGCATGACTTGCCACTTGCGATGGATTTCTTGTACCAACCGCGAATCTCGATATGCTCTTCCAATCCCCTTTTCCATATTTCTTCAATCCTTCCAAAAATAGCCTTTTTTGCCATAATAAACACACACTTAAAACAACAACAACAAAACTATAATAATTCAATAATACTACTACCTCCGTTCACGAAAAATAATCTTGGTAATAAAGGGCACAAATCGACCTCTTTGGAGAAAAAATCTTGCTAAAATTAGATAAAGACTAATTTTGAAGGATTCATCAAAATGATAGACTATTATTTTAAACAAAGGTATTATTAAACAATAATGTTATGTTATTCCATTCACCTGTGCTCATCTTCAGTCCAAGGTTTAGCTTTACTCATTTTTCTTTTCACAGATTTGGAGCATTTCAGGTAGGCCGGGGGCTCAATCTCCCCGGCTTCCATCGCCTCCATGTCCTTCAATAGCAGGGCGTAGTGGTGTTCAACCTCAGCCGCAGATTTTGTCCCCAAACAAGCAGCGATTTCCTCCCATCGACCAACAGAATCCAAAATGCAATCCTCGAATTGCTTGTCCTCTTCCCACGTCCACCTTGACAAATCACTCGTGCTCATGCTAACGTAAGTTAATACGTTAATGTAATATATTTGGCCGTGTGAATCCTCGAATGGATTGTTTGTATATATAGAATCAACTGTAGTGTTAGAAAACACATTAATTTAAGGAAATATTTAGAAGACTATGAGGATATATAGGTATTCATTACATATGGAATTAGACAAAATATAAGGAAACTAATAGTTTAGGGAAGGAAATTAAATATAAAGAAAATAAATTAGAAGGAAATAAAGATAATAGAATGTAAGGAAATTAAAATAAAAGAAAGATTAAAATTTGAAAACCTATCCGTCTAGCCTATGTGGAAAATAATCGCTAAAATTGCAATAGATTCGGATATCGATTTTGTTATTTTTCCAATTTTATGAATACTAAAGCATAATTCTAATTTTTTTTTTAATTTAAAAAAAAAGGCTGCTACAAGCCTACAATCGTGACATAATGCATGGATGATTAAAATACGGACTCCTATATTTAAAGGAATATTTTCGCTACCCTGTTAATTAGCACGGAGCATATAGAAGCCTAAAATACCAACTCTCGTACGTTTTTATAGGACTATGAGAGTTTACACTTTACGTGTTAATTTTTTAAAACACTTAATTATATTATTATGATTGTTAATATTAATTAAACAACCACATTTCGTGAATATTAAAATATGATATTTATACATAGAAAATTAAAAATATTAATTATGTTTTAAAATGTTTATGCATTAAAAATAGAAAATTAAAAAAAATCATTTATTAAAATTTGAGTCAGATTGGAAAAGAATACCGTACGTGTGTAATGTATTTTGATTAGTTTCCGTTGTGTCAAAATCGACACTGGACTTAGTGGCCTACATCTTAGAGCATCCACAGCCCCAGCCCGGATTCAGGTCCTAAGTCCATCCATGTCATCATTCCCTTAAATTTGAGTTTTAGGCTACAACTCCTTTAACCCTATAGGCCCCATCCAGGCCACAACTATTAAATTGAACTATTCACAGCTACAACATATTTTACTTGTAAAATAGAATATCTTGAACAATTAAAATAGGAAAAATTCATTGTTTAGTCGAAAAAAGAAAATTACAAATCCTAGAAAAGAAATTACAAGTCCTAGAAAAAAAAATTTACAAGTCCTAGGAAAAAAAAATACAAGTCCTAAAAATAAAAAAAAATGAAAAAACTACTTCTTCTTCACTTGTGCGCGAAGGTAGACGATCATCTCATGGTGCAACTTGAGCTCGAACTCCGACATTGTCGAGGTATCCCTCAATGTCAACTCCGTCAGCTGGCCCATCCGCAAAGTAATACTCATATCCGACATAGAGTTGGATATCTTATCCAGAGAAGGATTGTGTGGCAGCAACGGCATAGTGGGGTAACTCATAGTAGTTGTCTTCCCCTTCGCTTTCCTCTTTGCCGATTTTGTTCCCATCAGACGGCTTTGAGTACTAGGGGATGAGATGAAGGTGTCATCGACTGTCACATTGAGGTCGATTGTCAGACCTCCTTCGCTCGCAGAGTAGTTTCCGTCAGTGGAAACTTTGGTTCTCTTCGGCGCCCCACTTGCCGCGGTGTCTGCCCCACTGGTGTACTTCGGGCTCTTCTCGACAATCTTCCAATCGTCAAAGTACTTGAAGTGCTTCTTCCTGTCAAAGTAAAACTCCTCCCGGGCTTTCTCCACGATGCCCATCTCGCTGTGCCCGCTCGGCCACATCCGGACTACGTTAGTTCACTTGCCATTCCACTTGTTCATCTCCTTCTGGATCCGACCCCAGTGCTTGCGTAGCTTCACGTAGCTACGCTCGAATGTCCCTCTAGGTCGACCAACGTTATATTTCTGGGCAATCCGCTCCCAGGACACTTTGCGCTCTGCTGGTTGCCGATGATAGGATCCTCGGAGACGTCGACGAAGTTCTTGGCCAGCCACAATGTCTCCTGCGGGCTATACTTCTTCGGCCCCTCATCATCCGCAGCCACAGCCTTGCCCTTGCCCTTGCCCCTCCATTCAACGGGCTCCATATCATTGATATCGTACTCATCAGTGCTAACTGGCTATGGTATTTCCATGTTGGATGCCACCCCCGGACTAGGCGTTGCATTTGGGTTGGGCGATGCCGATAGGTACCAGTTGTTGGCGTTGACGAGTTCGTTCATCTGTCGTTCGTCGCTATTAAACCACTCCATAACAGCCACAAATATTGAAATAAGAGGATTGAAATGGAGAAATTGTTGGAAAAATATTGAAGCACGGGCCGAGACTCATTGGAGCACGGGACCTGGGCGTGGCCCTGCCGCGATTCTCTCCCCTCCAACGCGCAAAGACGCGGGCTGAGACCCAAGTGCAGTCCGGTCCCGTTAGTGATGCTCTTAGTCATCAATAAAATATTTGAATGTTAAGTATTGACCAAAGTCCCACAAAATCATACAGAATAAATTGGAAATTCCTTTTATATATGTTCCGATACATATCCAACAATTAAGGTCCACAAATTTTTGAAACTTTTCCACTTTGACTTACTAATATTTATGAAAATTCGTCTCAAGACAAATGTTGCACGCACTTGATGACTGATGAAATAATATGTAATTAAATTTACGAGTAAGAAGTGGCAAATTTACGAGAAAAAAATTCCCTTAGTCAAGGAATATCTAGGTGGCATTGTGACATGGTATATCCAACCAATATGTATTTTGACGGATGGAAATAGATTAACACTCAAATTAATCTCACTAATATGACACCTCTTTATTTGGAAATGTACAAAAATATGGTAACATTATTAGGACTTCCTATATGGATTATTATGGAGTATCAATATATGTATCCATATATACACATGTATTTTCGTGTGTATTAACTTTAATTGCTTCCGGATAAATTTAGTGAAATTACTTTAATCAACTTAATTTTATTAATCTTCGTATTAAACATAATGTAAAATATTTCAATTTACTTTAGTTACTTTAATTCTTAATTTCATATTCTATTTACTTTAATTAACTTAAATCTGTTAAGTTTTAATCATGATGTAAAATATTTTTGCGCATACATGAATATTGACATTGCACATTATTAACTACATAAATGGTTATATGTTATATTAAAATATAGAGTGAACTATATAAATGGTATCTGATTTTTCACTTTCGCACGCAAATGATACCTGATCTTTAATTTATACTCCCGCCGTTCCACAGTAATAGAGGCATTTCATTTTGTGCACTCATTTTGAAAAAATCATTATAAATAGTTAAAGTGGAAAAAAAGTAAAGTAAGAGAGAGAATATTGAAGATAAGACTATTCTCTATATTATTCACTATCTTACTTTACTCTCTCTCCACTTTAACTATTTAATACTCCCTCCGTCCCACAAAAGATGTCACACTCTCCTTTTTAGTTTGTCTCACAAAAGATGTCACAATTCCCTTTTTGGAAAAAGTTCTCTCTCACATGAATATAAAAATTACATTTTCTCTCTCCATTTAACACACAATACAAAACCTCCTAAAATCCCGTGTCGTCCCACAAGTGTGACATCTTTTGTGGGACGGGGGGAGTATCATTTTTTCAAAACGAGTGCAGAAAATGAAATGCCTCTATTACTGTGGAATGGATGGAGTATCGTTTTTGGCAATGACAAAAATAACCTTAGGTACCAAACATGTGATTTTTTTGTTATGGAGGATATTTTAGGAAATTTTCATTAAATATTACCAAACATGTGATTATTTTTTTTTCTTCATTTCTTATTTCTTTTTTTCTTTTTTAGTTTCTTCTTCTTTCTTTTTTATTCATTTTCTTCTTTCTTTTTCGTATTTTATCTTCCTTTCTTCTTTCTTTTTCTCCTTAATTTATGTTCCCTCATTTTTCTTTTTTCTTCTTTTTCTTCTTTCTTTTTAGTGTTTTATACATACATCTAATTGCATTCATAATATAAATCAAGAACAAAACACCTAAATAACTTAATTATTTAAAATATTTAAATCAATTTAATATTTTTTTGTTGAATTATTTTATACTCATTTTAGGGTTGAAACACCTAACTAAAAATATTCAACTCTTAATATCATTATGAATACAATTCACAATTTTAAATTTTTATTAAGACTATATTGATTAATCATTAATTTAATTTAAAATAATAATAATAATAAATAATAATAATAATAATAATTATTATTATTATTATATAATATTGTGTGATTCATAATTTTAATAATTATACTATAACTGTTTATTAATTACAACTAGTTTTTAGTATTATAACAATAATAATATTACAATAATTAAATATAATTATAACTACGATTATAATTAAGTATATTTGAATGATATGAAAAAATAAATTAATTATTGATTTATAACATCAAAATAATAATATTAATATTGATTAATAATAATAGTATAAAGAGTGAGAAGAATGGAAGAAGATATTATAATATCACTTTTGGTACTTAGTTTTGTGTATGCCCAAAATAACTTCAATGACACAAATGGAAAAGTGTTTTTATTTAGAGGAAATTTTGGGGTGAAAATTGCATCAGTTACCAAAAATGTGATTTATAGGTACCAAAAATGATATAAAATAAAGATCAATTACCATTTATGTGCGAAAGTGAAATATCAGGTACCATTTCTGTAGTTCACTCTGAAATATAAAGGTAGCTAAATATAAAAATATAATCCAAAAATTATTTTTATTATATTATGTTAAGTGTAAATCTACATTTACATATCATGAAAAAACTTTGAGAACAAAATACTACACAATAGATTACTCCAGCAAAAATAGCAATTACATTCAAAATAAAAAATAATTTAAATTATGCAGCTATCAAAATTACTAAAGTTAATAGTCAAAATGTTGGTTTCTGGAATTACAAGATATAAATCGGGCGTAATACAACCCAAAAGAAGGAATACAGAAGAAGAACTGAAACGATATTACAAATACAAATTCGAAACTGTAAACCGTAAAAGATTTAGCCGAGTCGAGGAGGCCTCTTTCCGCAAGACGAGATACGCGCCGGTAGTGCTCTTCGGATTGACGTTTCGTCCCCATAGATAAAACGGCTACGTCTCTGGTGAAGCAGCACCGCTATCAGCAGAGCTCCGGTGAACTGGATGGAGGAGAGGGCGAGCTTTCGACAGAAAAACAATGCAGAGAAGGAGAGAGCTTATGATGCAGAATGCTTTCTAGTGTTTGATGTGTGTAGAATGCATGGAATGGCTAGCCTATTTATAGGCTCAGTCCACTGTAGGGGTCAACGCAGCCTTGATGGCTGCCATCAATGCTAGACCGTAACGGTCGTCGGTTACGAGGCGTTACAAGTTGTAACGGTAGGGCGTTACAAGCTCAGAGCTAGAGAGGTTGAATCTAGACGCTTCTAGATTCGATCATGACGTGGACTATCACGTGTCAGCCACGTCGGCTTCCCGCGTCATACTGACGAGGTGTCATCCCACTTGGCTCGCTGACGTGGAAACGATGGTGGTCTAAAAAGAATTAGACCCACTTGGGTCGAGCCCAAGGACCAAGCCCAAAGACCAATTGCCAAGATCCAAGGACAAGGGCACGGGCTCGCAGCGCACGCGCGTGCGCGCGTGTGGGCTCTTACAGCCCATCTTAGTCCACTATAATTATTACATGTAATAATCCTTCTTATTAAATACTAGTTTAATAAGGTTGTAACTTCCAATGTGGGATAATTAACTCTCTTAATTATTCCCTAAACTTTTCTCATAGCTCATTTAAGTTTGCAATTTTGCACAACTTTAATCTATTATTTCTCACTCACCGGGAATCGGATTTGAGAAAATGAATATACCACGGTCATCTACTCCGAACGTAGATAGACGCTATATTATTTAATTTCACAAAATTAAATATCTCGTTAAAATTATAATTGGTCAAAGTCCAGTGACCGACATAAATTCCAACACAAAATATGTCTCTACTTCATAAAATAAATAAATATGTAAATACGTCGTATACTAGGAGTACTAGCCATTTGTGTACACATGAATGCATGTATTTGTATATATGTGTTATCCATAGGAAGTTCACAAAACATACCATATTTTAGTACATTTCCAAACAAGGTGAATGTTATACTAGGTGAAATAATTTTGGTGTTATTCTATTTCTACTTATCAAATAAATATAGGCTGGACATAGCATATCACAATGTCACTCTAGTATGTCTTGACTAGGGAATTTTTTCTCGAAATTTAGGGGAATGAGGGAGGGGCTTATCATCTACCATCAGGAGGACCTAAATTTTTCTTTAGAGTCGGTAGAAGACGTCATGATCTCTTCTGATTCACGATTGTTTGAAAAAGACGAAAAAAGGCTAATGACGTCGTTTTGAGATTTCATTTCAAGTTTAATGTTGTGAAATAACAATTTTAGTCATCATTATAATTTACTACAAACGAACATTTTCTCTTCAATATTCAATAACTTGACGACTGTGCATGGAATTGGGCCTTAGATCCATTCTCGATTGACAAAATATTTGGGCTGCATTATTTATGCCACGTGTGTGAAGATCGACGGTTGAGATTAGCCAAGAGCAGGTTTGGACGCCACAGCTCCACGGCACGGCCGCAGCTCGGTTGAATCTCTTTGGGAGTTTCTTACGACTGCATCTCTCTCTGGCTCTCTTCCAGTGCGAACCATTGATGAAACAACCATCTAATAGTATCTCACTCGTACAATACTCGACACCTGGCGAACCTTTCTTTCGCTAATCGCAACATAAGCAGCATACTACTTTTTTTGTTGGGTATAATACCCTATACTGTATAATACGACCCTTATAAGCAGCATACTACTTTTAATGTTTTTACAATCTACCATGTTTAATGGGCGTGTGATAGATATATTGTTTCTAATTGATAATTGTATTGGTTGGGCTATGAATTACGAGTCCCGGTTGGAATAATTCATAAATGGTAATAGGCTCTACATTCCACTGATCACATTTTATTATAAAACTAATATATAAAAGTATGACTCACGTTCCACTATTTTTTTCACCAACTTTCCTTAATGTTTCTTAAAACTCGTGCCGAACACAAATGAGACTCCTAAAATGGGCGGATGCAGTAATATTTTTTAAACTTCTTTGATTTTATTACGGAAACCGGCTAGTGTGGAGGTGGATAAGTATGGGGAGGGCTAAGATTCAATCTTGAGTGGTAAGAAGATAGAAAGCCAGAAGGGAATGGTCTAATGAAAACTCATGTTCACAGATGCAAAGAGATATTATTAGTGAATAGTGATAGAAATGAGAAAGGACAAAACACAATTAAACAGAGCAAGCTATTAAGAAAGAAAATAAAACGTCCCACATCGACATGTTAGTAGGTGGGGTATGTGAATTGTACATATATAAATAGAAGAAAGAAATAATAGCACCATACTTACCTGGACGGGGTGAATGGGCGATCCATAAGACCCATGGCCTAGGTTGGCGACCTCCATTGCACTTAGGAGGGGTGCCCGCCTAAGGTCGACCCAAGTGGTTGACCCTGCGTCATAATTTGTGTTAGAGGGGGCATGCGTTCGCGCAGCCCCTGCTCAGTTAGAGTTTAATTTTTCGTTATTGTTTTAGTCCAAAGATGTTCTTATCGATGTCTGGTTGCTATGTATTTTTGGAAGTTCAGACTTTCTCATGGTATTTATTAAACTCAATTGTTAAATATGAAGTTGCTACCTTCAAGAACTGTATTTATTTATTCAGTTTCCTAACTGATATCAAGCCTTATACATACAAATGAAGAAACATAACATCTTGCAGTGTTTTTGTTTGACATGTATGCCTCAGCTTTAGCATTTGGGCATATCTGCAGGTCGAGGGAGCATCTTCGCGTCTCGGCTCGTCCCCTCCTTAACGATGAACGCCATCTCCATACCCCAGCTCACATGCCGCTCCAAATGGCAATGCAGAAGCCAAACTCCTGCAACAAATCCATTATACTGTTAGGCCAGAAAAAAACCCACGCTGATACCATGATAAAAGTAAACAGGACTCCAACTTAAAACCAATTAGAACTTATATATTGGTTTCAGTTTTCTCTTTACACTGCATACCTGGATTGTTTGCCTTGAACCTGATGGCCGTCCACCCGTTTCGAGGAATAGCAATGGTGTTCTGCAGAGGCGGGTCGACTAGATTATACCCGGAAGGGTCTGTCGCCCGATCAAAATTTCCGTTACCTCTTCCAACCACGTAGAAGCTGTATCCATGGAGATGCATTGGGTGGTATGTCCCACCAAGAATATTTGTTCCTTGAAAAACCAGCTCGACCGAGCTATTATACTCCACCACCCTCACTCGCGTCCCATTTTGAGGTACCCACAGCAGCCGCGGTACGAACTCCATCGTGTAGTTAAACTGGAAAGGAGGATTTCCCGGGAAATCCTCCTCGTACACTCCCATAACCCGCTTGTAGTAGGCTTCAAGAACGTCGATTTTTGGCTGCACGAACGTTACATTGTTGATGCTGGCTCTAAACCGGCCTTGCAACGCTCCGTTGCACGACTCGTTTAGGCCACATTCAAATATGTTCACTGAGAGAGTGAACATGAGCTCTGTGTCCGCCTTTTGAGGGACGTCGATGGGGTGATCCGTTGTTGCTAAGCTTCGGAGGCTTGCTGTGAAGGTGTTGGCGGAGATGGCATCGTCGATGTTGGGGAGGGTAGGGAGGAGAGGAGAGGAGGGTGCGGTGTAGTTTCCGGTGTAGACGAGAATGGCGGTTGTGGTAGTGTTGGCGAAGTTTCCGGCGATGTTGTGGGGCCTAGAGGCCATGTAGTAGTGGCTAGGTTGTTGGTTGGCTTCGAGCAAGATGTCGATGGTTTGGCCCGGGGATATTGCCACGTAGTCGGTTGTGAAGGGTTTCGTGTAGGCGGCGTCTGAGCCGACTACAGTGAGGTTGTGGTTGGCGATTTTGAAGAACATGATGTTGTTCATCACATTGTTGATCATTCGAAGTAGGTATGTTTTGCCATATTCTACTGTCACTTTGAATGTATCTATGAATTCGTATTTTCAACAGAAATAAGTTCAAATTTTTTATAGATGATTAATGAACATAACTTTAAAGATTGCTTCAAACTTAAACCTTTAGCATCAGATATTACTACTGAACCAAACTCACGCACGAATAAGTTCAATTTTAACAATCCAGATAAAGGTTATACATGTAATTGGCCTGATGGTTTAGTTTTGTTGAAATTGACTAAGATCTTTTTGTAATGATTTTTTTTTTTTTTTTTATAAAATGATGTGAACTAGAAATGGTAAAAATTGACCAAGAATAGAAGATAAACATTTGACTTATTGTAATTTCGTGGGACTGTAACTTGTATTAATATGATGGACTCATAAGTCATTGGCCAGCAGTGAAATTTGACATAGTGGGCAGGAGAGAGTATCAAGCAATTTAATTATTGTAAAAAATCCTGAACATGCTATCTATTCTAGTATGACGTAGTTGAGACTTTAAACTGCTTCAAACAATAGTAATCTTTGAGAAATTCGGACGTAATGTAAGATATTTAAAACATTATCGAAATCAGAAAATTAAGTTGTTTAACAAAAATACAAGAGCTCAACTATATGTTTATAATGGTAAGACATGACCCAATGTTTACATATAAACTTGGAGGGGTTAAGTATATGTCAGTATAACTTGACTTGGTCCATATTTATTTTTGGATCGTCTCCTATGATTTGACTTTTTGGACAATCACTATCCAACATGTACACGAGCAGTCATATAGTTTTATATTATAGTTTTAATGATAATATCCATATTAAAAAATATTGAGACACATGCATTTAAAAAGCTATTAACGTTTACCTGATGTGGAACAAGGATATTGATCACCAGGTTGACCATTAAAAAGGAAAGCATCAGAAGCATTAGGGTCTGATCCAGTTTGAAGGGCCTCACTTAGAACTTGTCTTATATCACTCTTCCACCATTCTCCTACACATTATTCAATTTTTCATATTTATAATAACAATAATGTAATTTTGGTGAGATATATACATAAATGATGATTTAATTTACTATTTATATGTACCTAATATGATGGGAATTTCAGCACTTGGCTTAGGGAAGGGATATGCATCTCCCTCTTTGGGTAAAACAATTAGTGCACCATAAACAGTGGCGCGAGACCATTCAATGTGAGCGTGCCACCATAAAGTCCCAATCTCGTCAGATAAGATGATCCTTTGGGTAAAATTAGTCCCAGGTCGAATCGGACACTGAGTTATGTAAACGGGTCCATCCGTCCATGGATTTCTCGGCTGCTTTACCCCATGCCTAGCAAGAACAATGTCAATGTATATAAATGTTTGTTATGTAATCTTTTTTGAGTAGTAAAATTTGTCAATGTATATGTGTAGGTGAAAATTTTAATATTACCAGTGTATAGTTACATTCTCACTAGCTCTATTGATAACATCAACAATTATTGTGTCTCCAACCCTCCCATACAATGTGGGCCCAGGGAATTTTCCATTTACGGTCAAAATGGACTTACTGCTGCACAATCTCGTGTATGAAACATCTTGCAACTGCAAATAATATCATTTCACATTTTGTTATTTTCTTATATATTGCTAAAATAATTGTGCTAAAATTATAAAAGATTGAAATGGTTCAATTTATGCAGTTACTTGTCGAATTCTTTCAATAAACAATACTCCATCCGTTCCATAATAATAGAGGCATTTAATTTTGTGCACTCATTTTGAAAAAATAATTATAAATAGTTAAAGTGAAGGAAAAGTAAAGTAAGAAAGGAAATATTGTAAATAAGACTCTGCTCTACATTATTCTCTCTTACTCTACTTTCTCTCCACCTTAACTATTTAATATCATTTTTGCAAAATGAGTGCGAAAAATGAAATGCATCTATTACTGTGGAACGGAGAGAGTAATAAGTAAAAAAATAAATGAACATAGATATAGTTAGCAGTATAATATAAGTAGCATGCATGTGTGGAACAGTGCAAGTGAAAGAGAGAATTAATGATGCAAAATCATATACTTACCACAAATTTCTGTCTTTGGATTTTTCCATGCACTGCTACAAAGCCACATAAGAGAATAAGCAATGAAAAATACAAGGTGAGGCACTTCATGCTCGAAGATATTTTATCACTCAGAAACTAAATATATTTGATTTTTAAAATTATTGATGAGATTGATATGCTTCTAATTATTTAGAACTGAAGTATATATAGAGGTTGAGAATTGTAGGTGATTTGAGATTTGCTTCTTCCAGCTGGATAAGAATATGATGGATCACTTTTGCCTCTGTTTTTGAAATTAAGAAGCTCTTTTTACATCATTTTCAACTTCATAAATAGTTTGAACTTTCGCATACTTTGAATTAAGGACATTTTACGCGTCCAGATTTTGATAACCTTTTCCTTTATTAGATCCGTTTTTGACAATTTTTGTCATCTATTCATATGAATTAAGGTCAATAATCATCACAAATTTCGACTGAAGTGGCTTTAGTCTTGCATATTCTTTGAAATTTGCTAAAAAAGTAGGGGTGTTTAATTTAATTTAACAATCGTCGGACATGTTGAAAATGTAGGCCAACATTTGGTCCAAATGGCCGAGGCCTTTGATTTTTGGTTGTCGTAACCATCATCGTCTAGCCTTGATGACTAGGCATTTCCATGTTCCCTGCTTAAGCGGTGTTTGAGTGTTAGAGACACATTTGAACACAATGTATCTCTCAATCTTTTTTACATCTCTCATCATATATATGCATAATTCATCGCTTAACTAATCAAGTAGAATTGTTTTCTCTTCTCGAAACTCTGTCAAGTTTGTCACTGCATAGTGAATTTGAAACGTTTCTACATGTTAAAAAAAAGTTGGCTTACGTTTGGTGATATTAAGCCGATTGAGAGCACAACATGGCGTAATTTATCTTGGTATCTTCAAAAGTTTAGAGGATTTGGAAGACTTGAATATAATGGTTGTGTCGTATACCGAAGCTAATAGGTAATGAAAACGATGCTTCTTCTTCTTATTTGTTTGAGTGCTCCGATTTGTGACATTTTAAATTGTAACTTGTAAATCTAAATGCTGTTAAAAGATTAGTAGATATTAATCTTAATTTACTAAAAGGAAGTGACTTCAAACCTCACAAATAATGTGAAATATGTTCGACTGGTATACTAGAAAGCATGTTTTATGAGTTGTTTTTGTATCAATAGCTCTAACAATAATACTCTCTGACACATTAGAATGAAAGATTATTGTTAATGGCATGTATTTTATAATTTGTTGATTATATCGCGCGCATAAATATTAGCCATACATGTACAATTACTCCCTCCGTCCCAAGATAAGTGACCTGTATTCCTTTTTGGGGTGTCCCACTATAAGTGACATATTTCCATTTTTAGCAAAAAGTCATCTCTCTTACTTTATTCTCCACCTACTTTATTCTCTCTTCTTTCCTCTACTTTTCCCTCTCTCATACTTTACTCTCTCCACTTTAACTTATTTAAATACCATTCCTTAAATCCTGTGCCCAAAAGAAGTAGGTCACTTATCTTGGGACGGATGGAGTATTATTTAAGTAAAAAGTCTAGGTGTAGAATGATGGTTGGTAGCCATAACTTATGACTTCTCAATTACTGTATTGTTGAAAAAATAAGTTTCACTACCTAGATAGAATTCAATAACTTATAGTGAAAGACATATTGCAAACAAAAGTTTGGTATTTAACTTGTAGAAACATGATTTTTCCTTAGTCATACTAACCGTTAGTTTGTTTACTGATTTTCCATTTTACTATTCCCTCGTACGTTCATTATTTTACTAGTTTGTCGTATGAGTTTTTCTAACAACAACAATAGTGAATTTCGAATTAAGTTTCAATAGCATCAAAGTCAATTCAAGTTGCAAAATTACCCAACTTCCAAGCATATCATTTACTATATTATATCATCTCTAAAAGTCAATTGTTTCTTAATTCTTACTTATACTTATATTCAAATTGTGTTTATGGTGAACTTAAAGTTCTGGTGCCAAACTTCATTGAATACCCGCGAAATTATGTTTTGATTTATTTTATAGTGATAAATAAAGAGAAATTATAAAAATAGGAAACTCGAACCTTAATGTCATAATTTACTAAACTACAACAATACCGAGAAGCGGGCGATAACAACAAATCAAGCCACAAATCAAATAATGGAGGTCTTGCTTATAGTATTATTTGTTGTGTTAATTTAGTACTCCCTTCGTTCTATAGTAATGAAGACGTTTCTTTTCGGCACGAAGATTAAGAAAAATTGTGTTAGGAGTTAAATAAAGGGAGAATAAAGTGGAAAATGAAAAAAAAGGTAGAGAGATGAAGAGAGAAAAAAATAAGAGAGAGTAAAGTAGGTGTGGAAAAATGTGTTGATTTTTACTAAACGGAAAAATGACTCTATCACTATGGAACGTACCAAAATGGCAAAATGACTCTATTATTATAGAACGGATGGAGTCATAAAATGTGCTACTCCTTCTACCGAATATGAGAATAGTCTAACTAGCAAAAAAAAGTAAAATAACGAAGAGAAACAACCGTTCTGAAAAATTGTAAAAACTAAAATAAAATAGTAAGACCAATCCTTTTAAGAGAAAAAATTGATGTGTTACTATGATGACATGACAATATTGTAGAGTAGTTATTTTTTTGACAAATACTCATTAAGTAATTTTATATTTTTATACTGCATATATTCATGTACAAGTTGAGGTGTGATGTAAAGTGTTAAACCCTCTATTTTAAAATTAAGAACTAGATTGTCGATTGCTTGTTTGGGGCACATTCTGCTCTTAAATACTTCCATTAGTAGCAAATAGATGCACACACATGAGTAAAAAGCGGCTTTATCCAAGAAGTCTACCCATTCAATCCGCAACTGGAACTCATTTTGCTAAGTTAAGCGTGTGTTCACAGATTGGCCAACTTGGTGGTATGGGCATCTGTTACCAATTGATCATCCTCATCAGTCAATCTTCTCTACTCCAACTGCTTCCTCTTGTGCTCATCGTGAATTAAGCTCCACCAATTCATGCATCTACACATGCAAATATATCCACAAGTGACTAAAACATGTTGCATTAATCAACCTATCATTCGCCCTCTTTATCAGATGAGGGGAGACAATACCCTACCAAATCTACGGAATTTAACCTCATCACATTATTCTACCTTACCGGTACCCAATATCGAATCTTCACCCTCGCCATACTTACTCACCACCACATTAGATCATTGCAGTTGCATACTACTTAATATATGTATAATGTATGGCATGATCAAATCTAATTTCCTTAATATACTAATCGAATGCTAATACAGTTTATAGTCAGACACAAAATACAAATCATCCAAACATTCAACATAGTATTAGATTACAACTAACTCCTTCACATCTTGCCCACCAAACAATGCTCACATTTATATGCTCCAATTATCGTAGTTCACCTTGGTAAGATAGGGCAACAAGGCTGACTTTAGGCAAGCGCCCCTCCCGAGTACAAACATTTGAACTAGAATTGGGCAGGGGCCGCGCGAACGCAACACAAATTATGACGTAGGCTCGACCACTAAAGCCGACCTTAGGCGGGCGCCCCTCCTAAGTGCAATGGAGATCGCCGACCTAGGCCATGGGCCTTATGGATCGCCCATTCACCCCGTCCAGGTAAGTATGGAGCTTCTATTTCTTTATATATCTGCAATTTGCATACACCTCCTACTAATATGTCGATGTGGGACGTTTTATTTTCTTTCTTAATAGCTTGCTTTGTTTTTCTGTGTGTTGTATCAGACCACTACCCAAGATTGATTCTTCAATCTTCACCCTCATCTATCTTACCACTACCCAAGATTGAATCTTCACCCTCACCATAGTACATGCCCTGTTTCTGTAATATACTCAAAAGAATTTTAAAAACTTGATATATCATGACATTGTTTGTCCTGAACTATATGAATAATAATAATTAATAAACCAACAAATACATTTATCAATTAAAGACAAAAAATTAGGCCTGCTTATTCGGCCGGTTCCGGTTCTATCCGGTCCGGTTGACCGGGTACCCGGTTACAAATTTTCATAAATTTGGGAACCGGAACCGAAATCGGATCCGGCCGGTTCCGGTTCCGAATCGGTCGGGTAAGAACCGGTCGGTTCCGGTTCCGAACCGGAACCGATTTGTAGTTTCAATTTTAATTTTTTTTAAATAATTCAACATATAGAAATATAACAATTAATACCGAAAAATTCAAATAAATACAAATCAATAAAATAACAATATTCATCATCCAATATTCCAATACCTAAAAACTATAATTCAATAAATACCTAAAATAGTTAATACCTAAAAGTTCAAATAAACATAAAAAAATGCAAATCAACAAGATAACAATATGCATCAACCAATATTTAAATACCTAAAACAATAATTTAATAAATTACTAAAAAATCTAACACTAAAAATTAAAATCTATGCACAACAAAATACGAGTATACAACCAATATTCTAATAAGGCAATAATATTCAAAAGACCAAAATCTTAATTACTCTATTTTGATTTTAGAAAAAAATCGATATATTAATACATTTAATCATTCACTTTAAACTTGATTATTTTAATAAAAAAATCTTAATTAATTATGAGTTATTTTTAAAAAAAATCAATTATTTTTGAGTTATCATAATAGGAGCGAATCAACAAATGGTGCGAAAGATTGAAGATTGATCACAAAAAGTAATAGTACTTTCGTTTTGCAAAGGCAGTAATCACTTTTGCTAATAGGATAATCAAAAATATTTTAAGAATAATAAAACAAATGAAATATCCTTAGTTTAATATTTTAATTTATATTTAAATTTTATAATCTCTAAAATTGATATATATTATTCGATTCCGGGTAAGAACCGGTCGGTTCCAGGTAGAACCGGAACCGAAATTTTCGAAAGCATAAGAACCAGAACCGGAACCGGTTTTTCCGGTTCCTCAATTACCCAGCCGATTCCAATTCCGGTACCGGATAACCAAGAACCAGAGAACCGGTTAAGCAGGCCTACAAAAAATATCAATCATACAATTAAACATGGCAGATTGCATAAACATTAAACTTGCATTGTGGGGTACTTTTCAATAAAGAAAATACCCTCCCAAAAAAGGAGTATACTGCTTGAATTGCGATGAACACACGGTATTCTTTAGTAAAAGGCGAAAGAATAGTTCGCTATGTGTTCAACGCGCAGCTGCGTGATTTCATTTATTGTGAATTTCCATATTTATAACGTTTGTTGCATCATTGTTTTAGTGTTTTTACGATGTGGGACTTCTTTTCTGCCAAAATAATGATGTGCTTGCCCTCTCCCTTGCATCATCTTAATTTGATTTACTTATATCCTTTTACTGTGTAAATTGTTTCAATCTCAGTGTAAATAACCTGCTAGTAGCAACATATACTATTATACTATGTTGTATAGTATAACTATATAAGCCTTCTACTTAAACGAGATGCATCAGAACAGAACAAAATCCTGAAAATTATACATTGAGTTGCAATAATTCCTACAGTGCCATAGTATATTGAGATTGTAGAAGTTACCTGGTTTCAACATGTTGTAGCAATGTAGCTCTTGCTTAATTCTTAGTTGCAAAAAGAATGAGGAAAATTGGACAGCAACGGGCCTCAGGATAAAAGTCTGAACTCTCTCGTGTTCTTACAACTATATGTAATGGGCCTCAGGATAAAAAGATAAAAACTCTTTCTGATCTACATAACATCACCTCCAAAATAATGCGATTTCATTAATTTTTTTAGCTTGGTCTGCAGAAATGTGTGTTAGGAGTAGTTTCTTTTGTAAATCCCAGTTTGCTACTGTTTTTTTTCCTTTTCTTTTCTTTCTTTCTTTTTATTACTTGTAATAGGCATTCCTTTGAATTCAGAACATAGACCAAATTTTGACTTGCACCAAGTACTTGTATATGTTAAAACTACTCTTCTTCCATCAATTTAATTTTCCTTAAAAGAAATAATAAAAATGACTTGGTACGTTTCTCCATTTCACTCTGAGAAAAGGCAATGTGGTTTATGAATTTATTTGAAAGTGAGTGTTATTAGGATCTATAGATCCTTGTTTGGAAGGGCATCCAGAACATGGTGTTTTATTTGGCTCAGTTATTTGTATGATTTAAGTATATTTCAAACAGCTCCACAGGGGAGAGCCTATTTAGTTGCTAGTTAGGAGGTTGTTATTGAAGCCTGAAGGTCAATATGATTGTAGCTGTTGCACTGACTAAGCTAATTGGCAATGGATCCAAGCTAATGTGTCTGATCAGACTGGTGGCAATGATGACGCAACAAATTATAGTGAGGTGAGACACATTATTTTTATGTTGTGCTGTTTCATGTATCCCTGTATTGTATTCTTCCTGGTATGATTCATGAATATATATTATGGAGTGCCATTTTTAATTGTGCGACGTGTTTTGAGTTGTTTTATTAACAAGGTTGGGGTGGGGTGAGGTAGTGCAGGTGCACACCTCTGGTTGAGATTCTACATTTTTAGAATATATAAGTGGGGTGTGCTTAGTGCTGTATTACATATATTAGTCCTTTTCATCTCCTAATTTAACTATATACTTGATCACAGATAACCTAGCTTAATGGAAAATCATCTCCTCCTTTTATATGAGCTGTTGATTTGTCTATCTATTTGCATGACCTCAAAGTTTGCCCAATAAGTACTTCACTTTAGTATTAATTCGTCTAACAAAATTTTTGCATGCACAAACAGGAAAAGTAGAAACCAGCGTGCATTGGTTAGTATAACATGAGCTGTGCCTAATTAATTAGATTAAACTAGTAGTACTATAAAGAGAATGGCTCGAAGGGAGGAAACTTGATTGTCTGGGATTTAATTCAGAAGCCTGTTGATTAAGGATGGCTAGGAGTTGGAGACATTCACATAAGGAATGCAGCGCTGTTATTTAAATGGTGGTGGAAATTTGCAGTAAACCAATGCCCTCTATGGAAGAAAGTTGTGAGTTCTATACATAACACTAGATACATTGGGGAGTTCCAAAAGATGGAGAACAAAAATTCATCAAGCACGTGGTGTCAAATTCTGAACTTTTCGCAATTCAGCAAAGAAGTGCAAGAAGTGGCAGAGAAAGGAATAAAAATAAAAGTGGGCAATGGAGCGAGCACAAGATTCTAGCTTGATAAATGGACTGAAAATGCTACTCTAAAGTGACTCTTCCCTAGACTTTTCGTGATTTCTACCCAACAATACAACTTGATTGAGAGCATGGGTAAATGGGAAGAAAATAGATGGGTGTGGAAGCTTAAATGGAGAAGAAGACTATTTGTATGGGAGGAGGATTTGGTGAAAGATCTCTACCTAGCTGTGGATCATGACTCCATGAGTGAGAGTGCGAGGGATGTCAGACTATGGGCTTTTGACAAGTCTGGCTCTTCTCTGTTTCTAATTTTTACCAGTAGGTCTGTCGCATTGTAGGACAAGGAAGCAACCGCTTTTGTCATGGGAAACTCGCATGGAAGAATGTGGCTCCGCCGCGTGCACAACTCCTCGTTTGGTTTGTCCTACATGGCAGACTAAATACAAAGGAGAGACTTTTCAGATTCCGATTCCCCGGAGTTGAGGATGAGCTTTGTGTATTTTGTGGGGAGGAACCTGAAACAGTTTATCATGTTATTTTTGGTTGCAGGTTGTCTAGTAGAGGTTTTTTTGTTGCTTGTTTTCTTGAACTAGTTTGTTGAAACTGAACTTTGGTTCCTTTGCTCACCGATCTCTAAGCGGTTTGAGCCTTTTCTTTCGTATCAAAAAAATAAATTAAGTACTAATGGGAATTTTATCTTTGCAATATCTGTACAAAATAATTTATATTTGTGATCACTCTACATCTATACTATGTCATGATATCATTTTAGTTATGTTTGCATTTTTGAGTGTTTTTGACAAAATTATTACTCCCTCCGTCCGCGAATAGGAGTCTCGTTTTTCTATTTTAGTCCGTCCGCGAATAGGAGTCCACTAACTCATTCCACTCACATTTCATTTAAAATTAATATATACAAGTGAGACCTCTATTCCACTAATTTTTTTGCACCCACTTTTCTTACCATTTCTTAAAACATGTGCCGCCCATAAATGGGACTCCTAATAGCGGACGGAAGGAGTAATATTTGTGATCACTATACAATTATTATTATACTATGTCATGATATCATTATAGTTATTTTTGCATTTTTGAGTGTTTTTTACAAATATAACCAACAAGCATTCATGATTATATTAAAGACTTTTCGCAGACTTGCTAGGAGCATCCACAGCAGACGTTGGAGGAACTAGTGACTAGGCTGGTGGGGAGTCGTTGGCATTGCTCGCCATCCGTTGCGGGCATGGTGCCACGCCGCCAGGGTGGATATGGGGTGTCAAATTTTTTATTCCAAATTCATAATTTCTATGAAGTCAACGCAGACCCATGTTTCTCTTCTTTATTAATCAAAATCCATAATTTCTATTTCCGCTACACACAAAGGTAACTTTTACAATTTCACTATGGAAATCTCGTTTGAAGTTTAGACAAATTTACATAAATGGTTAATACTCATTTTGATATATAGTGATTATCATTCATTACAATTTATACCATATATAAATAACCACATGATTTAGTGGCCTTTTATACTACTACCCCTAACAAAGTTTAGTACCTAAATTCAAATTATATTTAATTTATCAAATGCTAACTAGTCAACAATGGAGGAACTTAAACTATAAACCCATCATATTTGAATTTGACTTTAATAAATAAAATATATCTTGCATCGTCATGTACTTTAAATTATGCATAACATGATTTAATTTGATTTCATGCCTTTAATATTAGACGTTGACAAGAACGATGTCAAATTAAAATAGATAACACAATAAGACTCGAATATTGCACAGTCATATAGCGTATTTTTTTTTCCTGGATAATAAAAATAATCATAATTTTAGGCAATTAGAGATTACATTCAATGGTATGTTGATTAACAAGTAATGACAGCCCTGAAACCATTAATTAGAAAAATGGCTGATTAAGAGAAGAATTTAAAAATTGTGACAACAAGTTGGCTCACCGACCCACAAGTTGAGGAGAAGTCATTGTAAAGTAGTTGATCTTGATTCTTCAAATCAATTAAAACAAATCGTCAAATCCTCACCATATCAATAAATTATAGTAATTGAGATTGGGTTGGAGATTTGCTTCACTTTATTTATAACACAATTTCTATTTTCTCATAGTTTTTAGTACATGCCTGCCTGTCGTCAAATTTTATCTGTCGGAATTAAAGTGCCGTATAATAATAATTTTTATGCTTAAACAATTTTTTCTCTTTTTTTTTGGAGATTCTATGTTATTTTCAATTAATAGGCTAAAACTGTTGACATGATTTTCAAATCGGGTGTTTCCAATTAATTTTTATTTTAAATAGTTTTCGCATAATGAAAATCCACTGAACCATATAAACAGGATTCTCGAATTTTATGTTGCCATATAATTTTATTTCAAAGGGTTTTGCCAAAAGCAAAATTCATTGAATCACATTAAAATATATTGTTGCCTTAATTAAATTACAACAAATAAAGTCTAGAAAAAGAAAATTGGCAAAGCATAAAAAGTAAAGATAAATTTAATTTATCTTTTCGAGATATATTTACATGAGTAAAAGTATTTGTATTAGTTTCTAGCTAGGACAAAATCAATTAACTCATACTCAAAATTTTGATACTAAAAATTCAGAAAAAAATCATTCCAAGTCATGATTCAGTCTTGTTCTTGTCCGATCAGGGGAGAGGCATTCTTCAACTGGCTTCCTCTTGTTAATATTTTGGATTTCTTTTTTCCCTTTCATCAAATGTGGCCTCAGCTTGTTCACATCCGATTGTCGAACCGGTTTCAAGAAGAATTCCTCTGCTCCATGTTCTAAGCAGCTGTTGATTCTTGACGGCACATTTTCCGACGACATAATCACAACCGGGATGTCTCTCAACGACGTCGATTTCTGCAATTAATCAATTCATAATTAATATCGTTACATAATTGAATAATTAGGGTTTTCTAAAAAAAAGTAATGTTACTTAAAACTTAAAAATACCTTGATTTTTCTAAGGAGATCGTAGCCGGTTACTGCAGGCATGCTGTAATCTGTGATGATCAGATTCACTTCAACTCTTTGGCAGTTTGAATTTGAAAATTCGTCATCTTCTTCGTCGTCAAGCAATCCGAGGAATTCAAGAGCCTTCACTCCGGATTCCACCGCAGTAACTGTTTATATATATGATAAATAAAAATGTATATTAGCATATGAATTTAATTATAAAAAATAAATTAAGATATAGAAAATTGTTACTACTAGAAATTAACTAACCTTGATAAGAAGAAGTTTTGAGAAGCCTCTCTATCAATTTTCGATCAATGATGCTATCATCAACGGCTAGCACATGGAATTGTGTTTCTCCTTCTAATCCGTTCATTGTTAATTTCTACTAATTGAAATTGGAGAATTTGATGAGCTTTTGATATGAGGAGAATTGGAGAAGAATAATGCAATTGTGATGTGGAGAGGAATGACTGATATGCAATATATATGAATTAGGAAGAGAGAGAAAAGAAGAAACAATGAGATATGATTCAGAATCTTGATGATTTTTCTAAGTTGATTTTTGAATTGCAGAAGAAGCAATGAACTTTCTTTAGTAATTTTCCCCCTCGCTTTTGCGTGGATTTGATTTTTTAAAATAATGCAGAGGATCTTGAATTGGAATAAATTAATTGATCTATTTGGCCCTTTGACAAGTCTAGGGCTACAATAGTGTATGTCTCTTGACCTTTACATTATTATGGTAACATGATGCCAATATATTTGCGATCTTCACAATTATTTTTGACTTTTCATTCACATATATGTATTTTTTTTTTTATTCGTACGATCTTAGTCATGTTCGTTTCAATATCTATTTTATTATTTTATATCTTTAGTTTTGGTAAAAATAATTATTAATGGTACGACTTTTGGAAATATTTGGGATGCTTTTTTTATACCCTTTGTTCGTGTCGGTCTTGATATAAAGTTGTTTAATGGGTTGCCTTAAAATAGAATTTACTGAGATTAATTAAGACCTAGATCGATGTGCAAATATTTTGATAAAGATGGAATATTGTACGATTGTAAAGAAACAAGATTTAAAAAATATGAAATGAGATACTTGGATTTTTGAAATTTCAGAATCTGATGCGTTTTTTTAGGTGAATCACAGAATCAGGATTTGTTTCTATTTTAGGGTCATTAGTTATCTGTATCGATATCGTAATATACTTCCACTCTAAACTACAAAAGATTGCGGATAGTGATTTATATTTGTAAGAGATTATTCCTTCAACTTGAATTTAATTAAACGATTGTTAACATGGTATTTATTTATCTTGTTCATGATTTCCTATATTTTTATATTGGATTCTTATACAAACTTTTAAAAATTTTGGATCTTTATATTTTATATTTGATCTTATTTGATTTTACGGATTTTATTTTCATAATTTGAATAGGTTATATTGGGTATTTGGGTTCTTATACAATTTTTTTATTTTTGGATTGTTATATTCCCCTTTTACGAAAAGATAAATGTACATAAATTGTAGTACATGTATATAATATTTTTATATTTTTAAATTTAATTGAGTTTAGTAAAAATTAGTTTTGTTGTTTACGGGGAGTGATCAAATGCTAACTCATCATTTAATTGCTAACTACAACTAATTTAAGGCCATAGGATTCTAGAAAATGTGTGGTCTACATTTTGCCATGTGTAATTTTCGTTTTTATTAATTAAATCGATAAAGATAAAAAAAAACTCCAAATTAGGATTTTGGATAAAAATGTCAATATTGTGTTCCGAAAATATCAACACAATGATTTAAGAATGTTAACCCATTGCTTATATTGACATTCTACATGTATTATATTGACATATTTTATATAGTATGTTGACATTTCTGCTTGTACGAAAAAATAAAAAAATTTCAAATTTTTTTTCAAATTTTGACGTCGGAACATATGCATGTAGGATATCGTTGGAATCCTTATGAAATTATCTTTAATTTGATATATGTTATATGAATTTAAAGTTTTGGGATTTCTTTTAAAAGTTAGTTATAACTAAACATGTAGTTAATTGATATTAGTACTCCTATTGATATTTTTTGGAATTAATCCTATGACCTTATTGACGTTTTTCGTTGATCGTATTGGCATTTAGGGATTAATGATCTAAACTCTTGATTTGAATATCTAATGGCTATTATTTAGTTGTAGTTAGCAATTAAGTTATGAGTTAGCAATATAACACTCCCCTGTTGTTTATTGTATTAAATGTAGCAACAAGAAAGAAGTGATTTAGAAATTTTATGTCAACTCATAACATGATTTCAATATTCAAGCTTGATTCGAATTAATTATACAATATAATATTTTGTATAAAAATATTTTTTTCATAAATTTAAAAATATTATAGTTAAAATTTTGATTTTTTTTCAAAATGTTGCAAAATGATTAATATGAAATTTATTTTAAATCAAATAATGTTCAATGTAAAATGTTAAAAAAAAGTTTGTACGTACATTTATGTACATTTATCACTACCCCTTATGATCTAAAAGTAACATTTACAAATTAAGTGTAAAAAGTGAAAACTAAAATCGGTACGATGATGGAACCAAAATTTTGAATTTGAAAATAATAATAATAATAATTATTATTACTATTATAATTATAATTATAATAATAATAAATTAACGGTTGAATTATTTCTTTTTTTTTTGTTAATTATCTATATATTACTTGTAATCATAACAATAAGATTTTTTAGATACTAGCTATTCATTCTTATGTTAATAAATTAACTATTTGCATAAGAAACATAATTTTATAGTCTGCCACAAACTTACTATATTTGCGTAAGAAACATAATTTTATAGTATGCCACAAGTTGCTAGTTTGCTAATTTCTATAATTCGACTACTTGCTAGCCTGCTACGTAATTTTAATCTCAAATTGTAAGGTGTTTCAAAAGTCACAAATTGTTCTGAAACTTAGGAAATCTGGATTGGATATTTGGGCTTCGTAGGACTATATAATCAATAAACATAATAGCACAAGCAAGCCCAGCAATAAAAAATTTTATGACCCACAACTAGTAAGCTCAACTAGGTTGTACGAGGGACATAATTAATGTTGAATTAAATGATATACGATTGACATATATTCTGAATAGATATTTATGGTATATTTATTTTCTTTAAGTCGGTTCATCGCGAGTGAGAGATGGTGAAGTTTGTGATTAAAGCATAAATGTTGTGTTTGTCACTGACATTTTTCACTAGTTTTTCTTTTATTTGTTAATTTATATGTCGAGTCAAAGTGAGACAATCAATCCGGACAAAAGGAGAAATATTCATGTGGAAAAATAGATTTTTTTAGAAAAATATTTATAATAATTTTTCAATTTTAAGTAATTAATGTTTATATGATAAAAGTTAACATTAAATATCTTTAAAAAAAATTACAAATAATTTTGATAATAAGTACTTCTTCCGTCCCAGAACATGAGTATTATTTTGACTAAGAATGAGTTTTAATAAATGTAAAAAACAAGTGAGTCGAAAAAGTTGATAGTATGAGTCTCAATTTATATACTCGTAACAAAATGTGAGTCAAAAATAAGTTAAAAGGAGTAGAATTTAAGAACAGCTTATCATTTACAGCAAAAGTGAAAATAAACTCTTATTATATGAGACAGACTAAAATGACAAAAATGGACTTTATTATAAATCAAAGGGAGTACAAAATTTAACAAAACATATAAAAATTAAAATTAAAAAGTATAGGTAATAATAAAAGGTGGTGTTCGGTTTGTTAGCTAAAATATAATCTACGACTAAGTTGTGAGATTATTTTAGTTGAAGGGTTGACTATAATTAATTATCACATTATCCCATGATTATTGAGTTGTGAAATTCAATTTTATGAACCAAACTCACTACATATTTAATCTTGAGATACACTTTTGTGAACCAAACTGTTCGATGCAGGCTTAAGAATTGAGAAGAATATAGAGTGAGACATTATTTAAGTCCCTTTAAAGTTTAAAGTTTAAACACACAATCAAGCTGCAGGCTGACTCCTCTTATACACAAACCTATTAGCCACGCAAATATAAACACAGAAATTAAGCGCACTCACACACCCCAACACCCAATAAAAATTCTGCAGCTTCGCCCTATTAATATTATCCCCCAACCACCCCTCTCCTCCCGCCGCCGCGCTAACTCTCTGCACCGCCGCTATCACCCCAGTGCTCAGGAAGCTCCCCACCCCGGTCACCGTGATGTACGCCGCGGCCCCCACGCTCCTCATCCCCACCGGCATCTGGTCGTAGAAGAGCTCCTGCAGCCCCACCACCGCAAACACGTCCGCCAGCCCGCACATCACGTACTGCGGCACCACCCACCACGCCGACAACGGGACCGCCGCCCGCGGATTGTCCAGGAGGCCGTGCTGTGCCGCGACGCGCAGCCTCCTGGACTCCACGAGCGCGGCCACCACCATGGTCAGGATGGAGAGGAGCAGGCCGGTCCCGATGCGCTGCAGGATGGTGATCCCCGAGGGGCGGCCCGTGATGGCGCGGGAGATGGGGACCAGGGCCCGCTCGTAGAGGAGGACGGAGAGGAGGATGGTTAGGCCAGTGATGACCTGGAAGGACGCCGGGGGGATTGTGAAGGTTCGAGTGATGGAGCGGTTGAGGGTGGAGGTTTGCTTGGTGAAGTAGGTCCCGAGCTGCGCGATCACAACCCCGAACATTAGGCAGCTCAGCCAGATCGGGATCAGTTGGAAGATCAGCTTCGCTTCTTCAACTTGCTTCACTGAGCTCAGCCGCCACGGGTCCCGCTTCTCACTCGATGCGTCCCTCGCATCGATCACCGCTGCTTTGTCTACAAACCTGCATCCAACACAGACCTGTTAGAAATGACTCACTTTCACCCCTTCAAAATTCTCATAACTAGAGGATTATCTATTTTCAAAATCCATGCACTCATATAATTAAAAAAGAAAAGAAAAATGAATATGGACATTGGTGTTAGTCATAAAGTGGACCTTCAACAACAACCATATCTCAATTTGCCAACATTAAGCCTTAAGGTGAAAAACCTAATCATTCACAAACAGTGATACTATCTTGCTAATTGGTAACACAAAAAAAAATTAAGGAAAATAAAGTAGATTTATGATAACCTGAAGTGACTGGTGGGTGCTAGAGTCCCCGCACCGGAACCACCACCCTCCATGCTGACGCCACCGTAATCGTCATCTTCGACGCACACGCCGCGCGCCTCACCCTCCGGCATCCGCCGCTTCCTCACGGCGGCGACCACCACCTGCGCCACCCTCGTGAACGGGCTCCCCACCGGAGCCTCGCGGCTGTAGCTCCCGCTCCCCGCCAGGAAGACGACGAGCGCGGCCGCCACAGCCGCCGCCAGCATCCCGAACCCTAAGCTCCAGCCCACGTGATCCTCCACGTAGATCACCACCAGCACCGCGGCGGTGGCGCCGGAGACGATCCCCACGTACCACCAGTTGAAGAAGGAGCTCTTCGCCGCCTTCTCCTCCGGTATGCTCTCGTCGAATTGGTCGGCCGCGAAGGTCTGCACGCAGGGCTTGTGACCGCCTTCGCCTACGGTTAGAATGTAGAGCGCAATGAAGAAAACTGTATGGCGCGCTTCGAGTGGAACCGTAGAGACCGCTACCGTCAGCAATATAAGGCCCTGTCGAATTTCATATTTTAATTGAAATTTAATGATAAAATAAGTAGTTAATTAATTCACACAAAAATAATTGTACATATAGTGAGAGAAAATATTGGTAGGATTTCACATGTGAAGAGGCAAATACATTTTGAATATATGTAATTAATTATTCACCACTTGTATGTGGTAATTAATTACTGTTCCATTGGATTCTTCTACGTATAGTACTTGGTAGTATTATGAAAAATCCTATAAATACGTATACAATACAATTAATGATCCAACAAGGCAACAGCTAACGTCTGTTTGGATTTCTATTTTGAAGTGAAAATTGGATTGATGAGAATTGAATGAAATGATGAAAGATTCAAAAAAAAATTGCTGCGGAGAAAAAGAGAAATGAAACGTACACACATTGAATTGGTTGGTGTGTGATAAAAATTGGGGAAAATAAATTAATGTAGAGAGAGAGAGAGGCGTACAATGAGATAGATGATGGAAGAGATGAGAATAGTTTTGAATCGGCCGACGTAGGAGTCGGCGAGGAAGCCGCCGACCACCGGGAAGATGGCGGCGACGCCTTGCCACGTGTTGACGCTCTTGGCGGCGGTGGCGGTGGGCTGGCCGAGCACCTTGGTCAGGTACATGAACAGGTTTCCAGCAACTCCGTAGTAGGCAAATCTCTCCGCCACCTCCACAACTAATTAATTCAAATCAAATCAAATTCAAAATTTAATTTACAAAAAAATAAAATAAAAATAGAATCATATATACAAATTAATTACTATATTAGTAAGAAAAGAGATCGTTACAGATGATGAAAATGGCTGATTTCCAGCCACCTCTGGAAGGTTTGGTGGAAGGGGGATTCGCAGCCATTTTAAGTTTTTGAGGTTTTGTCTTTGCATAAATCTTACTCACATTTACAGATATATATACGCACACATTCAACCCAAATTGATATTTTATTTGATTTATTTTATTTTATTTTGTCGACGTGGTTAACTCTGGTCCTATGCTCTAAGAGTAGGTGCACTATGACTAAATTTATAAGGTGAGTAGCAAATTAGTAATAATAAAATGTAAAAAAATGAAAATACACCCATAATAATATGGAAAAAATAGAAAAACCGGAGGTAGCCCCACCTCACATGAGAAGTGAGGGTCATAAAGCACTTGATGGTAGTGAGATTTGATGAGAAAAACACTAGTATAGTTTTATGAGTGAGAGGTTGTTTGATATTTTGCATATGGTATTTCTCATTGATTTAACACCAATATGGAAGTGTAATAACAATTCCTTGTGGTGGAATATTGTCATGTCTATGTTCTTTGCATCAATATTGTTGACAACCTAGCTAGTTTAGATAACTTTATTTAAATATTTGTTCTACCACTTCTTTCATTCACAACCTCCACATTAGTCAGATTAAAATCTTTGTGTTATGGCAGTAGATTGTGGAAATCTATTTGATGTAGGATAAAATAAGAGCTATATATACATGATTTTTTAAAATCATGTATAATGCATATAAGTGAGGTCAAGTAAAATCAACAAATATTTTATAAGTAGTCCTCTGTATGGTGTATTTTGCAAATAAGTAGTAATATTGATCTCACTTATATATCATGTATAATCATATTAGGAGTCTTATTTTCTTTTCGTTATAGATTTTAAAAAATATTAAAAAGTGAGTGGAAAAATTAATTAATAGAATATTGGTCTCACTTGTATATTAGTAGTTTTAAATATAGAAATATGAGTGGAATAAAATTCGTGGAATGCGATATCCTATTATTATCAATAGTAAAAATAACTGAGACTCCTATCTGCGGACGGACTACGGGAACAGTAGAAAAGAAGAACTAAAAACTACTCCTAAGAAAATGGGAAATGACATTTTTCAAAAAGTTATTTCAGCCTAGATTTTCATGACTGTCCTTCGAATCAATTTACAATTGATTGCGGATTGAAAATACCCTTTATTAATAGTATTAACGGTATTATCTTTTCAAGAAAAATATTGTTTAAATCAAATTAAAAGAATTACAATTAGGTTATATTTACATGACATCATCTATTTATTACGTTAAAATGTTAAAAGTTTGTACTACGTTATCTTTAGCCACATCATAATCTATACAACTTTGATTAAAGAAAGTACAATTAACCATCAAATTACACTTTCATTCATCAGGCATAACTTCGTTTCGAAGAAAATAATTCAGTGATCAATTTTCTTCCTATTAATTTAACCACTCAATCACTTCTTGCTTAAATTTACTAGTATTTATTTTCTTATATGTTTAATTCTATTCATAATTAATTGAATAGGATTTCATCTGCCTCAGTGAACAATTTATACCTGCATAATTTTTCTATGCCCGTTTCTTAACGTGTGTATTGAATTGTAAATCTCGTTTCTATTTTAATGACTTTTCCCTCTCGTTGTTTTGGTATATGCAAATCTCAAACCACATAGTAAAGACAATAAAATCAGTTAAATTATTAACACTTTAAATGTCTTGATTCTCTAACGCAAGTACGCAACAAAGGAGCCGTAAAGTTCACTAATAACACTAAGTGGGACAATACTCGACTATTTTAAGATTGTGTTTGCTTTGAAATACAATGGATAAATTCTACTATTTATTAATTTATACTCCCTCCGCTCTGAATAAGAGTACATAGATAACTCTCCATGAGTTTTAAAAAATATAAAGAAAAATAATATAAAAAATTAGTGAGATATGAATTTTAATTTGATATTTAATTACGCCTAGTTTTGTACATCCTCCGTCCCATAAAAGATGTCACACTTTCTTTTTTAGTTTGTCCCACAAAAAATGTCACATTTTCCTTTTTGAAAAAAGTTCTCTCTCACATGAATATAAAAATTATATTTTCTCTCTCCATTTAACACACAAAACAAAACCTCCTAAAATCTCGTGCCGTCCCACAAGTGTTACATCTTTTGTGGGACGGAGGGAGTAATAAAAATATAAGTATATTTTTTCTATTTATAATAAAAATTGAAAAAGAAATTCTTACTAAAATGCGGACCAAAATAAAAAAAAAAAGGCTAGGATGGATGAAATACCACATTTGTATGTTATAAATTAAAAACCGAGCATATTTTACTCATTTAACTTTTGGGACAACCCATTTTTCCTCCGGAAAGATCAATCCGACCATATCATATAACAGTCGGAATAACCCATTTCATCATTGGTTAAAAAATCTTTGTACCCTCAATTTAGTGGACTACTAATAATAGTAGCTTTTGACAATTTGAATTTATCCTTCAACTAATATTAAGACTAGGATAAATATATATTATTTCCTCTGTCCACGATTAATTAATTGAGCCATTTTGACTTAACACGAGATTTTAAGAAATAAATGAAAATTAATTGAAAAAATTAGTGGAATTTAAGTCTTATTTTTATATTTTAGTTTTATAATAAAAAAGTGAGTATATGATAAATTAGTTAGTTAGTGATATGGTTGGGTCCATTACCAAAAATAAGTAAAAAGTAAGAATGTCAATTAATTTGATGGACGAAAAAAAGAAATTGATATCAGTTAATCGTGGACGAAGAAAGTATTAGTCAAAACAAACAAGATAAAAATATGTGCTCCCCACTTTAAATTTAAATCATGAATTTATATCTCATTTCATTATCTCTGCATTTAAAAGAATAAAAAACAAACATGCTGTAATGGTGTATTGGCATTGATGTACTATGAGAAAGGAATAAGAAGGGTGTATAAATTATTCTATTTGTTTGTTATTACTATCAATTTGATATTCGCCATTAAATATTTCATTTTATTTTTATTAATTTTAAAAGGATAAAAGCTTGTGCATGGATAAGTGATATATTGTGACAATTTAAATTGACACAATATGTATGCTTATCTATTGTGACATATTTGCCATGTAATATTTCGTGTGACACTTTTATATGTATTCTGTGACACTTTTGTACATACTAGATATCCTAAATTCCTGATACGTTTAGTGTCACAATAGGTTGCACTCATGGGATAATGACACAATAGGTTGCAATCATGGGAAACTCATCTCTTGCCTCTTGGTAAATGGACTATAGTATATTTTACTACCTTATTGTACTCATTAAATTATTATAGTAGTATTAAAAGTATGACACCCATTGGATGAGAGGATGTAGAATATATCATTAAGAAGAATTAGAGATATAAAATTATGAATCCATTTTGAAATGATAGATTTACACCATATTATACTTTTCCGGATAAAAATAAACCCACCCTTAAAATATGAATTAGATTCAATCTAACTAGTATGGGTTTTGTTTGCAACACATGATAATGGTGTAATAGATATCTACCTTGTGTTTTGCTTCAAACCAAAGCCTATTTTTACGGAGCAAACCAAAATAGAAAAAGAAAAATATTTTTTTTGGAACAAAGGGAGTATAATCCAATCTCGTGTTTGCTTCAAACCAAAATCCTATGATAGTTCTAACTTGATACAGTTTTGATTAATAACATAATATTGCAGGTGGATAGTGTTATTTTAGCGTAGCTAAAGGTATGTACCCATATCAGTCTTCACAGAGATTAATGATTAGCATCTAAGTACTACAACTTCATCGTCATACACTATCAAAAGACTCAAATCCATGAAGGTTTAAGAATGTTTTATAACTAACTAAACATATATAAGTAAAAAACAAATAAAAATAACAAATAAAATACCACTATTGTTGATGTCTCAGCTAAAATTAAGGTACATAAATAAAAGCGTCCTAAAAAAAAGATAAGATAATTTGTTCTTAACTTAGGACGCTTTCTCTTGCATCCTAAATTATGATTATATTTAAAAAATTTCAAATGCTTGTGACTGCGTCAATATTTGTGCTCTTAAAGATAAGTTTTTTGCAGTGAATCTAAAATTGTCTAGTTCAATTTAACACTAAATGTCTAACAATGAACTAAAAACGAAGTAAAAATGATCTTCGATGTTTTCTTATAATGACATATTCCGTATTTGGTTTTTATTGTGTGTGTTGCATTTAAATTTTGTTTTTACCCTTAATATATACATTTCAATCAAATGTAACACACTATTTTATATTGCATAACACACGAGCATGTTGCTAGCAAGTGTTTGTTCCACCATATGGATATCTTTATCATCCATCAAACTTTTGTTTTCAATCACAAATCCGTAAACTATTCGGTAAATTCCTGATCCTAGTTCGGCGATCCATATTTGATGGAACACAAAAGTTGTAAAAAAAGTAAACAATTTACATCATAGACACGTAGACAATCATGGAACAAAATCTAATTGCGAGATATGTTTTGATTAAGACGGTAATTGATATTGTCAATTCGTCAAACTTACATTCAACATGTTTAGTCGGCATAAGTATTATATATATTTTTATAATAATTACTTATTAGTGTTAGATACTGCAATTATATTTGGTGGCAATTCACTTTTGACGCGATGATTATATATTTACCGATTTACCAGTTTTACTTAGTAAAATCCACTGACCGACGTGCATGAGAATAGGTGAGGCTCATCAAGATTTGAGTCTTTTTTTTTTTTTATAATTTTGATGTTGATCAAAATTTTATGGAGTACTGTTACTCCCTCCGTCACCTAAAATGACACGTTTCTTTTCTACATGTATTTTGGAGAATAATATATTGGAGAGTCTCTTCTATATTATTCACTCTTATTTACTTTATCTTCACTTTAATTATTTATTATCATTGTTCCAATACAAGGTGAAAAACTGTCATCTTAGTTGAGACAGATGGAGTAGTATTTCATAAAAAAAACTTCATCATTTTTTATTTATTTATTTTATATTATTCACTTGTTCTCTTTATATTTCTTGTTTTTATTAATCGTGGATTAAAATTTATAATATTTAGAAATGAGATTTTTTTTTTGAAAGAATTAAAGTAAAATTTTCTCTTATTGTGAATAAACCAATCCTTATACTAGACCAGTTACATGGTCGAAATTTTACAAGATGAATTTTATTACTCTCTCCGTCCCGCTTAAGATGACACGTTTTCCTTTTTAGTTTGTCCCAACTAAAATGACACATTTCCTTTTTTGGTAACTTTCTCTCTCCAATTAATACACTCAACCACTTTTTCTCACTCCTATTAAAATATCCATTTATCTTCATCTTTCTACTTTAATACCTACACTCACCTTCTCTCTCTCCAATTAAACACTTTAACCAATAACTCCTAAAATCCCGTGCCGGCTAAGCAATGTGTCATCTTAGCCGGGACGGAGGGAGTAATTCATAGTGTTTTTGAGAGTTATTGTACGAGAAATCAATAAATTTATAGCAATTTTCTGCAAATTCATTTTTATCCAAATTGATACATATAATCTTTAAACGTCGTTGTTCCACTGAATTTACCAAATTAAAGTTTTTCATTAGGATTTTATTTGCAGTGCTCTAACTATCTTATGAAATGAAGTGAAGGCGTTTAAAGGTTCACGTCATTCTCGCTAATATGTAAGTAATTTGGTTAAAATTTAAATTTGTATTAATAATTAAGTACTACTGTAATTATATGTATTGTTTACTTCTGTTAAAGTTTACAGGAAATTAACATCAATATGTACATTCAAAATTTATCTAATTAGAATCTTAGAGCATGTGATTAATTCTATGGAGTTTTATATATCTTCCAGTTAAGTCAACAAGTTTAATTATTAACACTAAACGATCCTGCACTAATTACTAGTAATTAAGTAGTCCTCCATTATATCAAATTTTAATTATGCCGTTGTTCAACGTTCAATTATTGTACTCGTAAATTACTTATGTCGATAATAATATTCTTTAAATTAATAGTTTCCTCTATCCCATTTAAGATGACTTATTTTTTTTTCACACTTATATTAATGTGAGAGAGAACTTTTTCCAAAAAGAGAATGTGACATCTTTTGTGGACAAACTAAAATGGAAAGTGTGACGTCTTTTGTAGGACGGAGGGAGTAATAAATAGTTGAAGTGAAGAGAAATTAAATTAAGAGAGAATAATGTAGAAGAGTCTCTCTTCTATATTATTCTCTCGCTTACTTTACTTTCTCTTCATTTTAATTTTTTATTATTATTTTTCCAAAATACGTGCGAAAAAGAATGAGTCATCTTAAATGATTAGTGAATAACTATTTGATGTTCACATCAATAATTTTAAAAATATTATATCGTGTTGATATATTTTTGAAAAACAAAATATTACTAATACTCCCTCCGTCCCGCTTTAGGAGTCCCGGTTGATCAATTTTGAGCGTCTCGTTTTAGGAGTCCCGATTGAGATAAATTAATTAAAAAATGTCTACAAAGTGTTAAAAGTGGATCCCAACATCTACTACAACTAATAAAAAAGTGTTAAAAGTGGGTCCCAACATCCACTACAACATTTATTTATTGGACACTCAATTAAAAGTGGGTCCCAACATCTACTACAATATTTATTTATTACACACTCAAACATTTTTTTCTTAAAACATGTGCCCAACTCAATCGGAACTCCTAAAGTGGGATGAATCGAGTATTTTTTAAGTGATATTGATGTTAAAGAGAACTGATATATTTTGCATTCTAAACTAATAGCCCAATTAGTCAATTACATTGAAAGTGTAAAGTTAAGATAAAATTGTTACTAAAACAATTTAGAACTAATATTGATGTAAAATTACGTTGATATGTTTTGCTTTGTTAATTGATTACTATATATGTTCCACCGTATTGAACAATGTCTATTTTATTTTTCAGAAATAAAAATGTACCATCATTTTGTCACAAGTTAAAATACTCCCACCGTTCGCTCGCGAATATGAGTTTCGTTTTTCCATTTTAGTCAGTTCACAAGTCCGGGTTTATTTTTACCATAAATAATACTCCATAGGCCCCACATTCCAGTAATTCACACCATTCGCATTTCATTTAAAATTAATATATACAAATGAGATTCATATACTATTAACTTTACTTTTCTTACATTTTTTAAAACTCATGCTGAAAATAAATGAGACTCCTATTTACTGACAGAAGAGTACCATTTATCAAATAAAAGTAAAGAAAAATTGAAAATGATCTAACAAGGCATGGCGTAAACAAGGTCCACTAAATCTTGATATTCAAGAAATGAGATTTTTTCTTATTAATATTTTAGATGTGGTTCTTATTTGATCACACCACTCTCGATATATATAGTAATAGTATAGAAAGTCAATAGTTTGGGTAGCCTCCAAGAAGCGTATATGATGTGTGATATTATAGGCACGCTACAAAACGATAAGTTGGTTAGGGAGAAGTACCTGATTAATGCCCTTCTAGTCTTTCACTCAACTTATTTTGTACCTGATTAATGCTCTTCTACTCTTTCACTCAACTTATTTTGTAGAGCTTGCTTGTGTTTCTGATTCTGTTCTACTCCAATTGTCCAATTGTTTGGACTAGCTAGTGGATTCCCAGTTTGGTTGACTCAATCTTATAATACATCTCCCTTTTCCAAAAAAAAAATCAAAATGTAAAATTTAAATATGTATAGATTCAATGAATATGTCCCCCAAATTCATGAATATGTATTGCACCATCATAACTGTGAGCCCATGAAATAGTAATAGGAATGAGAAGCGATCACATCAACTTATACCATATGTTTAGTTATCGAATATAAGCATTTCAAATAGTTGAACAATTTCTTTAAGTTTCAAACAAGGGATAGTGTATTAAGAGTTGACGACACTTTCATTCGACTAAGTAACCAAAGCTGAAAGGACAAAAACACACATAATCATTATTTTCCTTTATTGCAACGTATTTGTCGCGCCATATATGTTACTAGGAAATACTATTTCTTGAAAAATGTAATAATGTCTCATAAAATTGCTAATGACTAAAATTTTAAATTTCCTGCTCATCTTCTCCGGTTCTCCCCCGCCTTCCATCACTGCCACCTCCTCCCGTTCATTTTGTATATGTATTTTCATGTTGAAGTGAAGAATGTAGATTCTAGTGTATGGAATATTGAGGAAGATTGCTATCTAAGAATTGCCTATAAGATTGAAAGTTTGATGGTTTGATTCTTTTTTCAATCAATAACAATATTTTCACATCCCTTTCAACTCTTATGACCTACAAAAACTAGATGAATGACTTTCGCACCATGCCACCATCACTACAAATTTCTAGAATTATGGAATTTTTTTTATTATACTCTATTTGTAGTAGTAGTAGTAGTAATAATTAGACTATCCAAATACATTGCCTAATATATAGGCCACCACACATATCATGGCCTTAAATCGCATAATTTCGAATTAACTTTGTAGACTAATTTCAAAATTAGTAAATATACTTAATTATATACAAAAATATATAAAAACAAGAGAAAAATCCGATTGACCCTTACGAGCCACAAACCGATGAATGTGAGGATGATAATAAGCTTTTCAGTAGGCACTAAAACAATCACCCACATAACATTTTTCTGGAACAATCTGTATTTATAAAGTTGATGTGAATGAATACATTGTGTAAATATTATATTTGTATGAAATGCAGGCATAGTACACTACTAAAAGGTATGGATTCCAAGAATTGTGTCTACATCTAAGGAATCTGATGATTCATTGGGTCCATTCATCTTTATCTCTAACAGTAATGTCTGCCAATCTGCAGGTAACATATTACCACCTCAGTCATCAATTCTGGTTTTTGCCTCCATTTTTTCAGCACCAAATTGATACATTTCCCTATATTTATTAAATATGCAATTTATGAACTAGCTAGTTATAAATTTAAAAAGTTGAAAGATAACCTACATTTAACATTTATTTATCTTCAAATGTGGTCAGACTATATATCACTGCATCGAACTCTACCAATGACTTTAAAAGCAACTTTTGTGGTTTCGGAAGGAACTCACGTTTATTTTTTATTGATTTCGTTTGTTAGAAATGAAAATAAAATAAGAGGAAATATGCAATTCTCCTTATTTAGAGGGGACTTCATTTCGGTAGCTAGAAACCAAGCAAAGCAATTAACACAATTACAGACCTTTCTTCTGCATCGCAGATGACAATTATACCACTCAAGATGGTATCAGAGCACAACGAGACTCAAAAAATCAACTTCACTCTCTCTAAATCTTTTCTTGGCCTCTTAGCTAAAAGTTTGCAAAATTAAAGTCACAACCAGAAAAACCATGCCAGAAACCGATGAAACGATGCCTCGAAATACATTGTCTAAATTAGAGGAGTTTGAAAACTTGATGCGCAATAGTTTTGCGCTAACACAACCATATTCAAAACCAGTAACACAAACACCGCAACCCAATCCAGAGGCAAAAAAGTTAGTAACAAAAAAAACCATTGGTTCTCGACTTCAAGTTGAATGAAGAAAACTAGCCTATGTCGGAAGTGCTCGTGAAGATGGCAATTAGTGGTTGGTAGGTGGATGATCTCTCACATCACTAGAGTCTAGAGACTCCATCCCCTGCCAAAAACGAACCTGTCTTCTCACACTGGAAACAAGCAAACCACTATGTGTTCACATGGCTTGTCCAGAATCTTGAACAAAACTAATCAACTGAGTATCCTAACATCCAACAAATACAAGTGACAACGACAAGTGTTCAATCACTACTTGAAGGAGCGCACCTTGAAACAAAAGGACGACACATTATATGATGTATGGAATGCACTTGCAAGATCTATGTGTGTCTATAGGTAAAAAAGAATCACACCGATTGGAATACCCAAAACGTAACAAGATTAATTAACAAGACTATCCAAAGACGGAGACTTCAGACAATAAAAGATCACAATCGAGCTATATTTTCAATCTATATGGCTCAGCAACCAGTTGGAAGTCAAGTATGCAATCAGTAATGGCTCTATCATTCGGATAAGACAAGACAAAGTAAACATTAAATGTGAATCAATAGCGTTATGTAGTAAAACATCAAGTGTTTCACGAAAGGAGTAAACATATTGATATGCAGATTCACTATATTAACTATGAGATAGAGAAAAAGACAGTGAAGGTTATCAAAGTCAGTAGTGTCAAAGGAAATGCAGCTGGCATGTTACGAAAACAATATTCCTACCAGTTTCCAAAGTTCATGCATTGCTTCAAGTTGGTGTTTTGGTTGATTCGTTGTGGTGGTGTTTTATTTTGAAGAATCTAACCAGTTTTGAAGTCCCATGTGGAGATTTTGTTGGGATTATTGGTGGCCATGCAAATTCTCACATAAAAGCAAAGAGGAGAAGTGTAGGGGTTGAGGTTGTTAAGTCTATTAGAGCCTTTGCTTGAAGTAGTGTTGATGATTCTCATGCAGTATTCATGCATATACTCCATCCGTCCACCAGAAATACTACTCCCTCAATCCCCATGTTAAAAGTCATATTTTTTTGGAATGTTCCAATTAAATTGAGTCAATTTATTTTTTTTTTGGCAAAAAACGAAATATTTAATCACTCTTATTTTATTATCTCTCATACTCTATTCTCTTTTTATTTCTCCTACTCATATCTCCATATTTTATTTTATATCCATTTAATCCATTTAACACAATTTATTAATCTTTCCCAAAAGAAATGTCTTAAACTAGTTGGGACTGATAGAGTACCATCTTTTCATTTTCGTTTATCCATCAAAGTTAGTCTCATATTAAAACTGGAGAGATACTCCCAATTAATTATTCACTTTTTCTATTTTTCTCATACTTTATTCGCGTTCTATCTTTCTCTCTTCAACTTTACTCACTCTATTCATTTCTCTTTCATACTTTACGAATTTCACATTAAAACTTGTACCTTTACCAATGAGATTATTTTTTATGAAGGGACGAAGTATAAGAGATAAACGCATGTCTGCTATAGTTAAGAGATGAAGCATAAAGGGTTTTGAACTTGAGGTTTTGATAATCACGCCACCCACATTGATTAGTTGTATACATTGTAAATTTGCAATGTTCTTGATCGGAGTGAATAGTAGACATTGAGAGCTGTAAAGTATATATATGAAGCTTTGGTTTGTATGAACAAGTGCCGTAGAAGATTATTAAGTTAGGTATGTATAATATGTTGCTAAATGACGCAAGTACTAACAAGAGAGTTTGTTACATGTCATACTGGAACAACAAATTAAAATAATGACGCATTTGAAACTTCACTAAATTAACATTTGGGTTAGTGATAATAAATTAATCATAATACTATGCAATATTGGATGGATGCATATTATAAAAAAATTGGTTGGTAGGTTATTTTTATTGGATAAAGAATACTACTAGTAAGGGTCTACACAAATATAAATAAAAGCATTAGTAAAATTAAAATATAAAATGAATTATGGGACCATGTTCTAAGTTAGAAAGTTTTATATAAAATATGTGTTGATTATAGTTAGAAAGGATAATATAGGTTTCATTTTTTCAAATTTTCATTTAAAAATTAGTAGTGCTAGAAATTTATCACGTTTTTTTAATTTTTGCTTTGAAACTAAAAATCCACCATATAATCGCTAGATAATTAGGTTCATTCTGTCTCCGATATTTCATTTCAGAAATAGCAATTGGAAATCTAATTAAGTTTTAGTAGCTCAGTTATGGCGTTTCCGTGGATGTTATCCAGCAGCTTAGCATTATCTTCGTCATCGAATCTTTCATGGACACTGCCCAAAGTTCAGTTCCATCCTTCCACACGGAGCGTGAATTGCATCTCTAATTGTGGATTCTCTGCTGAAGATGATTTGAAATTTGTGCTTCATGATGCGCTTGATTTTTCCGGCATCGATACGGCCCACGCCAGGGTTTTTTTCTTTTTCTAATACATTTCTTATATCCAGTTATGGATTTTTATCTGCTTTAAGTAAAAAAAATACATGTGGTGTGGTTTATTGATGAATGGAATAGTTTGTGAAGTCAACTATTCGATCAATTCTGTTGTGAAATTCGGTAGTCTGGATGGATAATTCTATGTAGGTAGTGATCAATACTGAAAGCTATGATTTTTTTTGGGAAGCTTTGCTGTGGTTTAGTGCTAGTTTTTAAGCTGAATTCAGAATTTATAGTCTGGTCTTCTAAGTTTAAACTTGAATTGATTGTACTAGGTGTGCTTGCTACAGAATTAGGATGCTATTATTGATTTCTTGTTGGTTTTGATCACACTCGAAATTCTGGAATCTGTAAGCAAGTTTTGTATGATAAGCTCTGCTGATGGTAGCACATGTTTAAAGTGAATACAGAATGTGCTGTGATTCTTGTTGAGGAATGAGATGGAAATAAAATGATGTGAGTCAATGGTGGTGGTCACACAACTTGTTAAGGGAATTTGCATTATGCACATAATAGATGTAGTTGTTATATCACTAGATTGACATATTGTTTGGCAGACCAAGGGCGTAACTTTAGTTCTTTTGTTAGTTAACCGTGCTAACAGAGACCAAAGGATAATGTGTTGATAATAGAAGTATCTTTTGGAATTCCAATTAGTACTGAGTATCTTTTTTCTTCTTTGATTCAGTAATTATTTTTGTGATTGTAATGGGATAGATATTTGACTATGCCTCTGTTGAACAGGCTGCAAGGGTTGGTTTTTGCTCGCAGATAAAAAGATTCTCTGACCTTGAGAGAGGAACAAGTATTACTATAAATAGAGGAGTTGATTTAGCTAGAGCAGCTCTTCAAATTGCAGCTGAAGACGATGCCCTTATCTCTCACTCTTCTGTTCCGCTTCCAGTTGATGATTTCATTGATAGATTGGATAACCTTTCTATGGGCTATTGCTCTCAATACAGCTCCTCATTTAGATCCACACCAGAAAAATTTCTTGACTGTTTAGAAAGATATCTATACCTCAATAAAGTAAGCTAGGCTTCTCCTTTATGCATGGCACAATTACAGTTGATTGTGTATTCTATTTTGTGTCCTCCACAAGTTTCATAAGTTGCATTTTGAAGAATATCAGCTGATCATGTTCCCTAACTATAAGCTTTTCCATCATCTCTGAATTCTTAAGAAACCTGAACACTCATGGAACCATAATGCTTATTCTTTCGGCCTTGGGAACTAATTGTTGTTCACAGAAAATGAGCATGTCTCTTGGGATAACTGGTCTCTGTAAAGCTTCTTTTATGTCAGCGTTATAGAATCTGTATATTTGTCACTATTTAGAGTGTCAACTTTAACGTGGCCTTGTTTCTTTTCAGGGTTTCCGAAGAACAAGTACCAGAAACCATGTTGAGCACCGTGCTCTGTATCTGAATTCAGTGCGTGGCCTTTCAACATCCATGATTATTATGCTCTTGATTCTAATATGGTTTATCATCCCTGTACTGATTTCTTGTACAGGTCTTAACACATCGTTCTGGCTCTGTTTCAATGCTCTCCCTTATATATTCAGAGATTCTAAAGATGCTTCGCATCTGGGGTGTCCTGAATTTTGATGTGGAAATCTTCTTTCCTCATGATTCACATAGTTCTCCAAGAGGATATCTAAAACAAAAGAGCAAAGAATCCGATCAATCACATATTATGACATCACAATCTTTATTAGTGGAGGTAATAATGTTATTATTCATTGTCTAGTTAACTTTGTAGTTTGTAGCATACACTCCTTTCCGGAAGATGATTTTCGGCAATCTTCTGAATATTTCCTGCATACTGTTGGGTTAGACTTTTTTCGGATGGTTGTGTTTGCTTCACTTTTGTATCTTGGTATTTGAAATCACATTAGAGACTGTTCTAGTCAAACCAAGTTTGTGGTGGACACTTTTGCTGGTCGGTTTTTATCAATCTTTTATCTCAACTCAATTGCTTTGGTGCAAGCTATGTCTAAATATGACAGTAATGTGCTGGTAGATGTCCAACATTGTGTAATTGTGCTTCCAGTTCATCTAGGCTGCCAGATGTCTATTATCCTTGGCTACTATTAAAGGAGCATGCCTCTGATTTTGAACTTCAATTCTAATATCTAATAATGTTTACCTGGGTAAATAACCTGCAAAACTTCAAGAATTCTGTTTATCCTTTTACATGTTTTGACCTAGCTTTTGTAAAGTTGGCAACCAGTTTATTTATCATCAGTTTTTTGTGGAATGTGCTATGGAAAAATGACAGTTCATCAATTTACTTTAGCTAGCTTGGAATTTAAATATTTGGCGGAAACCTCATGTTTTCTGATGAGAAACTAATTGCATGCATGCGTGCATCTGGGACGGGGGTTTAATTCCTGTCTCTTCTCACACACCCACACCCACACCCACAGGTCGTATATGTTTGTATCCTATCACTCTTTAATGCTTCAACTGTTTCCACGCTTGTTGTTTTTGATTAAATTGTAGCTAATTCTGTAATTCTGAAAGTTCTCAATATCAAGTTCCTGTAATCTTGATACTGCATTTTGATCCAGAAATGAGGTTTGGTCTTGTATGTCTTTAAATCTAGTCAGCTGGGCAGGATTACAATGTAAACAAACATGCCTGCAGCTATTTCATTAAATGTAAGTTGTTCCCATTTCATGCAGATACTGAAAGATTTAAAGAATGCTTTCTGGCCATTTCAACTTAATCATGCTAGGAGTCCATTTCTAAGGGCTGCAGAAGCAGCTCACTGTGTCACTGGTTCCAGTAATGCTAAAGAAAGGTAGAACCATAGCTTAGACACCATCTATACAGTGAAGAATGTTTTCTTTTCCATGCACAATCTACTACTTCTTTGTTCAATACAGTGCCTCACAGCTTGCCTCTTCCAAGGCTGCCCGTCATCGGCTGCAACGAGGTGTTTGGACTAGTGTTCATTTTGGAGATATGCGTCGTGCATTATCAGGTATCTTACTATATGGATTCCTGTTCCAGTCACTTCCACTTGACCTTCATCTACTGGACATGGTGAATGTTAGATTCTAGCATAAGTTTGGTAATGTATTATAGTAGATTGATGGATTTCTGAAATAAGTCCTAGATATGATACCATAATATTTTTTGGTGAATCTTCATTGTTTACAGCCTAGGTTACTAGAATGACCAATTCATCTAAACTTTTAAGATATTTGTGAGGAATACTGAATTTTAACTATATGCAATGGGAACTGTTGGATATTTAACATCAATGATGGGATGTAATCAATTTGTTAGCTGTTGTACCATAAGAACAACATAATATAACCCGAGATGGGCCATTTGAAGATTCTAGCTTCTAGATACTCTATGTTCCGTGTTCGTGAAGTAGTTTTCTATAAGGGGGCTGCTTAAATAAATGCACTACTCAATTAGAATCCATATTTTCCAAGATCGTGCATCGGATTTATCATAATCTTAACAAATTATGCCTGTACAGCGTGTGAACGCCTTATTTTACTTAAGCATGACCCTAAGGATCTAAGAGACTACGCTGTTCTCCTCTACCATTGTGAATATTACGAGGAAGCACTGCAGTTCCTTAAGCATTACCAGGACACAAAGGTATAGCTTATCGATTCCAAAAACTTGTACATAGTTGTTTTCAGGAGAGTGGCTTGACGTTGCATTTCGTTTTCCAGCAGCAATCTGGTTCGGACATCGAAATTGAGGAAGACGCTGTGGAGAAACTTGTCGTACGGCTAAACCTGATCTTGATGGAGGTTGGTTGGTCTAGAAAGCCAGAGCCTAGAAATATCCTTTTTAACAACTCTGAACCATGGTAATATTCAGGTCCAATCTTATGTAGTAAATGTTGTACTAAGTTAATGTATATCTATCATATATCCTTGTAATTGTATAGCTGATCAGTTAATATGTATATGCAACATACATTGGAAATGGTTCAAATGAGAGCTGCTTATTTTGAGAACTAACTGTAGTGCAATATATGTTCAGTTCAATAAATTATACTGCGCTTTTTTTCAATACATTAACTGTGTTAAATATCATGAATTCATCAATGTTTCCGAGCTAGATGCATGGGATTGAAAAGTGGGTTTCCAGGTATATTTTGGGTTGCATTCCTAATCAATAATGGTCCACCAATTCCATTGGAGTTTCAAACAACTGAGGAGGTTTGGACGGGAAAATGGCATATATATATATATATCTTTCCTACACACAATTGGTTAGATTTCTTATGCTCATATTAGTTCTATTGAAAGAAGTTGGATGCCAAATGAAATGAGTAAAGTGTACGTCCATTGGTTATGGAGGCGATTGGTTCGATTATAGACTTAGGGATGAGGATAACTGGAATGTTCTTTGCAGTAAAGATGTAGTTTTAAATGAACAGATGTTGTACGACAGATTGGAGGAATCAAGCTCTAGCTGTTTCGAGCCCTAAGTCCTAAACTCGAGTGGGAGAATAAATAGTCGGAACGCTGAAGAGGTGCTTGATGAAGAATCAAGAACTCCATCACCGAACATTTTGCTACCTAGACCGACTACAGAGTGGCATGCACCTGATAGTTACTCACCTTTAAGTTTTCAATTGTTACTCACTGACAGTCTTAAGTTAAAGTGATACACTGAAGAATGAGAAGGCGTTGGTAAGTGAAGGTGAATTTTTCATGGATGATGAGTTTGACTCTCTTCTCACGAATAACACTTGGAAGCTCGTGGAACTTCCAAAATTAGGAGAACTGTTGATTTTGGACACAAACCAAAATCGTCGATTTCACCTTGTGGGAAAGAGCGAAACGAGTGGTTTGGAACTGGAGCTCGCGGCACCACTAAAGTAAACTATAAATTATCTCAAAAATGTAATAATTGTAAGCATTTATCATATATGTGAAAAGTAAAAACTAGTCCGAATGCTAAGAGTACAAGGTGAAGCGCAAAGAATAATATCTCATCGCCGTTGTTGTGTACAAAGCTGCTTTTGTGATGGACTTGGACCAAAACAAATTGGTATAAAATTGTAGCTACAAATACAACAAGATCTATCCATCATCAACCGTCTTCGGCAAAGACTCTGAATATGAAGTCTCTGAAGCGCTTGGAATACTGCTTGGGGTCCACGGCTGAGATTGAGGTCGGGTCGTACTGGAACGACTTGTAGGCATGCTCGAGCTTCTTGCTGATATCGTAGTCTTGCAAGATGTCGATGATGCCAAACACGAGGACCACGTCGTAGTACTCCCCTGTTGGCTCCCCCACTAGCTGAGCTTCCTCGCCGTTTTTCCGTATTGTCAGCTCGGCTCGTGCAGGCATATGGTCACCTAGTTTGATCGATGCCAACCTGCCACAACCACTTGTCATTTTCTATTAAGTAAAAAAACTGCTCCTGCACAAGAAGATTTATTGATAGATTGATTTATATGAGCAGGCTTACTGGCTGAGGTCTAGTGATCCGTTGCCAAGAGGAGTTCGGGCACCCGTGTTTAGGGGCTCCCCGGCATTAGACATGTCCCGAAAGTGAACACCAACAAGAAGACTGTAATCCATGATTCTTTCTTGTTCAAGTAAGTCACAATCTTTGTCTACTTGTCTGCGCAAGAATTCATTAATCAAACTAGATTCCTTAATGTGACCATAGTTTTTATTGATTACTATATTAGATTATAGTATACCTGCATAAATCTCGGAACCAAGAGTTTTGCAAACGAAATATGAAGTTCAAGTCTAGGTCCTTGAGAGTCGTGGTTGGTTCAATCTCTGATTCAGGCTTGTCAGTCAGGCGGCCGTGGGAGGAGCCTTTCAAGTCGAAGCGTCTGTGGATGGCATATTCCGTGCGAAACAGATTCCCCATGATCACAAACCGCACCTGGTTGGACCAGTCACATTATGGGAGGAATGGTGATTTCAATATGATAAATGGAGTGTGCGTTGTTGTTGGTACCTTCTTTTGTGCAGCACCGGTCAACTTAACACAATGAAGACCGTAGAATTTGGTGACGAGGGTGTTCTCAAAGGCCCGTACGTGCTTATAGTAAGCGGAAAGCATCCTGATAAGCACCTGCTAAAGAATAATTTCTTGTGATATATCTAATGTCTCCAAAGATTGAAATCTTTTTAACACATTTCCCATGGCATTGTATTTCAAATTGACATAAAAAAGAGTAACTTGTTGATAAGATGAGCATTGGGAATGAAATATAGTGTATATTTTGAACTCACTTTTGCCTCTGACTTCTTCATGGTCTTGATCATGTATCTGTCGTCATTAGTCAAGTAGAAGAAGCTTCCACTTTTTCCCGGTGACGAAAGCTCTCGGAGGGCATCATTTCCACACAAGGATATCATGTAATCAGCAGCATCTACCTTAAACAATTGCCGAAGAGCCCTAAATGGAAATGACAAGCTATATCTAGTCACTGAATTTCGGATAATGTAATTACTCAAGCTTAATATTTTGAGAACAACATAACATAATAATTAAACAAAGCTGAAGATTTTTAATATTTATTATAGTCTTGCTATCCAATGAGACAGTACCTCACCTGAAAACAAGCGGGCAATAGTCTTTCCATCTGAAATCGCACGATTGGTGAGGTGGGGTGTGCTTGGATCCCGAAGGAGGGAATCGTGTCCATACTTTCTCCCTTGGATCAAAAGCCGATGATTTTAGATCAAGGGTTGTCGATGGAGCCGGTCTTCCCACAGCGTGCCTGTAAATTGCTACACATGAGCCTACAGAAACAATGTGCAGCAAGACAAACTAAATTCAAATATTTTGTATCATGATTTGGTAAGAAACACGAATCAAGAAATCTAAACTTATGGTTACCACGATCAAAAATACGTTAGGTTCTATACAATTAGAAGATCACTTTCCTTCTTTCCACATCCACACCATTGCCAAATCCTTGAAATACCCACTTTCTAATGTTTCTCCTACCAAACATGTTGAACATAAAAGGCATATTATCAGATCACATAAATGCATCCTAAAAATTACCTTATTCCTAGCTGCAAATTAAGCATGAGGTCATAATTCTTATGCCCTTTCGATATAGTATTCCCCTGCTTCTTGGTTGGCTTGATAACGATATGTGGTCTCCCGGACCCCTTAGGCAGCATATCTAAATCCTCAGCCCGCCCCAACGCAGGGGAGCCCTCTCCCAAATCCCTAACCGACTCACAGCAAGCACTACTCCCATCAAAACTATACTCCGAGCCTGCATTGCTCAACCCCCCTCCATCCATGGAGCTCGCCCTCAAATTCTTGAGCATATCCTCCCCATCACAAGGCCAGTTCAAAATCTTCAGAGAAGGGTGGTCACTGATCTCCTCACCCGGATGGATCCTACAGTCACTCAAATTCTCCAAATACACCTCTTGGGGATCCCAGTCGAAGCTACCCGAATGAGAACTTGATGGATAGTAAGTCCCGCTCTGCTCACTCTGATCTTTACTCCACACCCCCACATAGCAACTCCCATCCACCCAACGGAAGGTCCCGTTTCCCCGGGGCAGCCCAACCTCCCAACCCCCATCATATCGATTCCCATTGGCCCACACCATAGTCCCATTCCCATTCATCCTCCCCCTCCTCCAATGCCCCACATACTGGTTCCCATTGATCCAGCTATACTTCCCCTTCCCATCAGGAAGGCCGCGGCGCCAATGGCCCTCGTATTTATCACCGTTGGCATAGTCACATATCCCCCTACCATGCCTAAGGCCAGACTGCCAAGTCCCACTATACCGCTCATTGGAGGACCCTACAAAAACACCACTCCCCTCCATGTAACTATTCTTGAACCCTCCCTCGTACGAGGCCCCCGAGGGCCAAGTGAACTTGCCACGGCCCATCATCCAGCCGCAGTGCCAGTCCCCCTCGTAGATGCAGCCATCAGCCCATGAGCAGGTGCCGTGGCCGTGGGGCCAGTTGTCCGACCATTGCCCAGAGTAGGTGTCATGGTTGGGGAAGCTCTTGTCGACGTGGGGCAGGCCGTTGTCGTCATGCATGTCGTCATCATCGTCCACGTGGGCAACTGACATTGCTGAAAATATGCTGTTGGTCCTCCTCCTAGCTGTGACTCGAGATTTCTTCAATTTTGCTTCCCACACTTTGACAATGCCACTCACTCCGTTGCTCATTCTCCTTCAAACAATCCAATTCTTTTCTGATTTTCTTCAATCTCCATTTCTCACCCCAAATCATATTTTCTTTCTTTCAAGAATCCCAGCTCCAATAAATTGACAACACCCATTTTTTGCAGCAGATTGAATCACCAACACAATGCCAAAATTTTCCTTTAACTTTCTTTCTTTTCTTTACAATATTGATTTTGTTGGAAAATGATTGGCCTGTCTCGTAGTAAATCTCATTCCTCAAAATCGGTGTCAAATAATTTTTAGGAATGGGAGCTGTTTCATTAATGGACACAATTGGAACAAATCACAAACGGACAGCCTATTGTTCTTTTGTCTGAGGGAATTACTCTTTTTTGGATTGCAAAATTTGTGTTTCATTCTTTCATTTTTACTAAATAAAGCTTCTATTTTTGACAATTATTTTGAAACCAAAGAATTGAGGAAATACATTTTCTTCATTTCCGGAATAGGCTCCTAAATCTGCTTGCGCGCCAAACAAATGGAAGGATGGTAACGAACAGTGGTTGGAAATAGTGGAAATCCAAATCCAAATCAAAATCAAAATGGAAATAGTGAAGACCGGTCAAATTGATAGTGAATACTATATGTTGTAAATGCAAATCAATTGTTAAAAAAAATGCTATGAATAATTACTCACTAGCATAGAATAATTTAATTCTTTAATTCACGGAATTTAATGAAACCCCTGCATTTATAAAACCAATTTATCTGACACACTCATAATAATTTTATATTGGTGATTATTACAAGATTATGATTGATAAAGTAAAATTGGAGATATTCTCATTTAAGAAACGAGATTGTGAATCATAAAGAATATGTAGATATTTAGATATATATTTCTTTAAACCCGCACCAAGTCAAAAGGGTTAAATTAATCGTGGACGGATAGTATGACTATAATTTAATATTTATTTGCGAACTAAGCTATTGCATGAGTAGATATATAATCGTTTATATACACTAAAACAATATTAAAAAATTAAATTATGGTCAATACTATGTAAAATTTTCAATTACATATATATTTATACATAAAAAAGAAAAAGGAAATCATATCCATAAAATAATACTAACAAGTGTTATAAGATTTTTTTTATTGACTGTATATATGAGATATTTATATTATACGCATGTGTATTAATATGCAATATATATAGGAGGTGAAAATATATTGGTAATTGTCCATATTTAGATTATGAAATTTTCTAAAAATAGTGGTAGATTGAATGTTTCCTAAATTATTGTATGTCTAGTTGGATGTTGGGTTCTTCATATAAAAATTTTTATATGTCAAAAAATAATTGGTGGGATATACCCCCTTATTATGTCTATATAGTGTGGATGGTCCACTGAATTTTTTCTCCTGTGTATAATAACTGGACATATTGATATTCTGATACTAGTAAATTAAGCGAATTGTTGTACTAGTATATAATATAATACTCATTTCGTCCCATAAAATAAAAATAGGTCATATTTCCTTTTTTATCCATAGCATAGAAATAATCTATATTCATTTAAGACAATATTTTTCTCCTATTCTTTAATTTTATCATTTTGAGCTTTACCATTCACTACATAATTTCAACAATTTTTTTTTCTCTCTTTCTTATTATACTATTTATGTATTAAAACTTATGTCAATCCTAAATAATCTATTTTCTATAGAATAGAGGGAACAATCTATACATTATATAAAAGGGGAGTTTTGGGTAAGTATTGAAAAAATTAAGTTATTGAGATCATTTGTCATATTTTAAAAAAAACTATAAACTAAAATTAGTGAGTGGGCAGTTATAAATTAGTGGGACAGTTGTAAATGAAGATATTTTAAAGTATTTTTATAATTTATGCTAAGCAGTTATGGCGTTCACCAATCACAACACTTAGCTTCTAATTTTATATAGGACTTTCTTTTCCTTGGACTGGTAATGTTTTCGGAGCCATTGTCCTTCTCCTCAAGTTTTTGTCTTTCTCAGTTTGATAACTGTGAAACTTCATTTTCGAACTATCTGCAATATAATAAATTTGCATGGCATCTATCTCTTTCCTACAGATTTTTTAAGGTTCTTCTCATGCCAATGTGAGTCATATAATTCACGACTTGTCCTTTGGACCCAAATATCCTGGTATAGAGAACCCACTTGATGGCACATCCAAAATCTTACATGGATCAAGCGGAACATTCAAGTATTACATCAAGGTTCGTCTTCTTTCAGCCTCTAAATTTTGCAGTTACATCAAGAGTTACGTGCATAATATTTTAGCCTATAAATATGTCATTTAAACACTGGATATCAACACATACTTATTTATCTTATAGAACTCAAGCATACCATTTTTGCTCTTACCGTAGGAGGAAAGCTTGACGCCATGGAACCATTCCATACCATGCTTAGTGAACTCGAGGCTTCCCCAATTTCTTTGGTTGGCTAATTTTGTTCTTTTTAATTATGTTTTCGTTCCTTTTCATTTTACTAATTATTTTTTCTTTTCTTAACATTTTCTTAATTATATTTTTTATTTTTTTTCATCCATTTTTATTCATTACTATGTTTTCTTTTTTTAGATAGATGTTACCACCATTTTTTTCTTTTTTGTTTTTACTAGTTATAATTTTTTTTCAATATTAATGATTAGATTTTTAGTACATCTATGTTACTTTATAGTTGATCCACGTTAAAAAATTTATGTTGAAATTTTGTCTTCCTACTCCATGATTTAATGTTTAATCATTATATTATTTGATTTATTTCAAATTTTTTATGCTTCAATGTTGATTTGTATAGATTTTTTATTCTGATATAACTAAAATTGTTACTCGTATGGTTCATTTTTAATATTAATTCTAATTTTGTTTAATTAATTTAAAATTTAAAATTAATATTTTAAAAATATATTAATATGTGCATAGATAGCGATACTAGTATTATATGAAATCAGAGAAATGGTATTAAAGAGTATAGGATTATGGCAAGGATTAAAGTAAGCACAAAAGCACGAGACTGCGAAGTGCTTTGTTATTATATACTCCCTCCGTCCACGAATAAGAGTCCCGGTCATTTTTGCACTTGTTTTATAAAAATGATATTTCCTCCGTCCCAGATAATTCGACCCAGTATTCCATTTCGGACCGTCCCACATATTTGTCTCATTTCACTTTTACTATTTTTTGTAGTGGACCCCATATTCCACTAACTTATTCCTACTCGCATTTTATTATAAAACTAATATTTTAAAAGTAGGACCCACATCCCATTAACTTTCCAACTCAATTTCTATTAGATTTCTTAAAACCCGTGCCGGATCAAAGTGTCCCAAATTATCTGGGACGGAGGGAATAATAAATAATTAAAATGAAAATATGATAATACAACAATAATGTTAATTGAGGAAATAATATCACACGTATAAAACAATACCAAAAACTGAAAAAATAATTAGGGAATCTGATAATTGAAATTATAAAAGCAATAAATATATTTTGGATTAATTAAATTTGGGCTTTTGTTGTCCAAAATATTAATAGGGCTCATATAAACTCAGACCCAAAGCCCAATGGCAATGACCAGACCCAAGACCCAAGGCCCTCGGGTCGGGGCCACAACCTCGACGAGGTAGTCGGCGCATTTGGGTTTACTCTCTCATCCATGATTAAATGTCTCATATTTGATCCTCGCGAGTTTTAAGAAATTGTTTGACTTTATGTGGTAAAGTGAGTAAAAAAGTTAGTGGAATGTGTGACCTACTTTTATATATTAGTTTCATAATAAAATGTGAGTCAAATGAGTTAGCGGAATGAAATGAGTTAGCGGAATGTAAAGTGAAATGAGACATTTATTGACGGACGGACCAAAAAAAAAAGATATTTAATAGCGGACGGATGGAGTACAATAAAAATTTTGTTTCCATGAGATTAATTAATACTACAAAATTGGAATCGGTTCATTATTTTTAATTAATACAAAATGGGAATTTCATAACTTCATTTTTATGACTAACTTTAATACATTATTTTTCATTCATTAGGAATCAGTTAAAAAAATGAATACACAATCATCATCTGTTTAAAACGTATAGATCAATTTTATATTATTTAATTTTATTAAACTAAAATTTTTCGCCACTTGTACGACTGATTCCCGGGCTTATAGATTCCAAACATTTATACCGTAACATGACTTTCTGATTGGGTGTACCGTCACATGACTTTGTAATTGCATGATTGGGTAATACTACACGAGAAAATATCATTATTATAATTAAGCAAACATTTCGCATATGCTCCCCTCAGAAAATCTGACTAAAAACACGAGTGAAATCTTGCTTACGCTCTCACAATTAAACTAGTACAATAACATTGTTTTTTACTACATGGAGCTACGCACATTGCCCAGATCAACATTCTTGGTTTCACACACTTACAAGCAAAGTAAAGACAAAATGACCACAAGTTGAGATTCATTCTCCATTTTTTGTTTTGGATGTGAACTACAAAACACCTCTACTACTCACACACACACGCACAGTATTTTTTTTAATATCATGAAAATCTGTAATTGCTGCCTACATATGATGTACGTTGGAGATTTCGAGATAACTCTATTCATGTGCAGCAGTTTAATTTTTTTTAAAGACATAAATTATACTCTCTTCGATTCATTCAAGATGTTCACATTATTTTTAGTTCGTCTCACTCAAGATGTTTACTTTCTACATTTGAATATAAATTTTTCTATCCCCATTAAAATATTTAACTACTTTTTTTTTCTACTTACCCCACCTTTTACAACTCCTCCTAAAACTTCATATCACTCAAGAATGTGGACATTTTTAGTCGGACGATTAAGTACTCATATTTGTATTAGTTCATATAACATCTGAAATGGAATGAAATAATCATTTCGGGGTTTCTAGCTAAGAAAATATAGTACTACTATTAAAGAGAGAGAGAAATAATTGTATGAAATTGCTTTAATAATTGAGACTAAGGCTTGCTTGCCACAAACCAAAGCAATATCATCTTCAAAGTTCGTATTTTAAATGTTATGAAAAATAGAAGCAAAAAGGATAAATGTGAAAGATTAGTTCTTCAATTATTGACCTAATCCCATAAAATCATGTGATTGGATTATTAGCCCATTTTAGGGAATACACTCAAGCAAACATGTCGTACGTGGTGCATAAAACAGCTAGCCAGAATTAATTATTCAAATCTATATAAGATACTCCGTAATTAAAAGGCATCCTCATCTAATTTATAGTAAAATATCTATATGAGAAAAAATTCATCATCTACCATCATTAGAGATATCAAGTTTGGTCCAGCCTGGAAAATAAGAACTTCTCAGATGGAGCATCAAATTTGGTCCAATGCTATTATTGTTTTCCTATTTGAAATAGTTTTATTTTGACAATACTAGTGGCTATTTTATAGATTTTCGCTTTTAACTAATTATTGTATGCTATATATGTGGAATTAGCACTAATTGTATCTGATGAGTAAATTATTTAGGCCCCTTTCTTTGATTAAAACACATTAATTCCTCTTTATATTGAACACCAGACCTCCCCCAAAGCTCTCTACAAAACTCCAATTATATCACTCATTGTATCTTTCAGCTCAAGTCCACTTTGTAAGTTTACAAGAAATATAAGAATGTTGCCAAAATTTTTCATTTTAGAAGCTAATATAGGAAGGTGAGACTGCTAGTGGAGCTGAAAACTCAGTGATAGCATACATAGTAGTATATCAAATATCTTATTTAGCATTTTTAAGATAATTATGAAATGAATCATGAATTTGAGATATATAATGCTCTTATGTTCTTTTTCATAATTACTCCACACTTTATTTCCTTTATTTCTACGTTTTCCTGACTGATATTTATTAAACTCTGTTCATTTCTTCATTTATTTTCTCCATTGTTTTGCAATATAGATTTCTCCCTCTCTCTATTTCTTTAATTAAAAAAGATAAATCTATAATTATTCACAATTACTGTGTTGCAGCCTGAAATTTGGGAGTGAAAAAAAACAATCAACTAATCAAATACTGATTTCTTTGCCTAATTATGTTAACTTAGTGAAATTAAAAGTAAGATTTATAAAATCAATTATTTTAAAAATATGTACATTTCAATAGTCGACGTGGATAAAGAAAATGACAGATTTTTGGGTTGTATTGTAAAGTGTAGATTTAGATCTATATATTCTACTTATTTGCGAAATATTGTAGAAGATAGAGCGATTGAAGAAAAGAAAAAATAAAATTAAGAGGAAAGAAAATAAAGTAGAAGAGTGAAAATATAATAAAGTAGTAGTATAGAAAATAATTGTGTTATATCTTGCCAAAAAATAAAATAACTTATTTTAGGTGGGAATGCCCCAAATTTAAAAAGAAATACCACAAGAGTTTATGGTGGGGCAGAGGAAGCATAAAATTAGTATGCTCTTTAAACCGTATTACTATAATTTACTATCACATAAAAAAATCATTTTCTTATGAAATTTCCAAGCTCGGCAGATCCTCATTTTGCAAAAAATGCAATGGACACGGCATATAATTTAATTCCTTCTCTTATCCCAAGTTAGTCGAGACGTCATTACCATGAAATTGTAAAAATTGATGTTTAACGATTAAACTACAAAGAGGATAAAATATGAGAAATTTTTTTTTGCCAAAAAAGTACTAACTCAAGTAGTATTAGAGAAGAGGGTGTATTTATGAAAGTTAATCTTATAATCAACAGTAATGAGTAGTGAATCTCCAGAATACACTTAGTTGGCAAGCACATGCCAACTTAATCTATAAGTACCCTCACAACCCAAACAGAGTAATCCATAACCATGGCTGCCCTTCTCTTCTCACTACTCGCCCTCTTCCTTTGCCACCACCCCTCCACCGTCTCCGCCCGCTGCGGCACCATTGACCAGGGCTCCACCCTACAACTCCTCCATGTGAACAGCCCCTGCTCCCCATTCAGGCCCAAATCCCTCTCATGGGAAAACTCGGTCCTCCAAATGCAGGCCGGCGACAAATCCCGCCTCCAATACCTCTCCAGCCTCGTCGTCCCCATCGCCTCCGGCCGCACCATCACCCAGAATCCCACCTACATTGTCCGTGTCAATATCGGCACCCCACCTCAGCAGCTGCTTGTGGCACTCGACACCAGCAACGACGCTGCTTGGATCCCATGTACCGGCTGCGTTGGCTGCTCCTCCTCCACCTTCGACCCGGCCAAGTCCTCCACCTTCAAACCCCTCCGCTGCGGTTCACCCCAATGCTCCCAGGTAACACTTTAATTTCGTGCGTATACTCTCTTCGTTTTTTCTTATTTTAGAACGTTTACCATTTAAAGTTTCATTTATTTTGAGTGTAGATATATATAGGGTGCAAAAATTAAAATTTTGAATAATTAACTTTACTATAAACATGTGGATTTCCAAATAAAGCAATGTTGGGGATAGACCCATTAATGGTAGGTGTGGTGTTTGCAATTATTCTTCTTGTGACCCTGTATTCATACCCCCACATGACATAAGATAACACAGATCTTACGTTTGAGTTGGTCTAGTACACGATCTTTAGTTTTATATTCATTTGCCTAAAAATAATTGACAGATTTAACATAAAGGTACCTAACCCAAGCTGCGGCGGCGCATCGTGTGGGTTTAACACGACATACGGAGGCTCCTCCATCTCGGCCGGTCTTGTGCAGGACAGCATCGCCCTAGCTACCGACTCGATCAGCGGCTACACCTTCGGGTGTGTGCAGAAAAGCACGGGTTCATCGTTCCCGGCCCAAGGATTATTGGGCCTGGGCCGAGGCCCATTATCTCTAATGAGCCAAAGCACCAGCCTCTACCAATCCACATTCTCCTACTGCCTGCCTGGCTACAAGTCCACCAGCTTCGCCGGCTCACTGACGCTGGGGCCCCACAGCCAGCCCGTCAGAATCAAAACCACCCAACTCTTGAGGAACCCTAGAAGATCGTCTCTCTACTACGTCAATCTCGTCGCAATCAGAGTCGGGGGAAGGATCGTCGACATTCCTCCATCCGCCTTCGCCTTCGACCCCAACACCGGCGCCGGCACCATTTTCGATTCAGGTTGATTTCTGTCCGATCTGATCTGGTTGGTTGATTGAATTGCTAAATTTGTTTTGGTTAATTGAATTGGAAAGGCACGGTGTTCACGATCCTGGTGAAGCCGGCGTACGAGGCGGTGAGGGACGAGGTGCGGCGGAGGATGCGCGGCGCGGCGGTGTCGTCGCTGGGAGGGTTCGACACGTGCTACAACGTGGCGATCAGTGTGCCGACGATCACGTTCATGTTCACGGGGATGAACGTGACGCTGGCGCAGGACAACTTCGTGATCCGAAGCAGCGCGGGGAGCACGTCGTGCCTGGCGATGGCGGCGGCGGCGGAGGGATCGGTGAATTCGGGGCTGAACGTGATTGCGAGCTTCCAGCAGCAGAACCACAGGATACTGATCGACGGGCCGAACTCGAAGCTGGGCGTGGCGCGTGAGGCGTGCACCTAGATTTCTCATTTCTTTTTATTTCCGATCAAATTGAAAACTGGAAATTATTCTATTCAATTGAGAACTCACATTTGTAGTCTTGTTATTATTGCGTTTGGGTCACGGGTTTGGGTTGCGTTGGTTAATGTGATTGCTAACATAAATCGATATGTGTAAGCTGAGGACGCTCCATCATTTTCTACTATTTTTGACCATTTCGTCAACAATCAGCATCTAAATTTCACCCAAATTTTAGCCACAATGTCCCCTGCGTCTTTAGTCAAACAACACACGTTCTAAATTACTCCTTCCGTTTCGCTATAGTTGAGGTGGAACTTTTGGTCACGGAGTTTTAGAAATGAATGTTTGGATGTGTTTAATAAATAGATAAAAAAAAAGAGATAAAAAGACTGAGAGAATAAAGTATTGTTGAATTAATGTGGCCTTTATTCTTTGGGCTTGGTTTATTTGTGTCTGGGCTGTTAATATTTTTGGACCAAGCCCAGAAGCCCAATCTCTTAAGTGAGAGTAGCTGGATCACTGCCATGTGTCCCTCTCACTCGGATGATGTCTCCTGACCGTTGGATGGAGGGTTTGTGAGATGTGTGGCTATGAGATGTATGAGCCGGTTGGTTTTGCTGATTCATTCGATACTTCTCTCTCTCACTATTCTCTGATTTCTCTCTACTTCGCCGATTGCTTCTCCGCTTAATTATTTGGGGTTATTCACGATTCTTGTGTGAACATCCAAGTGTTGAGTGGTAGGAAAGCAACTGCTTCGGTTGCTTGTGGTGTGAGAACGAGGGTTTCTGATCTAAGGGGTTTCAGTGACCTAATCCGGTGGAAAGGAGTGGTGTGGTGAAGGTATCGACGGTACAAGGGTAGACTCCAGTTGATTCACCGTTACTCCCTTGGATTTGGTTTCTAGTAGAATAGATCTTGGCTATGTGGTGGGCTCTGAGCCATATGTTGTGATCTATTCTGTATTGTCTCTCTCTTTGTGTGATTTACTTGTATTTGATCCGAAAGGATCTTGTGTTGTGAATCTAACAAGTTTCTTGAGTGTGTAGGTACTCCAAGAAGTCAAGGTTACTCAAGAACCCTAGATAGAACTTGTTACTACGATTGTAATAGTTGTGAGGGCTTCTTTTGTGTAACTTGTATACTTATCAGTCGCGTGGTTGGAGTTTGACTGAGCTCCCTTAATGAAGAACAAAGAGGTTTTGGTAATTAGTGAATCCGACCCTAATCTGATCTCTACAGTGGTATCAGAGCCACAGGGGGATTAGGGCGGCACGCCAAGTCGCATAAGGAGGTGGGCAAGTGGAATCCTCCTTCGAGTGAGGGTTCGATCTGGTATTTTGGCTTTATCTCCTGGTTTTACTTTTTCTGCTTAGTGCCACTATAGGCTTGGGATCTTGTTTTCTGGTAGATAGTCTCTGGCAAAGACTTAGGTCTCTCTGTGCTTTCTGTTCTTTCTGTGTTGCTTCCGCTGGTTCTTGTGCTCTGTGATCTTGTGATCTCATTTTACTTGACCACCAAGCACCTATACTGCCCAAGTGACCCCCTGCGCCCTCCACAAGTGAGTGATTGCGAGCTGGGATAGCCTTGGCCAGTGTTGCTCGTGACAGTCAAGGATTTGAGGTCCTTTCTGTTGTGTGTGAAAGCCTTGTACCTGTTCTTGTGTTTGCTGGTGAATGTCTGTGTGTTCTCAGGTGTGTAAGTTTGTGTGTTTCTGTCTTGCCTCCTGTGTTCTTGCAAAAATTGTTGTAAAAATGTCTCAGCCTGTGAGTTTGGTTCCTTATAATGGTAAAAATGATTTTGCTATTTGGAAACAGAAAATGAAGTGTGTTTTGATTCAACAAAAAGTTTTCAAAGTTGTTGATGACTCCTTACCTGAGGATACTGCTCAGGATAGGAAAGATGAAATGAATGAGTTGGCTAGGGCCACTATTGTGCTAAACTTGTCTGATTCTGTGATTAGAAAAGTTGATCATGTTGAATCTGCTTCTGAAATGTGGAAATTACTTGATACTTTGTTCACTGAAACCTCTATGTCCTCAAGGATGTATTTGCTTGAAAAATTGTTTAAGTTTAAACTTGATCTTACTAAGGACATAGATGATAATGTTGATAGGTTTCAGAAGCTTGTTCAGGATATTAAAAGATCTGGTGACACCACAATAGATGCTTATACTAGTATTGCCCTAATGAATGTCATTCCTGACTCTTATAGTGATGTAAAAGCTGCCATTAAGTATGGCAGAGACTCTGCTCCTCTGGATTTAATTGTTAGCTCCCTAAAATCTAAGGAACTTGAACTTAGGGAAAGAGCTGCTGATAAGAATGCCTATAACAAAGTCCTTAATGTTAGAGGTAGGTCTAAAACTAGAGGGGGAAATGAATCAGGAAGTGGCTCTAACTCAGGTAATAATGGCAAGAAAAAATATAGATCTATGTCCAGAAGTAAGGATCCTAAGACCTATAGGAAGTGTTTTAACTGTGGGGATGTAGGGCACTATAAAAAGGAGTGCACTAAACCTAAAAAGAATAAGTCCCAGAATTATAATTCCCAGGTTGAACCTCTTGTCAATGTTGCTACTTATGATAACATGAATGATTCTGTGTTTATGGTGCATGACCTGCCTCTTGTAAATGTTTCCCTTCATGCCCCTTTACTACTAATGATTGGTTATGTGACTCTGGGTGTACTTATCATGTCAGTCCTTTCAAGGAAGTGTTCTCTGAGCTAAAACCTGTAACTAAAACCTTTGTGTCAATGGCTGATGACAAGAAATGTGAAATTCTTGGTATTGGCACTGTGTGTTTGAAGTTTAAAAATGGTTATGTGCTTAACTTGAAGGATGTGAGATATGTTCCAGATCTGTGTTATAACCTGATGTCTTGTACTGCTCTTAAAAATGAGGGTATGGGGGGAAAGTGGGGGGAAGGCTGCATGAAAATTTGCAAAGGGTCTATGTGCTTGTTCAAAGCTAACAAAAAGTGTGGTTTATATGTCTGTACTGCTGTGCCTCTTTCATGTGAAAAAGCTTATGCCAATGTTGTTAAAAATGATAGAACCATGTTGTGGCACAATAGGCTTGGTCACATGAGTGCTAAAGGTCTGAGTATTCTGAAAAAGCATGCCATCTTGTCTGATAATGATGTCCAAAGTGAGTTGCCCTTTTGTGATTCTTGTGTGCTGGGTAAACAGCATAGGGTTTCTTTCCCTTCTACTCCTGCACCTGCTAATGTGAGTAAATGCATTCTGGAATACTTGCATATGGATGTTTGGGGTCCAGCTTCTGTGTCTTCTCACTCTGGTTGTGTATATTTCTTATCTGTGATTGATGATTTTTCAAGAAAAGTTTGGTGTTTTTTGATGAGACACAAGTCTGATGTTTTTGAAAAACTTAAAACTTGGAAAATCTTGATAGAAACTCAAACTGGTAAGAAAATCAAGGCTATTAGAACTGATAATGGCCTGGAGTTCTGCAATAATCAGATGGATGACTTATGTGATGGATTTGGAATTAAAAGACATAAAATTGTACCATATACTCCCCAGCAAAATGGGGTTGCTGAAAGAATGAACAGGACTCTTCTTGAAAAAGTGAGATGCTTGCTATCTAAGTCTGGTTTGTCTAAAAAATTTTGGGGTGAGGCTTTATTAACTGCTACTTATTTGGTGAATAGGTCTCCTTCTGTGCCTTTGGTTGGTCAGTGTCCTGAATATGTGTTCTATGGAAAACCTCTTAATTTTTCTCACCTAAGGGTCTTTGGTTGCTCTGCTTTTGTGCATTACAAGTCCGATAAACTTGAGCCTAGGTCTAGGAAAGGTGTTTTCCTAGGGTACCCTGAGGGTGTTAAAGGTTATAGGGTCTGGCTTAGGGATGAACCTGGGTTTAAGGTCATCATAAGCAGAGATGTAGTCTTCAATGAAGATGAATTCCCCTGCTTAAGATTGACAAGTACCCCAGATCCCATAGATGTGGACAATGAGCCTCTTAGTGAGGTGGAGTCCACAGACTCACTCACTGCTGTGGAGCCTCTCAATGATGCTCCAAGTGAGGTGGAGCAGTCCTTCTGGAACACCTATCCAGCCTATATGCCTGATGAGACACCTAATGAAGGACACCCAAATGGTGTTCAAAATGATGTGACTGCTCAAAATGTTTGTGACAACCTATCTGATATGCATGATAGTCCTGCTAGAAATTTTCCTCCTGCCCCTGTTCAAAATGGGATTAATAGCCCTGCTGGTATTCAAAATGCCATTGAGGTTCTTAACTTACAGGATTATGTGCTTGCTAGAGATAGAGCTAGAAGAACTAATGTTAAGAAACCTGTTAAGTTTGATGGCTTTGTTGGTTTAGTTGCTCTTATAAATTTAGCTTTCAATGTTCATGAGTCAGATGGGGATGAACCCCAAACTTACAAGCAAGCTACTAAATCTAAATTTTGGAGTCAGTGGCATAAAGCCATGATGGAGGAAATGCACTCTTTAAAAATTAACCTTACTTGGATTCTTGTACCTTTGCCTCCTGGTGCATCTGTGGTTGATTGCAGGTGGCTTTATAAATTGAAAAATGAGGTGGAGGGCCTTAGGTACAAGGCTAGACTAGTGGCAAAAGGCTTTACCCAACAAGAGGGGGTAGATTATACAAAGATTTTTGCCCCTGTTGTAAAATTTACCACTGTGAGATTAATGCTTGCCTTATGTGCTCATTTTAATTGGGAATTAAAACAGATGGATGTTAAGACTGCCTTCTTGCATGGTGAGTTAGATAAACCTATTTACATGAAACAACCTGAAGGCTTTGTTGACCCCAAGTTTCCTAATCATGTGTGTTTATTGAAGAAGGCCCTGTATGGTTTGAAGCAATCTCCCAGGCAGTGGAACATCAAGTTCAATAATTGTATGCATAAGTTAGGCTTTGTTAGAAGTACCTTTGATGCATGCTTGTATATTAAAGATCTTGCTTCAGTTCCTGTGTTTCTGTTGCTTTATGTGGATGATATGCTTATTATGGGACCTTGTTTGAAAACTATTAAGGCTGTGCAATCTTCTTTGAGTGATAACTTTGATATGAAAGACTTGAGGGAGTACTAAGGGCATCCGCAATGCTATCTCTTATCCGTCTCGTAACCGTCTCATCTCTTCACTATTCATGGGCCCCACTGTACTTTTCAGCTCAAGGGACAGCACCTGCATCCCTCCATCTCTTAACTATTCATTCAATTTCATTTTTTATTTTTAATTCCAACAAATTCAATTTTAATAAAAAACACACTTCATTATAAATAAAATAAAAGTACAATTTAAATACCTAAAAAAATATAAAAGACATAATTAAAAAACTAGAAATTACAAATTGCACACTTAAACTCAAATAAAAAAATGGAGGCAAAGAAGCAGAAGAAGGAGTTCTCTAGTGACGATCATCTAACGGTTGCCAAATTTTGCCCAAATGTGCTCCATTAGATCCTCTTGGAGTTGGGCGTGGGCGGTAGAATCACGTGTCCTTGCCCGAATAGACAACCGCTCTTGCAAAGATGGATGCACTCCCGTTCGAGGCGGACTACTTGCGGTTGAGCTTCCCGGGGTTTCAGGGACGAACCAATTTCCCGCCTCAGGTCCTTCGTCGGCGACAATCATGTTGTGCAAGATTATGCACGTATACATGATGTCGACCATATTCTCCATAAACCACTGTCGAGCCGGGGCTTTGATAATGTTCCATCGAGCTTGGAGAACCCCGAACGCTCTCTCCACATCCTTGCGAGCAGACTCTTGCTT